>NW_027397065.1:60101459-60299460 GCF_003265705.2 Callorhinus ursinus
GATGGGTCTTGTTTTTTAATCCAATCTGATAGCCTGTGTCTTTTGATTGGGGCATTTAGCCCATTTACATTCAGGGTAACTATTGAAAGGTATGAATTTAGTGCCATTGTATTGCCTCTAAGGTGACTGTTACTGTATAGTGTCTCTGTTCCTTTCTGATCGATGCTGCTTTTAGGCTCTCTCTTTGCTTAGAGGACCCCTTTCAATATTTCTTTAGGGCTGGTTTCATGTTTGCAAATTCCTTTAGTTTTTGTTTGTCCTGGAAGCTTTTTATCTCTCCTTCTATTTTCAGTGACAGCCTAGCTGGATATAGTATTCTTGGCTGCATATTTTTCTCGTTTAGTGCTCTGAAGATCTCATGCCAGTCCTTTCTGGCCTGCCAGGTCTCTGTGGATAGATCTGTTGCCAATCTAATATTTCTACCATTGTAGGTTACATATCTCTTCTCCCGAGCTGCTTTCAGGATTTTCTCTGTCTCTGAGACTCGTAAGTTTTACTATTATGTGTTGGGGTGTTGACCTATTATTATTGATTTTGAGAAGGGGTTCTCTGTGCCTCCTGGATTTTGATGCCTGTTTCCTTCCTCACATTAGGGAAGTTCTCTGCTATTATTTGCTCCAATATACCTTCTGCCCCTCTCTCTCTTTCTTCTTTTTCTGGGATCCCAATTATTCTAATGTTGTTTCATCTTATCGTATCACTTATCTCTCAAATTCTGCCCTCATGATCCTGTAGTTGTTTATCTCTCTTTTTCTCAGCCTCTTTATTTTCCATCATTTGGTCTTCTATATCACTGATTCTCTCTTCTGCCTCACTTATCCTAGCAGTTAGTGCCCCCATTTTTGATTGCACCTCATCAATAGCCTTTTTGATTTCGATTTGGTTAGATTTTAGTTCTTTTATTTCTCCAGAAAGGGTTTCTCTAATAACTTCCACGCTTTTTTCAGGCCCAGCTAGTATCTTTAAAGTCATGATTCTGAACTCTAGGTCCGTGTCTGTATTGAGTAGGTCCCTGGCTGACAGTACTACCTCTTGTTCTTTTTGCTGAGGTGATTTTTTCATCTTGTCATTTTGTCCAGAGGAGAATAGATGAATGAGAGAACAAAATGCTAACAGGTTTACAACGTCCCCAGCAAATATACTGTATACAAATCAGAAAAGACCTGAAACTAGGGGAAAAGAAAGGGAAAGAAAAAAGAAAGAGAAAAAAAAAAGATAAAAAGATGAAAACAAAAACAGAACAATACAAAAAAAGCAGAATATGATCAAATATGATCAGGCTAGTGCACAGATCAGTGCCACACACTAGATTTTGGGCATATTTTGGTCTGTTAGAAAAAAGTGCCTCCTAAAATTTTAAAGGAAGAAAGACATATATGTACAAAATAAGGGTTGATACAATGAAGGGATGGAAGATGACTGTAAAGATGAAAATTATAAAAGATTTTATAAAAGGAATTGATAAGTTTGAAAAAAGAAAGAAGATTTAAAAAAAAAAAGAATAAAGGGAGAGAATGTGATCAGGCAGGAGACTAGAACAAAGCCATACACTAGTGATTTAGGGTATATTTTGATCTGTTAGAAGAAACTGTACCTCAAAATTTTAAAGAGAGAACAACTTATATATATATGCCAAAAATAAGGGTAACTACTATGAAGGGATAAAATATGACTCTAAAAATGAAAAATAAAAAAAAATTTTTTTTAAAAAAGGGATTGATAAGATGTTGGTTGAAAAAGGGAAAAAGTAAAATTAAAAAAAACAGTTAAAAATTAACTTTGATGAACTAATGAATCATGGTAAAAAAAAAAAAAAAAGCCATGAATTCTATGTGCAGTATTCCCCTAGCGCTGGAGTTCTCCCGTTCTCCTTGATCGGTAAACTTGGTCTTGGCTTGCTGGCTGTTCGTGCTGATCTTCTGGGGGAGGGGCCTGTTGCCGTGGTTTCCAAATGTCTTTGCTGGAGGCTGAATTGCCCCGCCCTTGTCCGTCGGGGCTAAGCAAGCTGCTCCGGTTTGCTCTCAGAAGCTTTTGTTCCCTGCACGCTCTCGGTACAGCTTTGGAGGACCAGGGCGACAATGGTGGCCTCCCAATCTCCACCCGGAGAAGCTGAGAACTCGGGGCCCCGCTCCTCAGTGCGCCCCCAGAGAAAAGCAGTCACTCCCTTGTCCCTGGTCTCCGGCCGCACTCCGTGCTCACCCGGCCTGTGACCGAGCGTTTCTATCTCTGGAACCCAACCCCGTGTGGAGTCCTCAAACCCAGCAGATCCCTGCGGTGCGCTCCCGCGCCGCTCCTCCCCGGGGAGGAAAGGGAGTGTCCCTGGCTCTGCCGCTTGTTGGGTCCCTGCTGGAGGAGCTGTGGCCCGACTGGGCCGCGGATCACAGTTTATGGCAACCCCGAGCTGAGAGCCCGCACCTCGGCTCTGTCTCTGCAGTTGGCTTCCCCGCTCCGATACCTGGGAGCTCTGCCGCATTCAGGCACCCCCGGTCTTTCTGTGACCCCAAGGGTCCTGAGACCACACTGTCCTGGGAGGATTCCACCCCCCGCTTAGCCACTGCAGCGACGTCCCTCAGCGGAACCGACTTCTAAAAGGTCCGATTTTGTGCTCCGCGGCTCTAGCACTTGCCAGAAGTGGCCACTGGAGGCCCCCTTCCCCGCCGTCTATCCTCCCAAATATCGCCTCGGATTCACTTCTCCGCACGTCCTACCTTCCAGTAAGTGGTCGCTTCTCTGTTCAGAGAGTTGTTGCTACTCTCCTCTTCGATCTCCTGTTGAGTTCGTAGGTGTTCAGAATGGTTTGATCCCTATTCAGCTGAATTCCTGAGACCAGACAAAATCCAGGTCTCCTACTCCTCCGCCATCTTGCTCTGCCCCTCCTAGTTTTCATCTCTTTAAAGGCAAACTTGAGGCTAGTAAATTAACAGGAGAGATTTTTTGGTTTGGTTTGGTCTGGTTTTTGTTTTTTCCTAACTGAAGAGAAGATAATCCACTTGACAATATCCTGGTAATCTGTCAAGGCATACCTCCCAAATGAGTTAGTCTTAGGGTGTAGTATTTTGTGCTGACTCCTCAGCTTCTGAGAACAAAGTAAGATGGCACTGTTTGCCACCTTGTGGTTGGAAAATGTGTGTCATGTGCAGAAATGACACATACCACTTTTGAGCTGGAGTATTTAGTTGCTGCTGCCTGACCCTGGGATGCTCATTAGCCTAGGTCTTCAGTGAGGATGGTGCAGAGCAAACAAAGCCACCAGCTGGTGGACATTCATGTGAGAAAGAAAGAAGCCTTTGTTGTTTTAGGCTGCTGGACTCGGTAATTCTTTGTTACCAAAGCATAACGGTCTCTGTCAAGCAATTCCAAGGGGGAAAAGGAAAATCGGGTAGGAACTTGGCTTATATTTCCAGCTAATGAAAGTTTCAGACATGGTATTGGGACTTACAGACAACTCATAAAGAGGTCCACGTCTCTTCTGTTGCTTTTCGTATGATTCCTAAACAGATGTGTCTCCAGCAACCACTTTATTCAAAGTTCAGTGACTTTCTTGAACTGGTTCTTCTTCAGCACAGCTCTCTGATACTTGCCCTAAGAAGTCATCCCCCAAGATGAGAGGCTGAGCTGACAGTTTGGGGAACACTTGCTGGTAGACTGATTCACAATCTTTAAATTCCCACAATGAGTGTTCTTACTTTTCTCCAGTATGACATAGCCAGGACAATGTATGTATGTATGACAATACATACTCTAGCTGTGTGGCACTGATGTGTTTCAAGGGATCACATGCTGGAGAGTTTTGAGTCTTATTATGATGGGAGTAATTGCTTCTGCCTTTCCACCAATTTAATATTTTATTTGTTCACTAGACATTTATTGAATGTGTTCCATATGCCAGGGACTGAACCAGGAACTGTGATTTCAATGATGAATAAATTACAGACTATGCCCTAAAAAACTTCGTTTTCTGGGAAGGAAGATCAGAAGATGATAAAAGGACAGTGAAATGTGATAAGAGCTATGAAGTCTACTTGCCAAGGAAGTGATTAACTCTTATTGTTAACTGTGGTGGCGTGGAGTTCAGGAACAGCTTCATAGAATTGGTGGTTTTTTATTTTTATTTTTTTATTTTTGTTTTTTTTTATGATTTCATTTATTTATTTGACAGAGAGACACAGTGAGAGAGGGAACACAAGCTGGGGGAGTGGGAGAGGGAGAAGCAGCCTTCCCGCCGAGCAGAGAGCCCAATGTGGGGCTCGATCCCAGGACTCTGGGATCGTGACCTGAGCCGAAGGCAGACGCCTAACAACCGAGCCACTCAGGCACCCCGTACGGGCGGTTTTTAAACTAAATCTTGAAGTTATAGGCAGTTTTTTTTAAGAGAACAAGCATAAACAAGCATTAAGTTTGATACATGCATCAATACTGACAATATAAAACAATTCAATTTCTCAAAATTTTCAAATTCTCAAAAATGAGTAAGATATATAGATTGCTTTTCAAGGAAAACATTCTTAAGAACCTCTTGTTTTGGCTTACATTACTTTTATTGTAATGATGCTAAAATATATATTAACAATTTAGAATAAACTACTTATGTAGCCTTTTACTGCTTTAAAATCAAAATAAATTTATAGTATATCACACTTTTTTAAAAAAGTTTCAAAAAATTCTAGACAAATTTGGGGGGGTTTTATGTGAGTTCATTAAGATGCAGGAAATAATTATATTTCATATTCTGGTTAAGTTTGGAATTATTTTTACTAAAAGCATTTACCAAAATACCCACATTTTCAAAGGAAACTCTAGAACTAATAATATTCAAATTAACTTGATATGACAAACTGTTTTAATTAATTGCTAAAGTTGAGCTTAATGGTATGAAAATGTGCTTGGATAGTCTCTTTTTTTACTTGTTAACTTGATTTCTTAAGTTTTGCTTATGATGGACCACCGTCTAGGTCATTGTCATTAATGCTGTTGAATTTTTTCTTTTAAATAGTAAGCTGTTTTTAAACTACTCTTACATTATTTTAATGATAATCATTTCAGTGGTTGTGCTTGAAATTATAATACTGAAAAAGGCTTAAATCTATTAACAAAATATTCTTCATATTCTTACTACTACACTTATTGCTAATGATGGTTCGCAAGATGGTTCGCAAGTTGGTAGCTATAGATACAGAATGAGTGACATATATCTATTTATTCTCTCTCTCTCTCTCTCTATATATATATATGTGGATTACTTACCAAAATGTCAGTTTTGAGTAGAGCAGCTCATGCTACAGTGTGTCCTCTCATCACTCAATTCTCCTTCACTGAATTCTATTTATCTCTATTTGAAATAGTCTGAAAACGTTGTTTTCACATTTGTCATTTTATTTGTTAAATATCATTAACACATGAAGGTTGCCTCTGTTTCTTTCCCCCACTAACCCAAGATACTTACGATAACACATTATTCTGTTGCATTTGTTAATTCATTATGGTAAATCAGAGTCTAAACTTATTAAATAGTAAACAAAACTCTTGCTCAATGAAAATGTCTCCCAGCTGTAAATTATCATTGCAAAGGAGAAGGATAGATTTTATATCTGGAAACATATTTCAATATGAGTACAAGGTCAGATATGGAGTGTTTGTTGTCATTTTCACATTAAGACAATGTCTGCTATTGAGAGACTTCTTGGGGCTAAAATTCCAATCATGTAAATTCGGTATTTGGTCACACTGGTAGCCGTGTCCTTTTGTTCTTCATTGCTAAGCAACCAAAGAAAGTGGTTAGGTAAACTTAAGAGTGTGGTATAAATCTGCTTGGCTTTGCTTTATCTTAATTATGCTTAGAAAATTACATATGTGAACAAAACAATTATGGCTAGAACTTAATTAGCACCTCACATATGCCAGAAACTTTCCATGCACTGTTTTATTTAACCCTCCCTTTACTTATGGGGGCCAAGTCCCAGACCAACGATTTACTCGGTATTTTATGTTCAAAAGTTATTTGACGAGGCTTCGGAACCCTGCTTGACTGATGTAGAGGATGCTATTGTTCCACCAGGTCACCTCTCAGGACTGTGGCACTCATTTCCCCAGCCGCTGGGGCCGTGGGCTAAAGACATGCCACTGCTGAGGCCCTCTCAGGCTTGCTAAATGGAGCTGCCTTGCCAAACTTACAGCCCTTTCCTGGGAGCAGCCTTTATCTAATATTCATTAAAGCAGATTTGGGGCCATTCTGAAAAGCATCCTAGCTCCAGAGCTTTCCAAACAATCCAATGAGACCTTTATTCTAACTGTATCACAGTTCCACTTCTTTCTTAAACCAGTGCTTCTCAGCTGAGAGTGATTTTGCACACCACCACCACCCACTGCCCCCAGTGGACATTTGACAAAGTCTAGAGATACTTTAGAATGTTATAGATGAGGGAAAGATTTGCTACTGGCATCTAGTAGGTAAAGGCCAGGCATATGGCTAAACTCTACAATGTAAAGGACATACCCCCACATCAAATAATTATTTTGTCCAAATATCAATAGTGGTAAAATTGAGAAAACACTGGCTAAAATCCACAGATCTGGTTCCTATTAGCCTTCCCTGATAAAACTTTTCACTCAATTCTCAGTCTCAGAATCTTAGCATCAGGTGGGAGGTATCTGAGAACTGTGAAGTGATTGCAGTGCCCTAGGTGGTATTTGTGGTTATGATATCACTGGTATCCTGGACTCTGAACATACCTGGCTGGTAAGGAAGAGATTTACTGGGACATACCAGGACTTCCTAGAAGCTAATAAAAATATGCCAGGAAAACTCAGTCAAAAAATAATGATACATGTCCAGGCCCTAATTATGTTATTTGTATGACTCTTTCCCTTAAGAGAAAAAAATCTGCTAAAGATTAGGGGGAAGGAAACTGTTGTGACCACCTTTTTCTCCCTTAAATATAATAAAATAGAGGACAAATGGGGGGAAATCGGAGGGGGAGATGAACCATGAGAGACTATGGATTCTGAGAAACAAACTGAGGGTTCTAGAGGGGAGGGGGGTGGAGGGATGGGTTAGCCTGGTGATGGGTATTAAAGAGGGCACGTTCTGCATGGAGCACTGGGTGTTATACGAAAACAATGAATCATGGAACACTACATCAAAAACTAATGATGTAATGTATGGTGATTAACATAACAATAAAAAATTTAAAGTTAAATAAATAAATAAATAAATAATCTGTCTGAAAAAGGAAAAAAAAAGACAGAGGAAAATTTTTTGCCCTTAAGCTGGTTTAGACAGAGTCCAAAATTAAAGCCATCCTTATTTTACTTATTTTACTGGAAGTATGAATGAAAAATCAATTCAAAGTAAGTAAACACATCAATAGCAATTGAACATGGAAACATAGGACAATTATCCATGAAATTGCTGTCTTTATATTTTGACAAATATCAAGGGAACTAGCATCCTAAGTAAAGTCATCTATAGTACAAGCCAACAAACACATTGGAAAAATTTACCAGTGCTTTTGGCTATGAATATTACTTCTCAAATGTTAATAAACATGAAGAACTATCCTAGTCAACCAAGAATATCATTAACTAGCATCATCAGGGATCTCTCAGCAACTCTTCAGTCATTCACAACTGTTTGATTATGTTGACTGTGAGGTCAAATATTTTTCTAGCTTGAAAATCAAATGAAGAATATCTTTTTATAGTTAATTCTCCTCCAGATATCGCTTATTACAAACAATTTTATGAGTTCCCATGACATTTATACATAGAATAACTGTTAAACCTATGTTAAATTTCTCAAAACATATTACTGTGTCTAATGAAATCAGCTTCTCTGGTCTATGTTTATCTTTCTTCCAAACCAACTTTAAATTACACTCGACCTTCTAGGCACACTAGATCATGAGTTGCTTCACAGCAAACAGCAGATATGTTTATTTGGTTTAATTAACTAGGATAAAAGGATCAGCTGGCAGTACCTTGAGATATTTGCTGTAGATTTCTAAAAATAAGCATAGAAATTGTTCTATATAAAAAGGTGTTTAATAGAACCAATCTGTGGGCTCTCTGAAGTTTGGGCAAATAAATCAGGAAAAACATATTTTCTCCTTTGGACAATGGTAAATCAAGATAATTTCAATTATCTAGTTAATGCTAATCATTTGAAATAGCTCTTATTAGCAGTGAACCAAATGCCTCTATCCGTAATTAATTTAATAAGCTTTTGATACTTATTGCAATAAAATGGTTTGCATTTATAAACACCTCAGTTTTTTCCACTTAAAAGGCATGTAAACACAAATTATTAGCCACTTTTACCAATAGATGAAATTGAGTTACTACTAATTTTATGTGCACATTTCTATTAAGCATCAAAGAAGTGGTCAGCCTTCATTTCTAGCTAATTTAACACAGTCATTGGATGACAAATGCCTTTTTTCATAGGAATCTGAGAATTCAAAAAAAATTAGCTGCCAGAACTCTATTACTAAAAGTATTAGAAAATGGACTACTGCCTTAAAAATAATAAAATGGATTTTTCAGATATAAAGCTCTGATTATCATATCCCTAGCATTATAATTTAAAAAAAAGTTTTTAAATTTCTAAGGGTGTTTAAAACATGTCTTCTCTTTGGTACATTTTTTGAGAGCAAGATTTGTTTTTTGGCAGTGGGGGAAGAGTCCCATAGTCTCTACTGCCTCCTTTTGGGGAGGAGATAGCTTTTATTAGATAGAGCAAACACTGTTGGAGACATCAACATTAGCCAATTTTGGCAATGGAGAAAAGAAAGTGATTGTGCCTCTCCTCCTTCCTCAGTGAGACTCTCCTCAAACTCCTTTGTTTTCCAAGGTCTCCCCAACCTCTTAATTTTGTATCTCAAGATATTCTCAATCCTCTTCTTTAGCTACACTCACTTGGTGATTTCATTCAGGTTTGAGGTTTAATCCACCTTCTCTCTATTCTAATGTTCCCAAATTCTTATCTCAAGTCCAGACCTTATTCCCAAACTCCAGACTCATATATCCAACAGTTGCCTCAACATTTCCACTTGGATGTTAAATAGCATGCCAAAGTCAGCATGTCCAAAACTCAACTTTCTCTACAGAGACCTTTGATCTAGCTGTTCACTTTGCTGGAAGGCTCCCCACCTACACACACACACACACACACACACACACACACACACACACACACACGCATGCACAATGCACATGTGCACGCAAGCACACACACACACACACATATATACAAACCAGATTGCTGCTTGGCTAAACTCCCAACCTCCTTACCCCTTACAATCTTTGCTCAGAGACTACTATCTTAATGAATCCTGCCCTGACTGCCTTATTTAACACTGCACCCTTATCCTCTCTGTGACCATAGACACCCTGATCCTCCTTACCCTGTTCTACTTGTTTTGCTCCTAGCATTTTAACCTACTATTTGATTTCCTTATTTATTTTGTATCCTCCTGCTGAGATATAAGACCACTGAGGGTACCATCTTTTTCTCTTTGGTTCACGGTGTATCTCAAACACACAGAACAGTAGCTAGCACACAGTAGTTTCTCAGTAATTATTTACTGAACTGGATGGCAGTATATAGACACATCCCTGAATTCCTAGTATATAGGGTAATCAGATACGAATTTATATTTAAAAATCTATCTCATTGCCCCCCCACAGCATACCATCTTTTACTATCTGCACACCTCATTCTTTCATCTAGCTACTTCTCTTCCCTTCTCCTTCCTTTCCTTCCCTTGTCAGGTGCCCAGTGCTCTCTTGCTGCCCCTTGGTTTCTACTCAGGAAACTATGAAAAGCAGAATAAAAAGTGAGGAGCCCTCCTAGAATCTTTGTTCCTCACATTACTATTTCTGTATTTTGTTCTTATTACTATTGTGCAGGAAATTCAGAAAATATCATCTGGGTGTTAACTGAGATCAGCAAAAATATGCCCCCAACTTGTCCAGACTTAATTATATTGTTGAGTAAACATATAAAAAACCTTGAAAAAGGTCACTCTGTGTGTGTGTGTGTGTATTATAATACATACTGTTATCATACAAGAATAAAGGATTATTTGCTGGAAGGTATATCCTAACAAGTTCTTAGAGTTAGAGAAAATGCAGTCATTTAGATTTTATAATCAAGGATGCTAAGATTTTCCAATTCAGAGTTTGACAGGTATAGACCATGTGAATTAAGGCACAGCAGAATTGACCATTTTGTCAGATAAGAACATCACACAACATGCTGGATCTAAGGTACTTTTTAACATAAATTAAACTTCAACTTGGATCCCATTTCTTGCTAGCATGTTTATGAGCATTTCTGGGTTGCTATCTCATCCCCTCCTCAGCCAGGACTAGGAAGATTACAAGTTTTAACATCATTCTTGATCCGTATTGAATTAGGTATTTGTTAGATAAAATTATTTCTGAGTGGTCAAAGCTTTCTTGTCATTTCATAAAATCTAAAGAACTGATCACTCTAGTACTAAAATGTTCCTTACTAGACAACATGAGGGTTGTTTTGTTTGTTCCCCCTTGTGTGCCAGGTTTTGATGGTGGTGATCCTGGTGAGGTAGGAATAGAGGAAATGTGTGTAAAGGTTCCTGCTAGGCATATCCCCTTGACCCCATGGAACCCTCAATTTTATTAAGGAACCCAGACAAAGCAGGGTCGGAGTAGGTCTTCTAAAGCATGAGGCCCCCGGTGGCCCTAGGCTGAGGACAGTATTTCCTGTATGACCCTATGGAATATAAGATTAATACAACCCTGGATTACTTTGTCACCTTAAACAAGTTCAATCATCAAGCAGTGGAAATGGACAGCAAGTCCAAAAATATTCACTTTCCAACTGCTTTACTCTGTTTCTCACTCACTGTCAATACTGAATTTACCTGATAGTCAGGCCTACTATCTAGAAACCTTAAGCCAAGGCAAGAGTTCATCAGCCGAGATTATAACTGTGCCTAACACGGTACCCCATTTTTATTCTTTTATCTTCCTACACTTCCCACCATCTTAGGTCCACACATCATATATCTTAAATACCTCTGATCAGTTACTGATATACTCACACATAAAATCCATTTTCATGTTATTTTCCAGATATGCCTCTTAGGATATCGAAAGGAAAACTTTTATTTCTTCATGTATTAAAATTGTTAAAAGCATAAGCAATTAATTTCACATTTGTGCATGAAATTATTTGAATGACATTGGATGACATAGAAGTTAGTGGTTGTTTACAGTTTAAAGTCCTTGTAAAGCAATATCTATTGGACTACATTTATCAATATTTAACTGAAAATAATTATAAAATTTCTATCATTACCATCCTGGTCCACCAACGCACACACACACACCACACAACGCACAGGCCTGTCACAAGTCTTTCTTTTCTAAGTCATCGGTTTCCTGAAACAAAAGGATTATCTTTCCCGTTTTTCCCATTAGATTTAGTATTTGCAAACGAAAAGGTTGATGGTAATAACAGCTGGTTTCTTTTTTTCTAATGTTAAACATTGTATTTTATTTTATTTTATTTTTATTTAAATTCAATTAATTAATATATAATGTACTATTGGTTCGCTTTGTGTCAGGCATATACTGAGCCCTGTGTATGTACTTGCTCATGTAAATCTGACAACAATCCTGTGATGTAGGTACTATGATTAACCCACTTTACAGGTTAGGAAATTAAGATACCTTTACCATGGTAAGTAAAGCTAAGTAAAAACCTACACTCTCTACCCCAACCTCTGATGTCCTTAACTCATTGTATAAGAACTTGTCCACTGATTATATCAATTATATTACCACTATCAACATTTTCAATTTATGGAATGTAATAACTTACAGATTTAAGAAATACATCTTACACACACACATACAATTGAAACAAGTTTCACAAATCAGTAATCAACCTTACTATTTTACTACATGCAAAGGCACTCCCATATCTTCACTATTATTCTAGTCTAGTCGAGCATATTTTTTAAAAATATCATCAACTCACTAAATTGATTTCATACCTGAGTTACAAATATTATGAAAATGGTAATTAATGATATTTAGCTTTTATTTTTCTATTGCAAACTTTCTAATCATTTACCAAATTTGATGCAAAATGAATTTTAAAATTTCCTGATAACTTTGTTTTAAGAAACAATAAAACATTCAGATTGTATCTACACAAGAGAAACATAGAATTCAACACTTCAAAAGATCTGACAAGGTTTTTAAATATTTTCTTAAACAGCAAAAGTTACCCTTTGTAATCATGATAAAGCTAAGCACACAGTAGTCTCTCCATATACATTACAATAAAAATAATTATGTAGCAATAAGTAGTAAAATGGAAATTGACCTTTTAAAGTGTGTTTTATCAACAAATATATTTTTAGTTGCTTGAAAGAAATAGTTTCTTTTACATCTTTTCTTAGGAAATCTAAAACAGTTCCCTCTACACAAAGTTTTTAATTATAATTTTTAATGTCATTTTCTTGGTAAAGAAATCACCTAAGCATAATTTATCTATTCACAATATACAGTGGAATCATTCCTCTCATATTTTCATAGTTGGAATGAGCTGAAAGGATGTTATTTGTTTTTATATAAAAGAATAAGGGGGGCACCTGGGTGGCTCAGTCAGCTAAGGGTCTGACTCTTGATTTCAGCTCAGGTCATGATCTCAGGGTCCTGGGATCAAGCCCCATGCCAGGATCCCCACTCAGCAGGGAGTCTTCTTGTCTCCCCCTCCCTCTGCTCACTCTCCTTGTCTCTCCCTCTTTCTCAAATAAATAAATAAATCTTAAAAAAAAGAATAATGAAAAAATACTGATTGGAGAAACTACACTTTTCCAAACTGAGTTCAGCATTGGACATAAGACAAAATGTAAACCTTTGAAGATTAGTAAGGCCAATTTCCACCCCAAGTTGGGGTCAGCCAGTCTTTGTTTACTTGGGAAGAACAAGGGTTAGGCTCATATTCAGAGACTGTGCTATAAGTACCACCAAGTACAACTCCTCGCCCCATGCCCACGTCCAGAAATAAATAGCTGGTCCACCTTCAGTGCAAGTTGACCGTAAATGCAAAAAAAGGAAGCAAGGATGGATGGAAGGCTTATAAGTAACCAACTGATTTGCAGGAAATTTAGAGGTGGGGTTTCATATTTGTGAAATGCTTTTGTGTAGGTATCATGAATTACACATGGCCCATTTCTAATGTATATGTTGTGGGAACTAACAGATACCAGAAGTGCAATAGAAGCCTAAAGGAGTAATAAAGAGAGGTAGACTTCACAGTGTAATCACACTTATGTCATCTATAACTGTCACAGTTCACTTCCATTAATGGCTTCGGAAGAAACCATCTTTGAACTTTCTTAAAAATGGGAAAACACACATCACTCACAACTATTTTATTCAAGTGCTAACTAAATTTTTTGTCCTTGGACTTGACTAGTTAGTTAAAAAATAAATAAATAACCTACACTTGTCGAGGGCAGTTTGGACACTGTGCATAAGATGGTCATGTCCGTAAACCTCACATCTGGTTCCTCCACTGGAAGGACTTGAGAACATAAGGAAGTTCATGCTGAAATGTTACAATATTCTTTTTCAAACCTATGCTTTCGTATGGAAACAAAAGCCTCTTGTTCCTGGCAACTTGATTCCTAAAATACTTGCCTGCTGTCTCTAATTTGTCCACAGTCTTTTCTATATTGCAGAGTCAGAAAAATGAGAAACACCACAGAGAGTTAGCAAATCTCGCTGATGCCCAGCCCTGGGAAGGGCAGGAGAGAACTGCTTACCAGTTTGCTTCTTTTTCTCCCACAAGTTCACACAGGTCCCAGTTAGATCCAGTGGTTCAATCTAACAGTTTGTGTTCATAGTCTTGAGTCTCAGTATAAGACTTGTCCCGGGCTGAGGAACCAAATAAGAATACTCTTTACTGCAGTGGCCTTATTCAGGCTGGAGACATCAGTGTTCACTCATGATTAGGAAAAAACAAAGTTCTAGGTAAGAAAGTTCAGATTTATTCTGTAGGCCTTAGAAGTTGTATCTCAATCTACAAACTCTAGATATTTCTAGATCAATGATCATATGTGTGTATATGTAATGTGTGTGGATGTGGATGTGTGAAAAGATTTTATATCTTTTGTTCATTCTGAGAAAAGCATAAAAATTGAAACTTTAGAGTTTATTCACTCTGATTCTTTTTTTTTTCTTTAATAATCATTCTGTGCTACAGATGGTAATTAACATGACAATCTCATTCTTATTTCTAGTCCTTTGGGAAGGGAGATTCTTTGTGAACCTTTATCCTTGTTTGTGAAGCTGCCATATTTTTCTCCTTTGCTGAGAGATAAGTCCCCCTTAAGATAGACATTGAAGAGATAAAAGTTCTGCTTGGGAAACTTGGAAATATGAAAGTCAGCTGAGTGACAGAGAGAACAAAGAAATCAGAAGAGCATCTTTTCTCATTCATTGAACAAATACATATTATTTATTATGTTCCAGGTTCTCTTCTAAACACTGGGGGGAGTAAACAAGTAAGATCAAACCTGCACTTATACTACAGGGGGAGAAACTGACAATGAAAACACACACACAATAAGTTATTTAGACTATAAAACGCAGATGGGGGAAAAAAAAGCAGGGAAAGGGGCAGAGAATGTAGGTGGAGTACATTTTACCTAAAGAAGGTGTATTTGTCTTCTATTGCTGCATAGCAAACTATCAATTTAGTAGCTTAAAACAATGTCCATCATCCAGGTATGACTTATAGGTGGTCCTTTGCTCAGGATCTCACAAAGCTATCAAGAATGAGTTGCCCAATGCTAAGTAAGTTGTCATCTAAGACTTGGGGTCCTTTTCAAGTTCAGAACTCTTTCAAGTCAGCAGGATTCAGATCCTTGCAGCTGTAGAACCCAGCATGGTTGCTTCTTCATAGCCTGCAGAAACCCCTGATGGCTGGAGTGAGACTACCCTTTCTTTAGACCCTCTTCCTCCCAAATATTGTCCATACCCAAGACATATCAGACCACATTGGAAAGAAGAAATTATTTACTCACGGTTTAGGTAATTCTCAAAAAGAATTAGGGAAAGAAAAAAAAAATGTAACTGTACTTGCAATAGAAGAGAAGTAGCTGACCAGCCTGTATCATGTTTTCTTGCTCATACCTGTCTTCTCATTCACCTTTCTAATCCCTTGTTTGTGCTCTCTAGTCTAGTATCTCACTCCCATCCTGTAGACACTCCAACCTTCCCCTCCAAAGAAGGCCATTTAACCCCTCCCAGATCCCTTTTGCTGTATGATAACTTAAGTGCCTTATGTCAGGGCTAGATGCAAACAGAGGCTCCTCAAAGGCTGTTGGTGAATATTTAAACTTCAGTTCATTTTCCCACAATTAATTGTGGTTGGTTTTCTCCATATTTTAGTTAAGAAATAAGCACACTTACCTAAAATATGAGTCAGCAAATCACTTTTCTTTAAAGTGTTACATAGTAAATATTTTGTCTTTGCAGGATATATTATCTTTATACTGTGCTCTAATAAAATTGTATTTTTTAAAAGAGGTGATGGGCAAGCATAGTTTACTGACCCCTTATCAAAATATTACTTTCTTTTTTTAGTGACATAGACTAATTTCATATTCTAATATGCTATCTCTCTTGTAGATAAAACTTTGCTCTTATCTTTTGCCCCTACATACCTTCTCAAAATATAAGCAAAATGAAAATAAAGTATTATCAGCAGTAGACTTGTTCAGACCTTGCTAGCATTGTGCACCTTATCATCATGTTCTTTTGTGGACCTGCTCCATCCAACACAATTATAGCAGGCATTACAAAGTGCTGTTGTTTACAAACAGCTTCAACAGGGACCAGCACCACCCCAAAGTGACTCTTGCCCCAGGGAGAGGGAAAGAAACCACACACATCAATTTGACTGTGCCCCCAGCAGTGGGCTATGGGCAGACATCTGGTCTGACTATAGGCCTCACACACCAATGAAAGCCTCTCAGGAACAACACAGGAGAGCACCAATTCAGTGTGACTGCAGCACAGGCAAACACCTGGTCTAACTTGACTGGGATGAGGGTTGACCCAAGGCATTCTCTAACTGGTCCACTAACAACACAGGGACCAAATTCTGCCCACGACAGGCAAAAAGAGATACTACATATACTGGACTGAAGGCAAATGCAGCTCAACCACAACAATAAAGAACACAAAACACACATAGGAGACATCCTGAAACACCAGGTTCTGGTGAACAGGGGACACCGCATTTTAGGGCACTACAGGACCTCTTCTTCATAAGGCCACTACTTTCAGGAGCAGGAGATGTAGCTGACTTTCCTAACACATAGAAACAGACAAAGAGAGTTAGACAAAATGAAAAGACAGAGAAATATGTCACAAATGAAAGAATGGGACAAAATCACAGTGAGGGCTAAATGAAATGGAGATAAGTAATATGTCTGATAGAAAATTTAAAGTAAGGAGAAAATTTAAAGTAATGGTCATAAAGCTCACTGAACCTGAGAAAAGAGTGAAAGACCTCAGGAGACCCTCAACAAAGAGATAGAAAATATTAAAAAGAACCAATCAAAGATGAAGAAAACAATAAATGAGATTAAAAATACACTAAAGGTAATAAATAGTAGACTAGAAGAAGCAGAATAAAGGGTCAACCTGGAGGACAGAGTAATGGAAAGCAATAAAGCTGAACAGGAGAAAGAAAAAAGAATAAAAAATGAAAATAGATTAAGGGAACTCAGGAATACCATCAAGCATAATAGCATTTGCATCATAAAGATCCCAGAAGGAAAAGAGAGAGAAAAGGGAGCAGAAAATTTATTTGAAAAAATAATAGCTGAAAACTTCCCAAATCTGGGAAAGGAAAGAAAGCCAGATCCAGGAGACACAGAAAGCCCCCAACAAAATCAACCTAAAAAGGTCCATACCAAGACATATGGTAATTAAAGTGGCAAAAAGGAGGGATAAAGAGAGGATTTTAAAAGCAGCAAGAGAAAAGAGTTAAATACAAGAAAACCCCATAAGGCTCTCAGCTGATTTTTCAACAGAAACTTGGTAGGCCAGAAGAAAGTGGCATGATATATTTAAAGTGCTGAAAGGAAAGAAAAACCTGCAGCCAGAGTACTCTATCCACCAAGACTATCATTCAGAATGGAAAGAGAGATAAAGAGTTCTCCAGACAAACAAAAGTTAGAGGAATTCATCACCACTAAACCAGCCTTACAAGAAATGTTAAGGGAGAATCTTTGAGTAGAAAGGAAAGACCACATACAGGAGTATGAAAAGTAGGAAGCACAAAAGCAGTAAAGTTAATTATATCTATAAAAACCAGTCAAGGGATTCACAAAATAAAATGATGTGAAGTATGACATACACCTAAAATGTGGGGAGGAGAGGAGCAGAAATTTAGTGCTTTTTAGAATTGGTTCAAACTTGGGACACAGGTGGCTCAGTTGGTTAAGCGCCTGCCATTGGCTCAGGTCATGATCCCAGGACCCTGGGATTGAGTCCTGCGTCAGGCTCCTTGCTCAGTGGGGAGCCTGCTTCTTCCTCTGCCTGCCGCTCCCCCTGCTTGTGCTCTCTCCTCTCTCTCTGACAAACAAATAAATAAATAAAATCTTAAAAAAAAAGAATAGGTTCAAACTTAAGTGACCATCAACTTAATATAGACTGTTATATGCATAAGATGTTATGTATATACCTAATGGCAACCACAAATAAAAACTGGTAATAGATATGCAAAAAATAAAAAGAAAGGAATCCAAATATATTACTAATAAAAGCCAGCAAACCATAAGAGAAGAGGGCAAAAGAAGAAAGGAACAGAGAAGAACTACAAAAGTACCCACAAAACAAACAAAATGGCAATAAGTATATACTTATCAATAATTACTTGAAATATTAAAAAAATAATTACTTTGAATTTAAATAGACTAATCATGCTAATCAAATGACACAAGGTGATGGAATGGATAAAAAAACAAGACTCATCTATATACCGCCTGCAAGAGACTCATATCAGACCTAAAAACACATGCAGATTGAAAGTGAAAGAATGGAAAAGAATTTCTCATGCAAAAGAAGTGAAAAGAAAGCTGTGGTAGCAATACTGGTATCAGACAAAATAGACTTTAATACAAAGACTATAACCAGAGACAAAGAAGGACACTACATAATCATAAAGGGAACAATCCAACAAGAAGATATAACAATTACAAATATTTATGCGCCCAACATGGGAGTACCCAGATACATAAAGCATCTAATAACAAACATAAAGGAAGTAATCAATAGTAATACAATAATAATAATAGAGGACTTTAACACCCCACAAACACAGTTACACAGATTGCCCAAACAAAAGCAACAAGGAAACAGAGGCTTTGAATGACACATTGGGCCAGATGGATCTGGATATACTCAGAACATTCCATCTTAAAACAGCACGATCTTTTCAAGTGCACATGGAACATTCTCCTGAATAGATCACATATTAGGCCACAAAACAAGTCTCAACACATTCAAAAAGATTAAACTAATACCATGCATCTTCTCTGACCACAATGTTATGAAGATAGAAATCAACCACAAAAAAAAAATATCTGGAAAGAACACAAATACATAGAGGATAAATAAATGCTACTAAACAATGAATGGGTCAACCAGGAAATCAAAGAGGAAATAAAAAAAATACATGGAGATGAACGACAATGAAAACACAATGGTCCAAAATCTTTGGGATGTAGCAAAAGCTGTTCTAAGAGGGAAGTTTAGGGCGCCTGGGTGGCTCAGTTGGTTGGGCGACTGCCTTCGGCTCGGGTCATGATCCTGGAGTCCCGGGATCGAGTCCCGCATTGGGCTCCCTGCTCGGCGGGGAGTCTGCTTCTCCCTCTGACCCTCTTCCCTCTCGTGCTCTCTATCTCTCATTCTCTCTCTCTCAAATAAATAAATAAATAAAATCTTAAAAAAAAAAGAATACTTCATCAGTGACAAACTATATGTTGGCTAATTGAATCTAAATTAAAAAAAGATTTAAAAAAAAAGAGGGAAGTTTATAACAATACAGGCCTACCTCAAGAAGCAAGAAAATCTCAAATAAACAACCTAGTCTTACATTTAAATGGCTAGAACAAGAAGAACAAACAAAACATGAAACCAGTAGAAGGAAGGAAATAATAAAGATAAGAACAGAAATAAATGAAATAAAAACTAAAAAAAATAGATCAATGAAACCAGGAGCTGGTTCTTCGAAAATATCAACAAAATTGATAAACCTCTATCCAGACTCCAAGAGAGAGAAAGAAAGAGAGGACTCAAACAAAATCACAAATGAAAGCAGAGAAATAACAACTGACACCACAGAAATACAAAGGATTATAAGAGAATGTTATGAAAAACCATAGACCAATAAATTAGGCAATCTGGAAAAAATGGATAAATTCCTAGAAACATATAACCTCCCAAAACTGAAGCAGGAAGAAAAAGACAACTTGAACAGACTGAGTACCTGCAATGAAATTAAATCAGTAATCAAAAAGCTGCCAACAGGGCGCCTGGGTGGCTCAGTTGGTTAAGCGACTGCCTTCGGCTCAGGTCATGATCCTGGAGTCCCGGGATGGAGTCCCGCATCGGGCTCCCTGCTCAGCAGGGAGTCTGCTTCTCCCTCCTACCCTCCCCCATCTCATGCTCTATCTCATTCTCTCTCTCAAATAAATAAATAAAATCTTAAAAAAAAAAAAAGCTGCCAACAAACAAAAGTCCAGGACCAAATGGCTTCACAGGTGAATCCTTCCAAACATTTAAAGAAGAGTTAATACCTATTCTTCTCAAACTATTCTAAAAAATAGAAATGGAAGAAAAGCTTACAAATTCATTCTATAAGGCTAGCATTAACCTGATACTAAAACCAGATAAAGGCACCACAAAAAAAGAGAACCACAGGCCACTATCTCTGATGAAGAGGTACAAAAATCCTCAACAAAATACTAGCAAATCAAACCCAACAGTACATTAAAAAAATCATTCACCACGATCAACTGGGATTTATTTTTCAGATGTAATTGTGGTTCAATATTTGCAAATCAATCAACATGATACATCACATCAACAAGAGGAAGGATGAAAACCATATGATCATTTCAATAGATGCAGAAAATGTAGTTGACAAAATACAACATCCATTCATGATAAAAACTCTCAACAAAGAAGGTTTAGAGAGAACATACCTTAACAAAATAAAGTACTATGTTAAATACTTAACATCATAAACCCACAGCTAACATTATACTCAATGGGAAAAAACAGCTTTTTCCTCAAGATCAGAAACAAGACAAGATGTCCACTCTCACCACTTGTATTCAACATAGTACTGGAAGTACTACAGTAGCCAAAGAAACAGAAAGGTATTATAATTTATTCAGCCTTAATCATGTGCCCACCACCTGTGATTATCGTAGGGAAGAGGTGTACAGGAATTGGAGGAGGGTATCCCCCAAAGGTAACAGAGATGCTAAACAGGCAAAAACAAAACAAAACAAAACAAAAACAAACAAACCAACAGATTCCCCTATAATAATTGATATCAACCTTTTCCTTGGGTCTTTTAGTTCAAAACATTTGAAGTGTATACTATACCTATATACTACATACACTACCTATGAACTATGAAACTCAATCCTAGTTCAACAAATTCTAGGATGATGTCTGGAGTCTGAAAAGTTCCTTTAGTGACCTTGCTACATGGTCCTAGAAGGTGGGTGCATTCTGCCCTCTTACCCCAATCACTATTATAGGAGGATAAAGCTGGGGAGGTTATTCAAATTCAGATAAATGTACAGATAAGAAGACTGAATTTTATTGTATTTGTAACTAATACTGGCAGTTACTTGAATATCGTCATAGAAATTAACATTTATACTTCATTTTTTAAAAAATCCAGTATTTGTTAATTTCTACTTGCAAAATTACGAGTCTTTCTCACTTGCTTATGGTCTTCATATAGAGAAACCTAAAACTAGAATATTCAAGTAATCTGAGCTTCTCTCTCCTCTTTCATCCACACATTCCCATACGTCTCACATTTTAGCTATCCTATACCTATGACCCAAAACATTCTGGAGAATGTTAGAAGACTGTGTGGTTTTATTCCCTAACATCTCCTTCCCTAACATCCCCCATGCTCTTCTTTTGTGTAGGTAAACAGAACAATCTAACTTCACTGAGAAACGCTGAAGCATGTGACTAATCGTACGTGTAAGACATGCTGTCAGGGACAACTGTAGAAGGTTCTGAGGAAGAATTATGATAAACAGGATGTGAGAATAAATCAGATAAAGAAATATGATAAAAACAATGTCAGAGTAAACTTGATAAAGAGTTATGAAATATAGGATATCAAGTAAGTTCAATGTAACTATTGATGCAAATTGAATATCTGCTGACTATTACTGAAAGTAG
The DNA here is from genome assembly GCF_003265705.2 of Callorhinus ursinus. Classification (NCBI taxonomy): domain Eukaryota; kingdom Metazoa; phylum Chordata; class Mammalia; order Carnivora; family Otariidae; genus Callorhinus; species Callorhinus ursinus. The sequence goes on from NW_027397065.1 coordinate 60,122,973, forward strand.
GATGATGTATAACAATTATAGCTTTACTTCCATATAATAGAGCTGAAAATACAATAGAGCTTTATAGTCACATGTTGGCTACCAGCATGCATTCAGGGTATCAGCTTTGTTCAGTAATAAAATCAGGTAATTCCATATTTGTGGAATTCAGATCTCCATTTTCTTTTTTCCCCAAAGGCTATATCTACTTAGTTTACTTAGAAGTTTCAGTGGGTTCAGGAGTCACTCTAAGAAAGTAAAGGAAGGGCATGTCAGAAGAATGAGTTGAGATAGTCTGAAGAACAGCACGGACCTTGGGCCCCAAGGAATTCATTTAACACTTTGTATCATTGAGATCATCTAAAAACTAAACCAAAATTCTTTGTTCAGAAAGATGTAGCCAAAGTGTTTCCAAAATTAACCCAGACCCTGAAAGAAACCAAATTGCTAATTGTAGGGTACTGAACACTAAAATACCCATGAGTTTTCTTTAGCTTTTATTAAAGACAAATATTCTAGTTTGTCCTTATGGAATAACTGGCTCCCACCATCATCATGAATAATTAGATCAGTATTTTAAAAGTGTAAAATGGATATACCAAAGCATACAGTTTTAACTGGTTTTTGCATCCTGTTTTATTCTTTTTCTACTTGTTCACATTCTGTTTCTTTTGAGATATATATGTAGATAGATAGATGATAGATATGATATTAAATATATGATATTAAAATACACACTTTAAAAAATTGCAGAGTACCAAATGAAAAGTTTAAGTCTCCCACCCAAACCCACAAACCCCAATCACTTTCCCTGGAGAAAAATAACTTTTAACTAATTCTGCTTTTGATCTTCTGGTGGTTATCACCACAATTCTAAATGATATGCTTAATCCATGGCGTGGAAAACTGTCTTTATGTTGATGACTCCAAAATTTTTAACTCTAATAATGACTTCTTGACTGAGCTCTGGTCTCATAGACCAGCTGCCCCCTTGCATGCGTAATAAGCCCTACAAACTCTTCACCTTTCTAAAATAGAGTTCTAGATTCCACTCTACTTCCTACCCCAAACTAAGTCATATCATAGTCTTTCCCATTTCTGTAAATGGCACCATGTGCTCATATTAAAAACCTAGGAGTCATCCCTGATTTTTTCTTTTTCCTCCTTCCTCCCTATTTAATCAATAAGCAAGTCATAAAAATGCTCTCTGACCAAAATATATCTTGAATCTTTCTATTTGTATACAACATCCCCGCTCCTCTTACTCCAAGCCACCATTGTTTCCTAACTGAATTGCTAAACCAGGTATTAACTGGTCTCCTTGTTTCAACCCTTGCCCCATTTCAATCCAATTCCTATATAGTTCATCCTTGAACAATGCAGGCATTAGGGGCACCAATCCCCCCCACAGTCCAAAATCTACATATAACTTTTTTCTTCCTCATATAACTTTTGACTCCCCCAAAACTTATTTACTAATAGACCACTATTGACCAGAAGCCTTACCAATAATATAAATTATAAAACTAACACATATTTTGTATGTTATGTTATATACTATATTCTTAAAATGAAGTAATGTAGAGAAAAGAAAATGTTATTAAGAAAATCACAAGGAATGGGGCACCTTGCTGGCTCAGTTGTTAAGCATATGCCTTCGGCTCAGGTCATGATCCCAGGGTCCTGGGACTGAGCCCCATGTCGGGCTCCCTGCTCAGTGGGAAGCCTGCTTCTCCCTCTCCCACTACCCCTGCTTGTGTTCCCTCTCTCGCTGTCTCTCTCTCTAATAAATAATAACTTTAAAAAATTAAAAAAAAGAAAATCACAAAAAGAGAGAAGACAGTACTATATCTATTGAAAAAAATCTCATAAATGGACTCACAACAGTTCAAACCCATGTTGTTCAAGGGTAAATTGTATAGCAGCCAGGTAAGTCTTTAAATTGTGAAGTCAGATTCTATTACTCTTCCTTTTAAAACCCTTCTACTAAGAATAAAATCAAAATGCCTAATTGTGACCTATAGGTCCCTGCATGATCTGATTATTGCCTATCTCTCTAACCTCATCTCTTAGAACTCCTATTTGCATCCTATGCTTCAGTTGCACTGGCCTCTATTCTGTCTTTGAGGCACCAACAGGGATTTTCCTGGAATGCTACTCTTCTGGTTTTTGTGTGGCTTCCTTCTCATCCTTGAGGTCTTAGTTTAAAGAAGCAATCCTTGCTGAACCCATGCAACCTCCGTTCCTCTTCCTTTCTCACGTAGGTATTGGAAAGATAAAGACTTCATTTCTCAGCCTCCTTGTAGCTAGGGGAGGCCACACCACACAGTCTTGGCCAATGAGACATTAGCTTAAACCAGTCTGTTGTCTCTTCTATTTCATCCTTTTTCCCTGGAATGCAGACAGAACGCTAGCTGTGCAGCAAATTCCTGCTAAGAATGACAAAACAGGAAGAAAGGAAGAAACTTGTTCCTTAATGGCATCAGATCCTGGCACCATATCAATCATGAACTGAAAAACCACACTTCATATTTCATGAGACAAATAACTTCTTTATTGTTTAAGCCACTGTTAATTAAGTTTTCTAGTCATCACAGATATACATAATCCTTAGTGATTACAACAGCCACATTGGTTGCTTTCTATCATGTCACCCTCTTTATTTACTTTGTAACATTTATCTTCTACTTTATAACATTTATCTGGATCAGAATTATTTTGTTTACTAATTTTACTAGCTTATTATATATTTATCCCAGTCAACAAATAAAGGCTGAACGAATGTTAAATAAATCTCAATAACTGTTACTTTATTGACAATTTCTTTTCACTCTTTCTTATGAAGGGTGAAAATTTAGCTTATCAATCCTCAAATAATTTTGTGATATTGCATTTAATTCCTTGTAGTAGTAAACTTTTGGATGTAAATAGTTTTTCAAATCGCAACTTTTTAAGCACTATATTGACTTTCTATTATCTAAGATGAAGAAATCGGCAATGCTGCATTCTCCCACTATCTCCAAATTCCATGACTTTTACATTGGCAGGATTTAACTTATTCATAATCTTTTCTATACCTAAAATTAAGTCATCCATATTTTGCCTATGGGTTGATTCTATAAATCAGCAGTTTAGAAAATTATTTTTATAGCTATTTTCATTCTAGAACAGAATTACATAGATCAACATGTAGAAACATTGTCCCATGTCACTAGCCTTATTTTTAAATTATAATACATGCTTTTTGAAAACTGCAAAAAATGTAGAAGACCATAGAAAATAGTGAAAGTATACATACTTTTTTATAGGGTTTTAATTATTTAGTAGAAGTGGGATTTATATATACATATATATATATAGTTCCATTATCTTTTTTTTCAGTATATGGCTATCTTTCTATCTCTCTGGGTATATATATATATTGTATTTTCTTTAATCAATGTTTAGCATTCCATATGTATGTTTGAAACAAGTTTTTTACCCCTATTGGAAGACCGTTGAAAATGTTTCCTATCATTTGCTGTCACATCAGTAAAATGAACACCCAGTATGTTATATTTGTAAAGGCACCTATGTAAGTGTTTCTGTAGGATACATTTCTTTAGTCAAAAGATAGGTGCATTATACATTTTAATAGATATAATAGAAACTTTCCCAGTGAAACTTCTGGATCAATGCTGTCCAATAAAATATAATGTAATCTAAATATGTAACTTTAAATTTTCTAGTAACCATAAAGAGGAAAAGGAATAGATAAAAATAATTTTCAGCATATATTTAATTTAATCCACTAAGCCTGAAATATAATTTCAGCCATGTAACCAAGAGAAATTATCAATGAGATATTTTACTTTTTATCATACTAAGTCTTCAAAATCTAGTACATATTTTACACTTGCAGTACATCTGAGTTTAAATGCTAAATTTTTGTTAGATATTTGATTTATATTTAAATTTCACAAATACATAGTTGTAAAAGTAGATTTACATAACCAAATTGCTCTAAATATACTTAAAAGTTTTCCATGAACTGAGTATTAGTTTTTCAATTTAACTTTAATTTATATTAAGTAAGAAATTCAGTTCTGTTACACTAATCTCATTTCGAGCACTTAATAGCCAAGTGCAGTTAATGGCTTTAGTATTAGCACAAATGTAAATTAACCAGATTAACCAAAGCTTTCTATTCTCTCTGTTCACCAAACTGATTAACAAAAAGCTGAATATTTACAGCTAGGAAGCTACTCTTTGGTAGTGCTAACAACAGCATTTTCCTACCAGTTGAGTTTTATATTTACAAAGATGAAGTTGCATTGTTATGAAATATGGTTGATCTCTTTGTTTTTGTTATCGTAATTGTGCAATTTGATCAACATTACAAAACACTAATGAAAAATGAATTCCTGCTTTGGAAAAACTTAGTAAAGGAATATTTACTTAATAAAAACCTATTGATTTAGAAGTTGGCAAGATGACTGTAAGTGTTTAGGAAAACACTAAAAATATAGAATTCTGTACTCCTTTTGCTTGGCAAATTTCTTTAGGACAGAAACTGGAAATAATGACAATTTGGAGATCCTTTGAGATAATTTTCCTCCTTTTAACTGTTCAAGTAATTGCATCTAGAGATTTACTAATACTTTATTTCCATGCTTTCATGTTATTCCCTTAATACACTGTTGAGTTTAATTTCTTAATATTTTATCACTACTTTTGTACTTATTTGTATTTTAATTTTTCCATGCCTGATTTCTAGTATCCAGTGCCTGCCCTGAAGCCATTTGCATAGTTTTAAGAATTGCATCGCAATTCCATGTCAGATGGAAGCTATGATGACAGTGTTCTTCTCAGGCAATTGCTTCAATTTCCCTCAGACATATATGGCATAGCTATTCTTTGTTTCTAGTGGATATAAATAAATCAGAATAAACTGGTTCTTTACTTGGTGAATGGGAAGATCCTAAATCACTTTCTTCCTGTCTCCCAATGTGAATGAACTAGAAATAAAAGGCACATTTTCTTTTGTTCTTTCTATTGCCTGAAGTGTAGAGAAAATGAGTAGTATCATTTGAAATACTGTCTAAATAATGCTGCTTAATCAATTTTCTGCTTTAATTTCATATCACTCTCTTTAGTAGTTCAATGCTTTGGGCTGCAAGTAACAGATTTCCTGACTATCAGAAATATAAAGACCTTTATTTCAACAAAGAGGATCTGATAAAAAAAAGAAAAAGTTTGCACCATTGGTAGATAGAATTGAAAAAGGAGTGTCATGATTTAGTAACTAGAATGAAACATACATTTCTTCCCCTGTTATCTTTTTTGAAATATAACAGCCATTACAACAAAATACTAAAATAATCTGACTTTACAACCAGACCATTAATATTTTGTATCATAAATTGTTTGAAAAAGGACTTTTTAAAAAGTTGTGTGCTCAATTTTTATTTCTTAAAATATTATGCATTAATAACAGCTTAATATATTAGTAAGAACACAGTGTTTCTATTTCACTAATAAATGAAAATTAAAAAATTATTTATCTAAAATTATAAAAAAGAAGTCCCTATACAGGTGATTGAAAGGTTGGTTTGTGGTTTGTTTATGCCAAGAAAGATCCAGGACTTTTTAGTTTTCTACTCTGCTATCCTTGTGTTACAGCTCTGTCTCTTCTCACTGTTGCAACATGACTGTTAAAGATTCAAGCATCATGCAATTCTGTAACAGCATCCTCAGAAGAAAAAATAAAGATGGAGGGAAATAGAGCTTTCTTCCTAGATCTCTCTCTTTTTATCAGAAGGGATCTTCTGCAGAATTCTCAATAGATTTCTCTTTGTATCTCATTGCTCAGAACTGGTTTATATGCTTCCTCTGCCTGCAAGAGACTTTAAGAAAGTGATTATCTCTTTTGCAGGCTCTAGCTGCATGTGGGCATACAAAAGGGGATTTAGGGGGAAGGGATTGGGAATGGCTAATAGTTAAACACTACCTGCTCACTGTTCTATTTTTCTTTTAATTAATTAAAGTTTTTTTTCTATTTTTCCTTTGTGCTTATCCAAGTTCATATCAGTTCTCCCTTCAGAGGACTTAGTATTTCTAGCCAAACATACTTTTGATGTTTTTCTTGATTCATTGAGTGTATCCCAGCCAGTCCCTTTTAACTTGCTTGACTTTCTTTTGTGCCATCACTTTGAGGGCAAGTCTCAGCCTCTGTTTCTTTTTTTTTTTTAATTTTAATTTTTATCAGTCTCTGTTTCTAATATAAACACTAGGTGGTCACCACATTCCAAATAGTTTATCACACTTGAGATGTTTGCAGTCACTTGCTTTAAAACACAATCTCATGAGATCAGACTCTCCATTCTCCTTGTTATTTCAAAAACACACTTTAGTGCTCATGTTTCCATGGCATACGTTTTCCCCTGGCAATATCCGATTAATCAAATTCCCTCATACCATTCACCTGCCACAGTAGAAAGACTCAAGGTCTGAATCTTTTCAGCCTCTGACTATAGTAGAATTGACATCAGGAGAGTGCCATATTAGCACATTCATGCTTAGATAAAAGAGATTCATTTGGAAACTAAGCTTGGATTTAGACAAATATGGGTGTATCTGATAAATTGTGTCACCAGCCTGAAGGCATGGGTTGATTTGAGTATAGAGAAAAAGGTAAAGGCGACTCCACTACAAAATCACTCTCAAATGAACAACTCTAACATCATCTGTATGTGCCAAAGGCCAACTCTTCTCAGGATCAATTTCCATGTAGAATTTCCTTTTTAAAAGAAAAATGATAAAAATATGACAGTTTGAAGCCCCCTCCATAAACACACACAATTAATCTCAACGGTATTCTCAACAATTACCTAGAACTTAGGCCAACAAAAGACTTTTTCAGAAAGGAAATTTATTACTGACTTTATGACATTGTTTATTGTTACTGTGCATGGTGATAATAAAAATAAGGCAATTTTTAGTCAGTTTTATTCCTATTTCTAAATTTTCTACAGATAATGCTCCCCTCTCTCTGCTCTCTCTGCCCATTGCCTGTGCCTGGAGCTGATCATGACTACTACCCCATCTTTTGTATGCCACTAGGGGAAACAAAGACATTTGTATGTTCACATTGTGCCAAGAATTGTCTCAGTGTTTTATATATACCAGAGGCAGATATTCCCTGACTTATGGATGAAAAAAATTAAGACTAAGAAAAATTAAATCAAGTTTGTGAAGTAATTAGAAAAATTCAGAATAAGTCAGATCCATCAGGTTCCAAAACTCATGTTCTCTAATGGCTACCAACTAGTTTATGAGGGATCATGGATTCTAGTCCCAAACCTCCTGTTCCTGATCTGAAAAAGAACAGGCTTGGGTGAACTGATTCCTATGATCTCTTTTAGCTAAAAAATTGAACTTTCTCTTTTGGGTGCTCTCTATGGGTCAGCCATTGAGGTAAGCATTTTATATTTTATTTAAAAACAAAAACTAAAAAACCTAGTAAAGTAGGGGAGGAAACTAAGATGCAGAGAGGTTAGATAACATGCTGAGAGAACTCTAGAGTTAGCAAATGGTGGGGCTGAGATTTAAATTAAGACCTAACTGGTTCATGAGGACACATACTTAATCTAAAATGTCTATTGCTTTAAAGAAATTGTTCTCAATTAGAGATGTACGTCAGAATATGTAGAGTGAAAGGGTGGAATTTTTAAAAGCATATTGAACATTATAAATTATTTTATATTCACATTTCATAAATATATTTTATAGGACAAATTTCTGGATATCATTCTCACCTGTTATATTCATAGATAAGGGAAATGTCAACAAATGTAGAATCAGAAGCTGGAGAGGGATATAAGTTTGAGTCTTTTCAGAATTTTAAAAATCACGATGAATATATCAAAAGTTCCAGGCCTGAGCATGAAGAGGTGAGGACACAGAAGCAGAGTGAGAGTAATATGGAGAAGATTCTTCACTAAATGTTTTTCCTGAGGATTGAAACCACACTTGCCTCAGCCAAGTAAAATTTTTATCCTTCTAAAGACACTGACAGTCTTGATATTTTTGTCTTTCTTGTAATTCCATCTGGTTATTCTATAATATGGTTAGACTACAGCAGTAAAAAGACAGTTACATACCCTGTCTTTATGGAGCAAATGGTCTTACGTGTAGGAAATCTTATAGACCAAACTCAGATTCTTACCTTCTTTCTGCAGCTGAGTGGGATATCATTAGCAAGTATTGAACTCACAGAGAATTTCCTTGCTGATGTGCAGTCCTGGCCAGAAGCCACGTCAGCTTTTTTCATCTCTGGGGAAAAGCTGGCAAATGCAAGTTGCCAAAGCTAAACTTTACCTACTTCAAGTTTTGCCCTGTTTGCTCCCAACTCAACACAAGCTCATAAAAATCTATTTCTGTCCTGTGGCACTTGAGTATGTGCAGCTTATTGGCAATTTGTCTGGACTAGTTGGACAAATAAAGGTGAGAATAAAGAGGAAAGGACAGATTCAAGGATCATTATGTAGGAAAATTTGAGTGTTTGGTGAATGACTGGATATGGACACCAAGGGGAAAGAAAAAGGATTCAAAGCAGGATCCACTTTTTAGCCTGGGTGGTTTGAGAATGGTTAGCACTCAATAGAAATATCAGCTAACAAGACAATTTGAGGTGTACTTTAGATAAACTGATAAGGACACCTACATAGAAACATGAAAAGAAATATGTTCAACATCACCAAATTAGGGTAAAAAATGACATTCATGCTCCTTTTAATATTTGAATAAAAGTCTACATAGTCTTCTCTCCCCCCCCACAATCTTGAATCCCATAATAAACCACTCAGTCTCACATGTGATTCTAGATACTTATGGAGAAAAACTGGAAAACTAGGCAATCCCCTATAGGGTTTCTGTTCTTTGCTTCTCCTACCTAACATTACTGAGAACTGCTTTATAATAAGCACCATTATGAGTCTTTCACAGGTATGTGTATATTTAATCTTCACAGCAAACCTGAGAAGGGGCTATCAGCACACCCATTTTGCTTATGAATCACTGAAGTCCGGAGCCAGGAGTTACACACAACCTATCTAGATTTAGAGCCCTTGTCCCTCCTTGTCCCTTGTACCCTGCTGTCTCTATCCTCATGGACAGCTCTGGCACCTGGTGATGCTGCTGGGAACAAGCAATACAGCAACCTGTCACAATCCTTGTTCCCTGCTGGGAGTTCAGTGGTGACCTAAGGCTTGCCTAATCCCCAGTACAGAATAGTAGAAACCCAACACAGTCCTGGCTGCCCAAATTCATACTGACTAGGGCATTCATTGCCAGGAAATCTAGGGTCCCAGAGCCTATGTGAGTCCCAACTCAATGAAGATAAGATTTTCCACTCCTACTGGAAAAACATGTTTCTCAGAGTATGCCTCTGCAACCAGTCTGGGTATCAGCTGGCTGTTACAGCTCTTTAGTAACATAAATTTTTTTCAATATGCACACATACACACACACACACACACACACACCTATTCTCAAGAGGCATCAATACAGCCAGGGTTTCTAGGCTTCTCCCAGGACAACATAGGCCCTGGAGTTGTGCCCCAGACCTCTTAGGAAACCTGGTGTCTAATTCTGGCATTTGCCCTTGGTTAGGGTCCCTAAATCCATGAGTTCTAATAATGTTGAACTTCAAGGAAAAAGCAATCTAATGTCTCCATATCTTTGCTCCCAAGTTCCTCCTGACTCTTATGTAAATTTACTCACCTTCATGAATTTCCTTCAATTTATTTTAAGCTTGGCATATTAGGTAATTTGAGAAAGAATGATATTTGTTCCCAGAACAAAAAGTAGCTAATTGTTTCACATTCACATAAAATATATACATAAAAGAAAACATTCAAGTGATTCTTCCCAAAACAAAGGTCCACCCACAGGTAAAAGAAACCATTGACAAATTTGACATGATCACTTCTTTAATTAACAAATAATTCTTAAAATCTTCCCTTGTTGCATACATCCTACCTAGGAATGGAACTTAAGAGGTGAGAGTGTGCCAGCACAGCTTACCAGGAAATTCTTCCTTAGAATTAACCTAAATCCATGAATCATATAGTTTATTATAATGAATATCAACTAGAATCATCTAGAATAGATGGGAGTATGAAGATAAAGATATTATTCCAGACATCAAGAAGCACTGTGTCACGCCAATTAGAATGGTTATTATTACAAAAATTAAGAAGAAAGTAACAAGTGTTGGCAAGGGTATAGTAAAATTGGAACTCTTTTGTATTGCTGCAGAGATATATAATGGTACAGCCACTGTGGAAAATAGTATGGCCAGTTCCTCAAATAATTAAAAATGACTTACCATATGGTCCGGGAACTCTACTTCTGGATATATATGCAAGTGAATTGAAATAGGGACTTGAACAGAAATTTATACGCCTATGTTCTTATTCACAATAGCCAAAAGGTAGAAGCAACCCAGTGTCCATCAGCAGATGAAGGGATAAACAAAATGTGGTATATCCATACAATGGAATATTAATCAGCCTTAAAAAGGAAGGAAATTCTGACATACAACAAAATGGATGAACCTTAAAGACATTATGCTAAATGAAATAAGCTAGGCACAAAAGGAAAAATATTGCATGACCCCACTTATATAAAGTACCTAAGAGTAGTCAAATTCATAGACATAGAAAGAATGGTGGTTGCCAGGGGATTGGAGGGGGAAGGAGTTGGAAGTGAGGAGTTATTGTTTAATGGATCTGGGGCTTCAGTTTGGGAAGATGAAGAGTTCTGTGGAGGGTGGTGGTGATGGTAGCGCTATAATATGAATGTTACATATATTTTGCCACAATTTTTTAAATTTTAATTTTAATTTAAAAAAACACATTTAGTCTGGTGTGGGAGAAAGACTGATAAACAAGCAATTACATAACAGTCAGTGAGTGCTAAGACAGTGATATGCAGCATCTTTGCTGCATCCTGAATTCAGAGTCTGAGCGCTACACAGTTTCCACAAGTAGCCCTTTTATTTAGAGTCAGAAGATAAAGAGGAGAGTGTTACCATTTTGAAGTGTTAACTGTTGAGCTCCATTCTGTCCACTATGATTCAGTCACTGGACCCCTAGTCCTGGCAGTTCAAAATCAGAGAACAAAGGTAACAAATTCTTGGCTTTCAAGTTCCAAAGCCACAGTACAAAAGAGGGACAGAAAATATTTAGAAGACTCAAGTCCCCTCCCCAGCACACATACACAGATTCCCAAACTGGGTAAAGATTCCACAGGGTGGAGGATAGAGAAAAGAGAAATGACTGGAGTACTGGAATTGGAGTTTAGACACTAAACAATTTGCCTGGGCAGTTCTCTGTGGCACAGAGAGCCAGGGAGCAACTGGGAGCAGAATCAGTGACTGTATCATGTTTTTGGTGCTCAGAGACATTTCAGTCTGCATGTACTGAGAACTAAGTGCACAACATCTGCTCTGAAGCACTGCCTTAGTTGCCCTTCTCACTAATGATAGACAGCAGGGGATTCCAGCAGGAATGATGCCTATGTGCTTTCAAAACTTGCTCAACCCCCATCCTATCTGCCCTATATAATCTCCCTTTCAATAGCTTAGGACCCTTGTATCTCCCTGAAAGAAAGGGTAGAGCTCTGAGTAACTGATAGTGATACAGGAAGGGGAAGGAAAGAAAACCTGACCTAGGACATGATGGATGGAATAAGCTCAAGATCTCCCATCCACCTGGAACAATGTTGGAACAGAGATCAGTTTAGTTTTATAGGCATTATAACATAATTAGAAAGCTTAAAATGTTAAAAGCAAAAAGTCTGAGTACTGCACATTAGAAATTTGAGTAGATATTCTGTGGAGAAATTTTTAGAAAAAATATAACAATACTGATGTTTAAACAATGAAATCCATACTAGGGCTCTTTTGGACAGGAAGACTAAAAGAGACCCCTCTACAACAAAGCAATGTCATCAGGACCATACTCTTGATTCCTAGAAGACACTTAGTTAGATACACCTATAGATATAAAACACAAAGTCCCAGGGCACAGCAGAGTAGGGGTCACAGTCAGGAGCATCAGGGGGTTGGAAGAAATCAAGAAAAATTGCTGGGGCCCAGAGGTCTGGAAAGGGATCCAGCCCTGACCACACTGCATTATCAAAACAAATCCCCTGAAAAGATTTTCAAACCATCTGCCCAAATTTACTCTTGTAGCTCTAGTTACAGACTTGACTCCTCTGGGATCAAGAGGGAAAACAGAAAGAAACCAAACAGATATGTCTAGACCCTAAAACCTCCAAACAAGGGTCAGTAATGCATCTTGGATAGGCCTATGTCAATACTTTGCTCTTCATTAAAAGAGGTCAGCTGAATGCAAGATAATGGAACTCCCATGACCTATCAACTTTGTTGCATCACCTGAAATTACTCCTAAGTCAAATGTGACCAATTTCTTTCTTATTATTCACACAGTACCCAACAGACTCCAGCTTCTTGGAATTCTAAATCTCTTAGCAATAATTTAACAGCGATTCCACAATGTCTCATTGTTCTCTAGTGAGAATCATCTCCATGTGATTCTTCCCAAGTCCATTATTCATACTTTTCCTTTCCTTCTGGCTCTTTCCCTTCCCCATGGCAACTCCAAATTATTAACTTTTTCATGGTACCAAATACAGGCAAATGGCTAGAAATGGGAAACTGTCTTGTGTGGATCTTGCTTCCTGTGTAAATACTTACCATAAAGTAGACTTCTATTACAACCCAATTCTAGAAATAGTTGATTCCATTCAACCAGTGGATTTGTTATTTAAGTGTAAAAAGATAAAATACTATATAGTTTTGAAATAATGTCTAAGTATTAATGCCTAATGAGTTACATCACCTAAGAATCATGTTCACTAGCTCCAGGTGAAAATGAATGTTGCATTAAAACTATTTGCATTGCCCACCTATGAAAGCTTGATAGATAAAGCAAGTGACTAGGGACTCACTTGACCTATGAGTGTTTGCAATATAAAAATTTTCTCTCAGGTATAACACTTATCCATGGATTATATTCAGTTAGTAAATAGCTATTGAATACTGCATCTAAGAAATAGAAAAAATAATATAGATTTCTGCCCCTGAGGAGTTTGCAAATTTATAATCTTGGGGTAGATAATACTTTTAAGTAATCTTAATACAAATGAGTTGAAGCTCTTTATAGGTCACAAGATGTTAGAATCTAAAGTCAATTCCTAGGTAGTTAAAAAAAATGTAGTCAAAAATACCTTGAAAATCTCTTAAATTATCCATAATGTACAATATATATATATATATCTTAATTTAATAGTGTTTTAAAATACATAATGTACACTTTAATATGAAATATAATAAAGAAGAAACATGGAAAAGTTTAGATTGTAGTATGTTACCCATGTTATTTCATATAAAGGAACTGCTATTTGGTTTAATTATTTACACCCTAATATAATTTCCTGCTTATACATAGGCATTTATTTATATTATAGCAACATTTTAGAAAATTGCTTGGGGGGCTTTGGCATGATATAAAACACATTACAATTTTTCTTCTTTAATATAATGGGAAATAAATTCCTGATTAGCATTTTTTCATTCAGAGCTTCTGAGTTTTAGAAATTGTTTCCAGACATTAAATACAAATGCCAGTATTTCTCAATGGAAAAATGATAGAAGGGTAGCAATTGAAATCTGATTTCATAAACTTGATTTCATGAAAACTCAGAGCAGTGCTTCAGGCTAAGGTATGCAGAAATACAAAAGTGCCAAACATCTGGAACATAGTTACATGATAGCACTTGATATGCATAGAGAAGCAGACCTTCACCAGGAAAATTTTAGATCACAGAGTGTTTTGGATTCCAGGCTACGAGGTTGAGAATTTACTGATAGGTAACAGAAGGTCTCATTTATATTTTTTATATATTGATTTTTTTTTTTATGAGGAATCCAAAAACACCCTTAGGTGAGAGAAGAGGAGGGTTAACACTAGAAAAAATTTGGCCAATCTGGTTTCTTTGGAACAAAATGGGTTAAAGTCAGTTTAAATCCACAAGTGCCCCCTACTGATGAGGAAAAGATGACAGCACAGAGGGAATATTTGATCAATTCCTCTGCAGCTGGAATAACCAGGGATGAAATACTTTTCCTTAGAATGAAATAATAAAAATATCCTCAAGCAAAGTTCTCCAACAGTTGAGAGCATTATTCTCTGAAAAACAGCCAATATTCAATAAAAGTTCAGAGGGAGGGCTGAGACCAAGAGGAGAGACTTCTTCTCTAGTTGTTAGAGAAAATCAGTTCAGTGATTCCGTAACTTGTGGAGAAAGGAAAAGTATAAATCTTCATTTTAAACACCTTCAAAAATCTGAAAATAGTTTGGAAATGTATTTATAGCTTTCAAGAAAAGTCAAGTTGAAAGCATTATATGAGACTACAGCTCAAAATATCTCTTAGGTGCTGTCTAGCACCATCATAAAGTATACTTAGGCGGCCAATAAAGTTTATAATTTAAATCTTGAACAGGGGAAAGGAGGCAGGACTCTGTTCTACTTCCTTGGAAAGAGCATCATCATTATCCCACATCAGAAGATGGGCCCTCTACAGCATCCCTCGTGTTCTCCTGCTGTGTCTCTTCTTACAGTGGCTTCCTCTTTCTTTATCCTTGATAAAGATATCCTTGATCTCTTTTCTCTAGAAATGATAAGAGACATAAGTGCTCCAACATTTAGGGCAGAAGAAGTGAGACAGAAGCATTTCCTTCTCCCCCTTTGCACCAAATTCTCATCAATTGCTTTCGGCAATTTGGTAGCCAGTTTTGAAAATACCCAGCTCTATGCTCACTTAGATAAATTAATGCCTCTGTGCCTCAGTTTCCATATCTATAAGATGAAGAGGATGGAATACATGGTCGTTAACATCCCTTCCAACTGTAAATTCAAAAGCCCTACTTAGAATTGTAGAACTCAAGAGCCAATTCCTAGAAACCTTTCGTTTTTCTTCAAAGAAAAAAAAACTGAACTGGAATGAAGACTTTTGTCTACTTATGGTTATTTCTATTCCATTTTAATTTCTTCTTATTTGAGTCTGAAAAATCAGCCTACATTTCAGAGATAGATGGAGCTTTAAATTTACACAAGTGACCCATTTTCTAAAATCAAATAATTTTTTTCTGGTCCTAATAATATTTAAACATATATGTGTGACTTTTATGGTCCTATATATTCAAGAATTTTTGCTATTTTTGTTGATTATTTGATTCAGTTTTACACATATTATTTTCAAATTTTCAGCTTTTAAAAAAAATTTTAGCTCTCTTAAAAAGACGGAATTCTCTTTACTTCTCAAAGATCCCTGTCATTGTATTTCTACTCTATTCACTTCTAAAAAATCACCCATTTGTTCTCACACATATTTTTTGTTTGTTTTTTCTTTTGTCTCTTAGTTAAAAACAATAAGTTTACTGATTGTGAAATTTAAATTTGCCAAAGATATTAAAATAAAATTCTTTAATTAAAAAAAAAAAGGTTTCAGCAAGCACAGACTGCTCCAAATCTGTAAGAATGTTTTATATGGTCTGGGTATAGACTGGTCGGGGCATTAGAGTAAAGAAATAGGTGATAAAACAACCTTCAACTGACCATTTCATAAGCAGGTATTTGTAGAAATATACAAAGCCAAATCACAGGCAATTGTGGTAAAACCTAGATTAATGGCAAAATGCTCAGCTATTGTTTTTGCCACTTCAGCCCATGTAGTTTGAAGCCCATGTAGTTTGCCAAATCTGGCCAGTTAAAGCACTGCCTCATTCAGGCCACAGAGGTTGGTAACAGAATGGGCCTGTGACCCAAAACAAAATGAAATATTAAGTCTATCCTTGTCTAAACTCCAAAATATTTCTAATCCTATTATTATTTAAGTTCCTTGAGGTTGTGGCTATTTTTTTTCTCCTTTGAAAGAACAATTATATTACCTGTTCAGTTTATCTCATAAAATTCTTCTAAGATGAAATGAGTTAATATACAATTTATGAAATGTTTCTAAGCGGGATATACTATAAAAGCATAGGCAATTAGGACATGCATAATTGAAACCCTAAAATACATATCTTACATGTATCATGCTATTATAAAAATAAGATGTAAATGTGCTTTGGAAAGCAAAATGCAACATATAAACACAAGGTGATGGTGATAACAACAAAGCAGGTTTGCTATTAAGCATCAGGGCATGAGTTCACTGAAACTGGGAATAAACTCATATTATCTGAGCCCATTCATCCATTTATTTTTCGAGGATTTATTGAACACCACTATGTGCCAGGTGCATTCACTGGGGTCACACAAAGGCTATACTGGATATGTATATATATCCAATATGTATTACACATACACACACACACACACACATGTATCAAGAAAAAATGTTATTTAACATACACACATTTTCCCATCACACATACACAAAAGTAAACAATATCTAAAGGACTACAGCTGTTTCTGCCTTCCAAGGAAATTAATCATATCAGGTGGAAAAAAATCCTTGAATAAGTATCTGAGTTGGGCAATTACTAAGGAAAATGTTTTCATTTGAAGTGTTTATTTTTTTATTAATTTCAATTAGCCAACATATAGTACATCATTAGTTCTTTTTTCTATTTTTTATTTTATATTATTATGTTATGTTAATCACCATACATAATGTCATTAGTTTTTGATGTAGTGTTCCATGATTCACTGTTTGCGTACAACACAAAGTGCTCCATGCAGTATGTGCCCTCTTTAATACCCATCACCAGGCTAACACATCCCCCCACCCCCTCAGTTTGTTTCTCAGAGTCCATGGTCTCTCATGGTTCATCTCCCCCACCGATTTCCCCCCTTCATTTCTCCCTTCCTACTATCTTTTTTTTTTTAACATATAATGTATTACTTGTTTCAGAGGTATAGGTCTGTGATTCAACAATCTTACACAATTCACAGCGCTCACCATAGCACATACCCTCCCCACACCAGTCAGAAGGGCTAAAATTAACAAGTCAGGAAATGACAGATGTTGGTGGGGATGCGGAGAGAGGGGAACCCTCCTACACTGTTGGTGGGAATGCAAGCTGGTGCAGCCACTCTGGAAAACAGTATGGAGGTTCCTCAAAAAATTGAAAATAGAGCTACCATATGACCTAGCAATTGCACTACTGGGTATTTACCACAAAGATACAAATGTAGGGATCCGAAGGGGTACATGCACCCCGATGTTTATAGCAGCAATGTCCAAAATAGCCAAACTATGGAAAGAGCCAAGATGTCCATTGACAGAATAATGGATAAAGCAGATGTGGCATATATATATATATAATGGAATATTATACAGCCATCAAAAGGAATGAAATCTTGCCATTTGCAACCACGTGGATGGAACTGGAGGGTATTATGCTGAGTGAAATAAGTCAATCAGAGAAAGACATGTATCATATGATCTCACTGATATGAGGAATTCTTAATCTCAGGAAACAAACTGAGGGTTGCTGGAGTGGTGGGGAGTAGGAGGGATGGGGTGGTTGATGTAGTGTTCAATGATTCATTAGTTGCATAACACCCAGTGCTCATCATATCACTGCCCTCCTTAATACCCAGCACCCGGTTATCCCATTCCCCCCCCTTCTGCAAACCTCAGTTTGTTTCCCCAGAGTCCATGTTTTCTATTGTTAAATGATAGAGTCCTCAAGGGAGAGCTCTTTGCTTATCAGAACACTTTAATGAGTTTGGTGATATGACAAGTAGGGCCACAGGTTAGATTTGGATCATTACAGTAAAAGCCACTCTTAAATGTGGTAGGCATTGCCCTAAGTCCCGTACTACAATAACTCACTGAATGTACATCACAACCCAATGGAAGAGTTACTCCTATCATCCTCACTATAGAGTAATCAGAGCATCATCATTATACAGCTCAAAAGTGACAAAGCTGGGGTTTGAACATGAGCTCTAGCACCCTTGCCCTTAAATAGTACATGGGACTGCCTCCTTAGGGGCTTTATCAAGTGAGCGGGTGATTTTTTGAGAGATAGTAGAGAGGAAGCATAAGAATAGAAACTCATTTATATGGCCAGAATATTGAGCTTCACATGAAAAGATATCCAGCTAAAATTCTTTAGTTGCAGGTATGACTGATGGGCTTAAAAAAATAAAAACCAGTTTTATTGAAATTTAATGAATATACCATTCAGTTCATCCATTTAAAGGGTGCAATTTACAAAAAGACAAGAAATAACAAGCATTGTCAAGAATAGAAAGAAAAAGGAACCCTGGTGGTGAGAATGTAAACCAATACAGCCACTATGAGTATGGAGGTTCCTCAAAAAATTAAAAACAGAAATACCATATGATCCAATGATTCCACTATTGTGTATTTACCCAAAGAAAACAAAAACACTAATTCAAAAGGATATACGCACCCCTATGTTTATTGCAACATTATTTACAGTAGCCAAGATACAGAAGTAACCTAAGTGTCTATCAATAGATGAATGGATAAGGAGGATGTGATATGTGTGTTTGTACACACACACACACACACACACAATGGAATATATGCAGACATAAAAAAAGGATGAAATCGTGTCATTTGAGACAACATGGATGGACCTAGAAGATATTATGCTAAACAAAGTAAATCAGACTGAGAATGGCAAATGCCATATGATTTCACTCTTATGTGAAATCTAAAGAGAAAAAGAAAAGAAAAAAAACAAATGAATAAACAAATAAAAAGCAGAATCATGAACCATGAGAGACTATGGACTCTGAGAAACAAACTGAGGGTTCTGGAGGGGAGGGGTTGGGGGGATAGATTAGCCTGGTGATGGGTATTAAGGAGGGCACGTATTGAATGGAACACTGGGTGTTATCGAAAACAATGAATCATGGAACACTACATCAAAAACTAATGATGTAATGTATGGTGATTAACATAACATAATAAAATAATATTTAAAAAAAAGGAGAATCAGCCCTACAAATACAGAGGACAAACTGATGGTTGCCGGCAAGGGGGTGGGGAAAGGCATAGAGCATGGGAAAAATGGGTAAAGGGGAGTGGGAAATACAAGCTTCCAGCTATGAAATAATAAGTCATGGAAATAAAAGGCACAGCATAAGTAATATAGTCAATGATACTATAATAGTGATGTATGGTGACAGATGGTAGCTATGCTTGTGGTGAACATAGCATAATGTATAAACTTGTCAAATCACTATGTTGTACCTCTGAAATAATATAATATTGTGTGTCAAATGTACTCAGATTTAAAAAATGAAATAAAGTGTAAGATTTGGTGGTTTTTATTATATTCACAAAGCTGCATAATGATCACCACAACTAATTTTGGAACATTTTCATACCACAAAAAGAAACCCCATTCTGAGATGGAGTGACATAAACTGCAAACCAAGGAATCACTCTCCATCATGCTTAGTTCATAGAAAATCTCAGCAAATCAGCTTCCATATGAAGAACAGTTACATCGGAAACAAACTGAGGGTTGCTGGAGTCGTGGGGGTGGGAGGGATGGGGTGGCTGGGTGATAGACATTGGGGAGGGTATGTGCTATGGTGAGAGCTGTGAATTGTGTAAGACTGTTGAATCACAGATCTGTACCTCTGAAACAAATAATACATTATATGTTAAAAAAAAAAAAGAAGAAGAAAGCAGGAAGGAAAGAATGAAGGGGGGGAAATTGGAGGGGGAGACGAACCATGAGAGACTATGGACTCTGAGAAACAAACTGAAGGTTCTAGAGGGGAGAGGGGTGGGGGGATGGGTTAGCCTGGTGATGGGTATTAAAGAGGGCATGTATTGAATGGAGCACTGGGTGTTATATGCCAACAATGAATCATGGAACACTACATCAAAAACTAATGATGTAATGTATGGTGATTAACATAATTTTAAAAAAAAGAACAGTAACATCTTATACCTGTAATTTGCATGATACTTTAAAATATGTGTTCACATGTATAACTTCATTTGGTACTCCTGATGCAACCCTGTGCTGTCATCAGTGGAATACTGTCCATAATTTATAAATGAGAAAACTAAAACTCAGAAATATTATATGATGTCATTAACTCCTTACAGAGGGGAACTTAAATCCAGGTCTCTTGATTCTAAATCCTATAAATCCTGTACCTTTTTTATTTTACAATGTTTCATAAATTGTAGATAAGCCAAATATATCCATCTCTGAAATCCAGTAAATTAAAAAACTCTCCCATGGCTCAAAAGGTAGTCAAAAATTACAAATTTTTATCTGAATACCTACATTATTTCTTTTTCTATCATTATATTATTTCTTTTTCTATCACTGCTAGCCATCAAAATGTCATACTACAAACAAATATATCCATCCCTTTTGCCACTTAAGTGTCATTTAAAAAGTCTAGAGTTTGTGAGATTATGATTGTTACCATGGTAATGAACTGCAATATCAAACTCTATTCATAAATCATCCGTAAGTAAAGCAAACAAAAAAACGAGACTTGATAAACACTGAGAGTTTCTTTTACTTAAAATAGAATCAATATTTAATAACAATAACAATGTGTGCAAAAATTAAATCCAAGATTTACTGCATGCCTACTATATACCAGGCTTTGTACCACTTTCTGGTGATACAGAAACAAATATCAGTTTAGAGTCTTTGGTTTTCGATAACACTTTTTCAGCAGTTTGTTCTTTCAACTAAGGCTATGGTTGGGTTTGCCACTATCTTGTTTTGATGTGTGAGCTAATAAACTAAAAATATAGGATACAACCAAACAGTCATTCATCCTTAAAAATAATGCTATTAAATAATACTTAAGGGGCACCTGGGTGGCTCATTCAGTTAAGCATCTGCCTTCGGCTCAGGTCATGATCCCAGAGTCCTGGGATCAAGTCCCCAATTGGGCTATGCACTCAATGGGGAGTCTGCTTGAGATTTTCTCTCTCTCTCTTTCTGCCCCTGTTGCTTGTGTTCTCTCTCTCTCAAATAAAATCTTAAAAATAATAATAATACCTAAATCCATTAAAAATTTTTCATAACGTGTTTTTACATTTAAAAAACAGGTCATAAAATAGTGCTGATATTGTGATTATGATTTTCTTCTTTCAATTTTATTGTGTTCACAAGACATGATTCAGAGTTGAAGAATGCATTTGCTTTTTGAAAATCAACATACTAAACATTTAGTAGCTGGTAGAATGATATAACTGGAAGTCTTCAAATCTGGCAATAGAAAGAATAGGAAACCCTACTTGCTGAAAAGACCCTACCTTGAGAAATTTTCCATTCTAGAAACCACTTATTTGATGAAGGCTCTTCAAGAGTCCGAGTCAAGGGGCACCTGGGTGGCTTAATTGTTAAGCGTCTGTCTTTGGCTCAGGTCATGATCCCAGGATCCTGGGATCAAGCCTCACATGGGGCTCCTTGCTCAGTGGGAAGCCTGCTTCTTCCTCTCCCACTCCCTCTGCTTGTGTTCCCTCTCTTGCTGTGTCTCTCTCTGTCAAATAAATAAAATCTTTTAAAATAAATAAAAATAAATTTTAAAAAAGTCCAGTCAATTAAGAAAAAAGAAAAACAACCCTAAAATACTTTCAGTTCAAATCTGAAAACATTTCCCCAATAAATCAACCTGCCACTGTAATGAATTTCTTCATGTAAATTTTTTGATTGGCTATCTTACCAAGAAAAGAGTTTTCCCAGAGACGAAGCCTGGCTCCAAATAGTCCTACCAATGCTTCCCTTTCATAGTAATAGGGCTGAAAAATGTTTGTTTCAGGATCACAGGATTAAGTAGGAGACACTCTGCTACCTCTTCTGCTCTCTTCAAGTCTCCTTTTAACAAAAGAAGGTAAAAGTAAAAGATAAACTGGGTTCATCATTAGTCCTAATAGCAAAAGCAGAACCTTGACTTCAGCCATTAAGTTTGAAGACCCACTAAAAGTTTATAAACCATCATTACTGATGAACCCCACATAATCAAAGACTATACTTTCATTTCACAGATAGGGATAGGATTGACTGCTAAACCTAATATTAGTTTAAATAAACCAACTGTGTACTATGTTCCAACAGTACATAAAGAACTAGAGAAAATCTAAACAAAACCGTGTTTTATTTAAGAGGAGGGATATTTCTTCCTAAGAGAATATGGAAAATGAAGGTATATAGACTATTTTTTTAAATTGAGGAAGACCAACAATGCATGTTCTTAAAATGTCTATAAATTTGGAAATAAAGTGACCTCCTAAGAGTATGAAGGCAGGGCTGGTATTGAAGTTAAGGAATTCAGGAGAGAGCAAAAAGACTTAGAATAACTAGAAATATACCAGAATCCAAAGGGGATGAATACAGAAACTGTCAAGTAGCAATGAAAACCCATTTGAGTTTGAATAGCAGGAATCAGGAGAGGACCAATCAGCACGGTTTAGTGATTTCTCAACCAATATTCAGGAAGCCAGAAGGGCAAGAAAAAAAATGTATTTTGAGTAAGTTAATCAAACCCAAGCTTTTGCAAGGAGAGCCCAGAAGACTGTCAAGCAGGGAAAAGACTAGGAAGTCTGTGCGGGATATCATCAACCTAATCCTAGGCTAAAAGTAGACTCAAGCTTTAACAGAAGACAATCAGATATTTAGGAGAACTTAAAGGGATAGTAACTAACTGCCACTTCTGTAGGAATAAGGGAGTTGGTGGACAGTAAGTAGGTTGTGGTCAGAGTTACAAAGTCTATAGTTTATACTGGAGAAGAGTTATAGGGAAGCTCAGGGAAACATGTAGAGCTAAAAGTCCGTGGTTTAGTAGAAGCTGAGGAACTTTTAAGGGTCAGATATCAGAAGGGACATTAACATGCATGCTGACTCACCCAGGATGGTGATGAAACAGAGAGCTACCTTCTAAGCAAACTATATAATTAATCTAGAATTTGGATTTTGTGCTGCAGATGTGGTGAGATAGAGTTCATGATGATAAAGATGAGAAAAGGCAATATAAATGTAGACTTCAAAAGGGAAGGATATTCAGTGGGGATATAAAATAAGTTCCTTGGTAGTGAGGAGCAGAGATAGGCTGATCCCTACTCCTTTCATATAAGGTTAAAGAAATTTCCTGGTGTAATAACAAAATCAATCAGTCCAAAAGCTAAGAAAATGAAGAATAACCATTCATTCATTTTCTTTATTTTTCCCCTGTGCTGCTCTTTCCATAGTTAATGAAAATACTATTAAAATGATGTTATCTCTCAACTCAGAATAATCATTAAAAAAAGAAAACTATCTACAATACCTTTTGAAAATAAGGATAACTAAAACTGTAATCGTAAGAGTATTAAGGAACTGGTACTATTCCTGGAGATTTAGTCAGATAGTGAGGGGGTTCCCTGATTTGCTCCTACTTTTCAGCTCAAACACAATTTTCTCAGAAAAACATCACCACCAAGACTTCTTCATAGTAGTCGTCATTGTTATTCTTTCACATTTGTTTGACAGTAATCACTTAGCAACCTAATATCTTTCCATTTGTCTCTACAGCAACTTGCTAAGGTCTCAAGGGAATTTAGATGGCTAAGTTCTGAGCTAAGTTATGAATTAATAGTTATTTTGACTTTAAAATACCACTCCAAGTTTAATTATATTAATCATATCTAATGTGTTTATTTATACAGAAATCAGCCAGCCTCTTGAGCTATTTCTTGACTGCTGACATCTGAATCTACTTTGTCATCAGCATTTCATATTAAGGATAGCCAAAGATAATAACTAATTAAGTTACAAGGAGCCCTGCTAAGGCAAACTGAAAACTTCAGCATGAATGAGGTTCATTACATTCACTGGCATGATGCTTAATGTTAGTATCATAATAGCTTCAATTCTTTTTCTTAAATCATTTAACTTAATTCCACTATAGTAGTGGAATATACTGAAAGGTTTTAATCCTTTGAAATTTGTTCAACTTGCTTTATGATTCATCATATGGCCAATTTTACTAAACATTCATGTGCATTAAAAGGAAGTTAAATTCTGTCATTGTTGGTTCAATGTTCTACATAGCTCAGTTAAGTCATTAATTTTGTTGTTCAGATCTTCTGTTTTGTTTTGTTTTGTTTTTTGTCTGTCAGATAAATAAATTTTAAAACTAGAGCCAACTGATTTTTTTTAAGATTTTATTTATTTATTTGAGAGAGAGAGAGAGACAGCACAAGCGGGAGGGACAGTGGGGGATGGAGAGAATCCCAATTTTAGTATATGTGTTGCCAAAGTGAGCACGGGAGAGAAAATCCCAAGCAGACTCCATGGTGACCATGGAGCTGGATGAAGGGCTCAATCCCAGGACCCTGAGATAACAACCTGAGCCAAAACCAAGAATCGATGTTTAACCGAATGTGCCACCCAGGCACACCGAGCCAACTGATTTCTAAGAAAATCAGTAGTAGAGGTGAGATAAAGAGAGTATTCAAGGTTTTCTCCAAGATTTTTGGTCTGAGCAATGGGAAAGATAAGTGGTAATTACATGAGATGGAGAAGAAAGAAAGGAGAAAGGGTCACTCCAATGACCTACAGTCCCTCCTGCACATCTGCTGTCACTGTCTCTTCCTCTACTCCGCCCCCTGTTCCCCATACCCTGAAGGACTTGATGTAAATGAACATGCAGAAATAGTACTATGCTATTTGTACTATAGGATAAGCTAACACAAAATAAGTTCCCTAATTTCCTTTCTCCCCTTCTCGTAGTATTCTCCCACAATATGGCCTATGAAAGCTGGTCTTCTATCAGACTCAAGAGAAGTGAAAGGGAGCTACACGATGTTTCATGAAAACCCTCTGAGAGAAATGTGATTTATTTTATTATATGGAGAGGGTAAAATTGCACATAAGCAAATATTTCATTAATTTATTTGAACATGACATATCCTTAGCATATACCATAGCTTTGAATCCACAGATGCTGCAAAAACATAATGAAATGGCACTCAAGCTTGTATAAATGTCAGAGGTTTAAGGTCATTTCTCTACAATAATAGCCCTCACAAGCTCATCCACACCCCTGTATAGTTTTCATTTCTATAGGATTTCAGTGCTTAAACTGAACTAAGAAATTTGAGGATCTTCCAACAAAAATTGAATACATGTGAGCACGCATAGACAGATATTTGATAAAATCCTTTGAAATAATTATTCAACTCTCCAGGTCAGGCCAAGTCAGGTCAACATTGATAATTCAAAGAATTTGTGATGTGTTATGAACAGAGAAATAAGGCTGAAAGCAGTGATGGCTGCTTTGTTTAAGCAGTGATGGAGCTGATATTTATAATTTCCATTATATATTTTTTTTAAAAAGTCTTTCTAAACTAACATGATGTACTAATCTCTAATAAAAACAAGCCTAATTGCCTCCTATTTAGATTGCAATCATAAAGATCTGGTTTTTCTATAAAAACACTGCTCATTCTTAGATTACAGTGTTTTATAAACAAACTCCTATGTGTTATTTGTTTCTTTTTTCTAGTTAGAGAGAACATAGCATTTAGTTGCATGAAACTGAACTAGGGATTAAACCTAAATGGATTTAAACTGGAGGACATTTTGTTCTCTATCAAAAGCAGGAAGACAGTAACATTCATATTAAGGCAAAAAACAATGAAAATAGGAAATAAATCAAAATTTACATAAATATTAGAATTTTATTATTTTTTTCTACTCAAAGCTATATTATTTTCTTGTATTTAAGTAAGAAGTATTTAAGAACTCACAGACCTCTGCCTTGTACTTAGAACATGTTTGCATTTTTATGGGGTTATGCCTTCTGGGAGCTAATAATAACATCATAATTTTGGTTCTGTGGACTATCTTGCCTAGTGTTAACACTTGAGTAAAAGACTAAAGTTCAAAAGGGTCACACAAACATCCCAGACACAATTCTGAGAAAGAGATCATTCCACTGCAGCACCTCATGAATTTAATACATGAATACAAATGGTAACATCACATTTTGTTCCCTGGACCTAAGCTCATCAAAGCTCAATTTCGGTTTCAGAATGGAAGAAAATGAATAGGAGACTACATTTGTCCTTAAATAACTCAAGTAGATTCCATGAAAATGACTCAGTCTTTCCTTGTTTTTATATCTTCCTTCCCCTCTCCCCCATTCCACACACGTCCCCCCAAATGAAAGCAGTCTTACAGTCAATAGCTTTTTTTTTTTTTTTTGCTCTCAGTCAAAAATGAAGTAAACCTTGCTTTGGGTGGTTATGCCAAACATTGGAGCCAAGAGGTAAGAGAAATAGATATAGGACAAGACATAGGACAAGAAAATCATCTCAAATTAAATGAGGGCTTTTCAACAACATGAATATGCTCTAAAATCCTCTCTAAACTATCTTAAGAATTAGGGACTACTTTCATCCCACCTTATATAATGTTCTCTGAATTTATAAAAAAAGTTCAGTTTCAAAAATTATAACTACCATAACTGATTGCTGAGTTTGAAATGTATGTTATGAATCAATTGTGCAGAATTTACTCTTAAAGGAAAAAGACAGAGTCAGAAATTTTAAATAGAATATTTGAAATTTAGTTGTGTGGGATATAGGGAACAAAAAGAGTTTCACCTTTTGAACTAAGAATCAGGTGGCAACATATTTCTTTTTCTTTTTTTTAAAAAAGCTTTATTTATTTTTAGAAAGAGAAAGAGAAAGGAGCGGCAGAGGAGAGGGAGAGAATCTCAAGCAGACTCTCCACTGTGCTTGGAGCTGATGTGGGGCTCGATCTCACAGACCCTGAGATCATGACCTGAGCCAAAATAGTCAGATGCTTAACGACTGAGCCACCCAGGCACCCCTACTTTTCTTATTTATAGTTTAACAGTTCGACTTTTCCTGTAAACTAGGGGGCAGCTGATGGCCTATTTCATCTAACTCTTATCACACCAAGTTAGCAAAAGTCTCTGTTTTCCCTTTTGGACAAATAAGTTAATAATAACAAAAACAGTAATAGCTAAGTTTTATTGAAAGCTTACTATTTGATCTCTTTACTTCAATCAATTAAGTTCTCTCCATGAGCTTATGAAGAATATGCAAGTATTATCCACTTAGCCAAAGAAGCTAAGTCTCAAAGGAGTTGGGTAACTCTCCCAAGTTAGCAAGCTGAAAAGAATTATAACCCAGGTTGACTTCTTCAAGAGCACTCTTAACCTCTCATCTGCATAGCACATAACATTAATACTATATCCTTGCACTATTCATCAAACCTGAAATTTTTCTCTTGTCACTCTTTAAATTTTATTTTAAATATGTATCATTGCTTAATAATTGTAAAAATTCTAGTAAATAAATTTAAGAATAGTTTCTGATGTTGTTGCTTTTCTATGACTAGCTCTACTTGCATTTCTCTTCCTATACTATTTCTTTCAATGTTGCATCAATCATCATTATTGGTAACATCCATAAAAATTTACTCCTACTGTCTGAAAACATTCATTTAGCAAATATAATGTTCTAGGCCCTGTTGGATGAGTCAATAAATAAATAAATAATTGGAGTACTACTAGATTGTGAAGGGAATTACCTATCTTGCTAAACTGTCTCCTTGAAGGCAATGGGAGACATTTAGATTATGTAGTAAGGTAGTGTCATATTCTGATTTGATGATAAAAAAAAAATCACAACGGTGGAAGTTTGAAAAAGAGTGAAACTGGATGCAGGGAAATCAGTTAAGGGCATTTTGCTGCCTAATCTAGGCAAAAAATAATGGTAACAGGAATTGAAAAGTAGGGTAGATAGAAAATCTATTGAAGAGATAATCAGACTGAAGCCACATATTGATAGTACAGAGGAAAGATGCAAAATACATCTCAAGAACAGAAATCCTTCCATACAGCCCAGGATCACAACACAGGCAGGAACATATCACCACTTGGGGTTTTCATGCTTGGGAAGAAAGCTGGCTAGGAAATAGGAAGGGAGTGTAATCACCCAGAGCTAATTTTTCCTACCATGAACTGAGATTTAGCAGAGCAGAAGATAAAAGTGAAAAGTAAGTGCAACTTGTCATCATCCTACCTGCACTTCGACCTAGGAATATGGGTTTCACTTATTTTCATACCCCTCTGGTCAAAAGAGGAACAGAAACCTCTGCTCTACAGCACAGTAAAAACAGAGGAAGGAAAACATGGGGCTATTTTTTTCTCCCTTACAGGAAGCCTCCATGAAATCTCCCTCAGAAAGGATGATCCAAAGGCCAAGAATAAGAGCCTTAGGAGAGTGAGTCCTGATGTCCTTGTAATGAAAGATCAAACACCGTCCAACCACCACAAATGACCACAACCCTACCTGAGCTACCCCCCCAAATTCTTGCCACATTTAACATTATTCTTTGACCTCTAAAAGATAATTTAAAGAAGTTGAGATGATTTATTTAGCCTGCATAAAAATTAATTTAAAAAGTTCCTCTTTGTGTCTGAACAACATTATCAGATTTTTATTTTCAAATTGTTTCTTCCATTTCTCAAGTAAAATACTTATAAAAACACAAAAATATAATATCATGACAACACTGAAGACAAAATTGATGGACAGCTTATTGTTAGAATCTATTACAAACCCCATGGATAAAACTGAGAATCACAATGGATGGCAATCTCAATATTTTCTAATTGTTTGTTGTTTATTATCTCTCTCCTGCTAGGCTATATTATGAAAATAATAAATTATATTAACAATGATAGAGAGAAGGAAAGAGAGTTAAGTTATGGGATTTAAGTCATGGGGACTCAAATAATGATATTTAATTATTGAGCCAGACAATTAGATACAAACTAAATTTTTTAAATTTAAATATAATACTAGTAAAATTTTAAAGTAGGTCATTTACCATTACAAATACTGGAGAAACATATGACATATTTTAAAAGGCATAAAAAAGAGAAATGTCAAAGAATTAACAAAAGAATCAGAAAATACAATAGAACAGACATACCTATTACAACAGTAAACCTAAATAGCTTAAGTTCAGCACCATAAAATTAGTTTAGCTAAAGAAAATTAGAAAAATGGCACAAGTAAGTTAAAAAGAAAAATGATGAGTGAAGATAAAGTCAATACAAAGAAAGGTGGTGACAATAAAATTGGACAAAGGAAAAATCAGGTAAATACTTAAATTATATAAGGATCATTCTATATTGATAAATATTTCAATTCAAAACAAGATGATGTCTATTATTAAGAATGTTTACATAATGGATAATGTGCTCTTATAATAACAAACAGGAAAACTAGAATACATTTTAAAAACTGACAGTATTATTAGAAGTCTATAATACAGTTCCAGCAAATTTAGTAGGCAAAAACCAAGCTAAGGAAAATATTAATTACATATTGATTTAAGTTATTTCATGTTATATAGACAATACAAGAGTATGTTGCATACTGTATTATGCTTTTTAAATGAAATACATAATTATAAAATCAATAAATTTGACTACATGAAATATCAAAAACAGAATAGGAAAATTAGAATAATGTTTATCATGAATAATACAGAAAGGGAATTAATTTTTGTCAAAAATATAAATTATTATGAAAAACACTAGAAATCCAATAGAAAAATGAGCAAAAGACTGATTACTCACAGAAGAAATATAATTTTTCAAAATATAAAGAAATTTTAAGTTTGCTATTCATCAAAGATATATAATTTAAATCAGCAGTGAAACTGGGGGGGTGTCTACTGAATAAATCCAATTTTTAATTACAAAGCCAAGTGAGAATGTCATAGGCTGAGCAGTTTCATATATTGCTGATGATAAAGTTTCCTGGGGAATAAGTGAAAAACTTGAGACTTAATAATGTTCAACATACATATCTTTTTTATTCACTAAAGGGTACCCCTGTGGAAATTATACAAAGTACACAAAAAATGTAAGCACAGAAATGCTCATTTCAATATTATTTATGAAAACAAAAAATGTCTAAAATCTATAATCTCTTAACTGAAACACTTAGGAATTTTTTTGGAATTCATCATTTTTTTTGGTCTTCACAATGCATAGACTAAGCCCCTGCAAGTTTAGGTCAACACCCCATAATCTATTACTATTTCTGCTGGGAAATATCTTTAAATGGGATAAACACAGATACCCAGTAGCCTCACATCAGTTTAGGTAAGTCCTGTCACTAAATTAGATCAGGCCAGCCCAGGTGCCCTCAGATGAGTTATAAAAACTCTTCTTTTCACAGCTGTTTGGATTTCAAAATTAGAAATAAAGGACTCTAGGGGCTCAGTCGGTAAGCATCTGCCTTCAGCTCAGGTCATGATCCCAGGGTCCCGGGATTGAGCCCCACATCAGGCTCCCTGCTCAGCAGGAGGCCAGCTTCTCTCTCTCCCATGCCCCCTGCTTGTGTTCCCTCTCTCACTATCTCTCTCTGTGTCAAATAAATAAAAAATCTTAAAAAAAAAAAAAGAAATAAAGGACTCTAGGGCACCTGGGTGGCTCTGGCTCTGTCAGTTAAGCAGCTGCCTTCCACTCAGGTCATGATCCTCGGGTCCTGGGATGGAATCTCACATCAGGCTCCCAGCTCAGCAGGGAGGCTGTTTCTCCCTCTACCCCTCCCCTCTGCTTGCTTATGCTCTCTCTCTCTCACACAGTCTCTCAAATAAATAAATAAAATCTTTAAAAAAAAGAAATAAAGGACTGTAGATGCGAAATTTTGAAATTATAGAAAAGGGAACTGTACTGATGGAATATTTGAAGCATCATTACATTATGAAGCATCCATATGATAGAATATGACTTAGCAAATAAAATTAGAGTCAAAATGTTCTATAGGACAAGGAAAATCTCTTTTATATATGCTTGGTGGAAACGTTAATATTTGAAACTATATATATAGTATAATTTGAATTTTAAAAACTATTTATGTGCATAAAATGATGCAGATAAAATACAATGAATGTTAACAGTGGTTCTTTCTCAGTGTTGAGGTAATGGTTGATTTTTCTGTTTTATTTATAAGTCTTATCTATATTCTCCAAGTTTTAAAATAATGAGTATGGATTCCTTTTATCTCAGAAAAAAAATACATGACTTAAAAGAAGCAAAACAGGGGCGCCTGGGTGGTTCAGTCGTTAAGCGTCTGCCTTCGGCTTAGGTCATGATCCCATGAGCCCTGCATCGGGCTCCCTGCTCAGCGGGAAGCCTGCTTCTCCCTCTCCCCCTCCCCCTGCTGGTGTTCCCTCTCTCACTGTGTCTTTCTCTGTCAAATAAATAAAATCTTAAAAAAAAAAAAAAAGAAGCAAGACAACATGAAGTTGTTGAAGTAATGTAACTTAAAATCATTCTTTTGGGTTTAAGGTGTTATTAGGATAAATCTAAGCAAGTATTCTTTATCTCATAGGAAGAGAAAAGCATACATTTAAGGAAAAAAATCTGAATTTCTTGGCTCTCAAGGTGATTAATAGCAATAGTAGTTCACTAAGGAATGCTTCGGAATCACTATCCCTAAGGAAATCTAAATGATTTACAATTCCTGCCTATATTCTTTTATTTATCATAAAGATGTGTTTTATGTTCTAATTTCTCCTTTATTTTTTTAAAGTTTATTTTTAGTAATTTCTACACCCAATGTGGGGCTCAAACTCAACAACCAAAGACCAAGAGTTGCATGCTCTTCTGACTGAGCCAGCCAGGCAACCCCCAATTTTTCCTTTAGAAGAATGTTGATAAAATAGTGATGGTGTGCCACAGGGAGATTAAAAGAAAGGGAGTAAGGAATAAGAAATTAACTTCAAGATTCTCTTAATCCTTTTTTACTGCTTTCATCCTGGAATATGGAGAAATGATAACACAAGAAGAAGTACTAACCTATGTGTTTGCTCAGTAAAGTTCACAATTATTCAAAATATTATCCTGAATATATACTGTAGTCTCTTTATGACCCTTCCTCGTCTCTTAGAATTTGAGTTCTCAAACATAATTTTTCTATTCAACACAAGCCCCCCACCACACCCAAATCTTTATTTTAGCATTTCCAAGAATGGCCCAGGCTCTCTGTTCTGTAAAGACATTGGAATTGAAATACTTAAAAAAAAAAAAGTTTATTTATTTTAAGTAATCTCTACACCCAACATGGGGCTTGAACTCACAACCCCAAGATCAAGAGTCACATGCCCCTCTGACTGAGCGAGCCAGGCATCCAAGAATTGAAATACTCTTAAGACTGTTTCATAACAGACTCTCTCAGAAGGTTCCAAATGTTCAGTATTTGTTCCATTTCCCCAATCCTGTTGTAAATAACAACTAAGGATCTCGTCTTGTTAGGCCATAGTCACCACTTGACTCACACAGGGAGAGTTAGTAGATGGTTATGAGTGAGCACCAAGGCAGCTATTTTTAGATCTTTAAAACACAGACTTTCTGGCTAACTTATATCAATCCAATGAGTCATATTCTCTTGGTAAGAAAACATGCAAAAGCTGCTCTTTAACCCTCCCAGATACTTTCACCCCAATTAAGTCTGCTCTAAGCCCCAAGTTTTTGTTTTGTTTTGTTTGTTTTGTTTCCTTGTTTTGTTTTGTATTTAGACTGATTCAGGTACAGTTGATACAAATTGTATATGGGGGCCCCTGGTTGTATTTTTGAAAGTAGAAAGAAATCCTATGAAGGGAATATGATAATTTTTAATGAACCTGAAATCTTTAACAATAAGAGAATATAAATTTGCAAAAGGGTGAAACATTGTAGTTGCAGACTCCTTGGATATTGGAAAGCTTGAGAATTAAAGTTGCAGGTCCTAGAAAAATAAACAACCAAGAACCAAGGACTTGTGTCTCAACAACAGTGGCGACCTAATCAGATAAGTAGTGTGTACTGAAGGAGATTTGTACTAGCTCAATGCAATGATTGTGCTCATTTTTTCTTATCTTCACATTCAGTGATATCACTGTGGTAGCTTGAAACTGGCCATGGGTGGAGTGGTTAACCACAGAAATCACCAAACACTACAAATCAGAGCTCTCTCTCTCTCTCTGTCCTTCAAGGAAGTTATTAACCACTTTTTAGACATAAAGTATATAGTTTTCAGAACTTTTAATAATTTAATTAGTGGTAGGTGTGATTGTATGCTCTTTCAAAGTCAGGGCTATATAACGAAAAACAAACTCTACACATGAAGCAGGATATTATCTGAAGTCAGTCTCTGATTAATTGAAGATATACATTATAAACCCTAGGGCAACTACTAAAAATTTTTTTTTAGTATACATGATAAGTCAATAGTGAAGATAAATGAAATCATAATAAAAATGCTCAATTAACCAATGAGATGGAAATGAAAGAGGATAAAAAAATGAAGAATAGATAAAACAAATAGAAAGTAAGAATGTAGATTTTAATCAAACCATATTAAAAAGTAACAAATTGTGAATAATCTAAACATACTAATTAAAAACAGAGATTGTCAAATTAGATTTTTTAAAGTATACACTACTCAATATATAGTATTTTGCCATTCTAACTGGTGTAAGGTGGTATCTCAATGTGGTTTTGATTTGAATTTCCCTGATGGCTAGTGATGATGAACATTTTTTCATGTGTCTGTTAGCCATTTGTATGTCTTCTTTGGTGAAGTGTCTGTTTATGGCTTCTGCCCATTTTTTGACTTATTTGTTTTTTGGGTGTTGAGTTTGAGAAGTTATTTATAGAGCTTGGATACCAGCCCTTTATCTGTAGTGTCATTTGCAAATATCTTCTCCCATTCTGTGGGTTGCCTCTTTGTTTTGTTGACTGTTTCCTTTGCTGTGCAGAAGGTTTTTATCTTGATGAAGTCCCAAAAGTTCATTTTTGCTTTTGTTTCACTAGCCTTTGGAGATGTATCTTGAAAGAATTTGCTGTGGGCAATGTCAAAGAGGTTACTGCCTATGTTCCCCTCTAGGATTTTGATGGATTCCTGTCTCACATTGAGGTCTTTCATCCATTTTGAGTTTATCTTTGTGTATGGTATTAGAGAATGGTTGAGTTTCATTCTTTTATATATAGCTGTCCAATTTCCCCAGCACCATTTACTGAAGAGACTGTCTTTTTTCCATTGCATATTTTTTCCTGCTTTGTCAAAGATTATTTGACCATAGAGTTAAGGGTCCATATCTGGGCTCTCTATTCTGTTCCATTGGTCTATATGTCTGTTTTTTGTGCCAGTACCATGCTGTCTTGGTGATCACTGCTTTGTAATATAGCTTGAAATTGGGCAACGTGATGCCCCCAGCTTTGTTTTTCTTTTTCAACATTTCCTTGGCGATTTGGGGTCCTTTCTGATTCCATACAAATTTTAGGATTGTTTGTTCCAGCACTCTGAAAAATGTCATTGGAACTTTGATTGGGATGGCATTGAAGGTACAGATTGCTCTGGAAAGCATAGATATTTTAACAATGTTTATTCTTCTGATCCATGAGCATGGAATGTTTTCCCATCTTTTTGTGTCTTCTTCAATTTCTTTCATGAGTATTCTGTAGTTCCTAGAGCATAGATCCTTTACCTCTTTGGTTAGGTTTATTCCAAGGTATCTTATGGTTTTTGGTGCTATTGTAAATGGAATCGTTTCTCTAATTTCTCTCTCTACAGATGCATTGTTACTGTATAAGAAAGCAACTGATTGCTGTGCATTGATTTTGTATCCTGCCACATTACTGAATTGCTGTATGAGTGCTAGTAATTTGGGGGTGGGTAATTTGGGTTTTCCACATAAAGTATCATGTTGGCTGTGAAGAGAGTTTGACTTCTTCTTTGCCAATTTGAATCCCTTTTATTTCTTTTTGTTGTCTGATGATGTTGCCAGGACTTCTAGTACTATGTTGAACAATAGTGGTGGAGAGTGGCATCCTTCATGTGTTCCTGATCTTAAGAGAAAGGCTCTCAGCTTTTCGCCATTGAGGATGATATTTGCTGTAGGTTTTTCATAGATGGATTTTATGAACTTGACGAATGTTCCCTCTATGCCTATACTCTGAAGAGTTTTAATCAGGAAAGGGTGTTGTATTTTGTCAAATGCTTTTTCTGCATCAATTGAGAGGACCATATGGTTCTTCTCTGTCCTCTTATTAATGTGTTCTATCACATTGATTAATTTGCAAATGCTGAACCACTCCTTGCATCCCAGGGATAAATCCTACTTGGTCGTGGTGGATGATCCTTTTAATGTATTGTTGGATCCTGTTAGGTAGGATTTTGTTGAGGATTTTGGAATCCATATTCATCAGGGTTATCGGTCTGAAATTCTCCTTTTTGATGGGGTCTTTGCCTGGTTTGGGGATTAAGGTAATGCTGGCCTCATAGAATGAGTCTGGAAGTTTTCCTTCTGTTTCTATTTTTTGAAACAGCTTCAGAATAGGTATTATTTCTTCTTTGAATGTTTGGTAGAATTCCACAAGGAATCCATGAGTCCCTGGACTTTTGTTTTTTGGTAGGTTTTTGATCACTGCTTCAATCTCGTTACTGGTTATTGGCCTATTCAGGTTTTTAATTTCTTCCTGTTTCACTCTTGGCAGCTTATAGGTTTCCAAGAAGGCATCCATTTCATCCAGGTTGCTCAGTTTATTGGCATATAGTTGTTGATAATAATTTCTAATAATTGTTTCTATTTCCTTGGTGTTAGTCATGATCTCTCCCTTTTCATTCATAATTTTATTAATTTGAGTCCTTTCTCATTTCTTTTGGATAAGTCTGGCCAGTGGTTTATCAATCTTATTAATTCTTTCAAAGAACCAACTTCTAGTTTCGTTGATCTGATCTACTGTGTTTCTGGTTTCTAATTCATTGAACTCTGCTCTAATCTTAATTATTTCTCTTCTAATGTGTGGCTTAGGAATCATTTGTTGCTTTTTCTCTACTTCTTTAAGGTGTAGAGTTAGTTGGTGAATTCGGGTTTTTTCTGTTTTTTTTGAGTGAGGCTTGGATGGCTATGTATTTCCCCCTTAGGACCACCTTTGCAGTATCCCATAGGTTTTGGACCGATGTGTTTTCATTCTCATTGGTTTCCATGAATTGTTGAAGTTCTTCTTTGATTTCCTGGTTGACCCAAACATTCTTGAGCAGAGTGGTCTTTAGCTTCCAAATGTTTGAATTTCTGCCTTTTTCTTGTGATTGAGTTCTAGTTTTAAAGCATTACGGTCTGAGAATATGCAGGGAATAATCTTAATCTTTTGGTATCAGTTGAGTCCTGATTTGTGATCCAGTATGTGGTCTATTCTGGAGAAAGTTCCATGTGCGCTTGAGAAGAATGACTATTCTGTTGTTTTAGGGTGGAATGTTCTGTATATATCTATGAGGTCCATCTGGTACAGTGTGTCATTCAAAGCTCTTGTTTCTTTGTTGATTTTCTGCTTAGATGATCTGAGATCTTATGAACTTGAGGAATGTTCCTCAATTGCTGAGAGTGGAGTATTGAGGTCTCCTACAATTAACATATTGTTATCAATATGACTTTATTTTGGTTAACAGTTGGCTTATGTAGATGGCTGCTCCCATGTTGGGGGTGTAGATATTTACAATTGTTAGATTTTCTTGTTGGATGGACCCTTTAAGAATGATATAGTGTCCCTCTGTGTCTCTAACTACAGTCTTTAGTTTAAAATCTAATTTGTCTGATATAAGAATTGCTACCCCAGCTTTCTTTTGGGGTCCGCTGGCATGGAAGATGGATCTCCATCCCTTCACTTTCAGTCTGGATGTATCTTTAGGTTCAAAATGAGTCTCTTGTAGACAGCATATGGATGGTTCCTGTCTTTTTATCCAATCTGCAAGCCTGTGCCATTTTATGGGAGCATTTAGGTCATTCATGTTGAGAGTGATTATTGAAAGATAGGAATTCATTGTCATCGTGTTGCCTGTGAAGACCTTGTTTTTATAGATTGTCCCTGTAATTTCTTTTCTGTATCACTCTTGGGGTCTTTATCCTTCTATAGAAACCCCCTTAATATTTCTTGCAAGGCCAGCTTAGTGGTCACATATTCTTTCAGTTTCTGCCAGTCTTGGAAGCTCTGCATCTCTCCATCCGTTCTAAATGACAGCCTTCCTGGATAAAGTATTCTTGGCTGCATGTTCTTCTCATTTAGTACCCTGAATATGTCTTGCCAGGCCTTTCTGGTTTGCCAGGTCTCTGTGGATAGGTCTGATGTTATTCTGATGTTCCTCCCTCTGCATGTCAGGAATCTGTTCCCCCTAACTTCCCTTAAGATGGTTTCCTTGGTTCTAAGATTTGCGAGTTTTACTATTACATGCTGGGGTGTTGGCCTGTTTTCCTTGATTTGAGAGGGGTCCTCTCTGCCTCTAGGATGCGAATGTTTGTTTCATTTCCCAGATTAGGGAAGTTCTCAGCTACAATTTGCTCAAATATATCTTCTAGTCCTCTCTCTCCACCCCCTCAGGGATTCCAATAATTCTGACATTGGAACGCTTCATGGTGTCACTTATTTCTCTGATTCTATTTCCATGGATTCTGAGTTGATTTTCCCTGGCCTCCTCTTTTCCTTTATTATCTATTAAATGGTCTTTCAGGTCACTAATTCGTTCTTCTGCCTTGCTTAACCCTAGCTGTTAGATTATCTAGATTAGATTGGATCTCATTGATAGCATTTTTAAGTTCTGTCAATTCAGCTTTCATTTCTGCCCTTAGAGAGTCTATGTTGCCATTAAGTGATTTCTCCATTCTAGCCATTGTCTTTACAATTGCTAGCCTGAATTCCATCTCCAACATCTTGATTATATCTGAATCCATTTGTAAATCTATGGCATAAGTCATAATCTGAGTCTTCCTATTTTGGGGGTTCCTCCTCCTACTCATTCTGTTGAGGGGTGGTTGAGGGAATATATAGAGTCCAAATTATTGACCACAACCCAAGCAAGATGCACCTGTTTTCTAGAGACTTTAGGGTTGCTGGCCTCTTGTTCTCCCAGCCTGTCTCCTGGGGGAGGGGCCTGCCGCGCTGTTACTCAGGCAACCCTGTTTGGACAGTTGCCCTGCCCCCTGTGGCAGGGGATGGGCTCAGTGAAAAACGTTTTTTGGGGGCTTTTGTTCTCTGGCGGCTTACCCTGGTGGCTTTCCGCGTCTCTTCCGCGAGTCAGAGCAGAAGAGATTGTTTCCAACCCTCTGCCTCAGAGAAGAGAGATCGAAGTCTGTTCTTCAGTGAGCTCTCCAGGCCATACTATCTCTGTTTCTGTCTGTGCTACTATAAACTGCAGGGTCCTGGGTTGTGCACCCCTCAGCTGTGCTCGTAGTCCTCGCCTCCAGGTCAGGGTCCATCTCTGCACTTTGTGCTTCTAAAACCACCAGCCATCCCCTGTTTGCACATGCAGCCCCGCTCTGGGTTTCCGTCTGGAGGGCTGCCCTAAAGTCCTTTCCCCGCCGCTACCGGTCTGCGAGTCTGTGCCCCGTCCCCATTGTGGGAGGCTATCGCTCACTGGTGGTGTAGGATCCCCACGGCTCGGCTCCCTCCCCCTTCCATTTATCCTCCAGTATCTGCCCGTGGAATCACAGCTCCCCACTTCATACCTCAAAACCAACCGCTTGTGATATTCTGTTTGTAGAGATCCAGATCTATCTTCTTACATCTCAGGCTGATTCTGTGGGTGTTCAGAGTGGTCTGGTAGATATAGAGCTCAGTTCTGGGGACCTGTTGGAATAGGGTCCCCTAATCCTCCACCACCTTTTCTCCCACACTCAATACTCTCACAAGCCTCTCCCAGCCCACTTAGCTCCACAGGAACCAACCTAGCGACCACGCTTGGCCCATTATGTTTTTCCATTTCTTTGTGTCTTCCTCAATTTCTTTCATGAGTGTTCTATAGTTTTCTGAGTACAGATTCTTTGCCTTTTTGGTTAGGTTTATTCCTAGGTATCTTACAGTATTGGGTGCAAATGTAAATGGGATCAAATCCTTAATTTCTCTTTCTTCTGTCTCATTGTTAGTGTATAGAAATGGTACTGATTTCTGTGCATTGATTTTATATCCTGTCACTTTGCTGAATTCCTGTATGAGTTCTAAAATTTTAGGGTGGAGTCTTTTGGGTTTTCCACATAGAGTATCATGTCATCTGTGAAGAGTGAGAGTTTGACTTCTTTGCCGATTCAGATGCCTTTTATTTCTTTTTGTTGAGGCTAAGACTTCTAGCACTATGTTGAAAAGCAGTGGTAAGAGTGGACATCCCTGCCATGTTCCTGACCTTAGGGGAAAAGCTCTCAGTTTTTCCCCCCTGAGAATGATATTCGCCATGGGCTTTTCATATATGGCTTTTATGATACTGAGGTATGCTCCCTCCATCCCTACACTGTGAAGAGTTTTAATCAAGAAAGAATGCTATATTTTGTCAAATGCTTTTTCTGCATCTATTGAGAGGATCATATGGTTGTACTGTATTACACTGATTGATTTGTGAATGTTGAAGCACCCTTGCAGCCCAGGAATAAATCCCACTTGATTATGGTGAATAATCCTTTTAATGTACTGTTGGATCTTATTGGCTAGTATCTTGGTGAGAATTTTTGCATCCATGTTCGTCAGAGATATTGGTCTGTAATTCTCCTTTTTGATGGGGTCTTTGGTTTTGGGATCAAGGTATTGCTGGCCTCATAGAACGAGTTTGGAAGTTTTCCTTCCATTTCTATTTTTTTTTTTTGAAATAGCTTCAGATGAATAGGTACTAATTCTTCTTTAAATGTTTGGTAGAATTCCCCTGGGAAGCCATCAGGATTTGAGCTTTTATTTGTTGGGAGATTTTTGATTACTGCCTCAATTTCCTTGCTGGTTATGGGTCTGTTCAGGTTTTCTATTTCTTCCTGTTTCACTTTTGGTAGTTTATACATCTCTAGGGATGCCTCCATTTCTTCCAGATTGCCTAATTTGTTGGCATATAGTTGCTCATAATATGTTCTTATATCTCTTTGGTGTTGGTTGTGATCGCTCCTCTTTCATTTGTGATTTTATTTATTTGGGTCCTTTCTCTTTCTTTTTGATAAGTCTGGCCAGGGAGACTGGCCAGACTTACCAAATTAATTAATTATTAATCGAATTAATTAATAATTAATCTGATTAATCCTATCAAAGAACCAGCTCCTAGTTTCGTTGATCTGTTCTACTGTTTTTTTGTTTGTTTGTTTCTATTTCATTGATTTCTGTTCTAATTTTTATTATTTCTCTTCTCCTCCTGGGTTCAGGCTTTATTTGCTCTTCTTTTCCCAGCTCCTTTAGGTGTAAAGTTAGGTATTTGAGGCCTTTCTTGTTTCTTGAGAAAGCCTTGTATTGCTATATACTTCCCTCTTAGGACTGTCTTTGCTACATCCCAAAGGTTTTGAGCAGTTGTATTTTCATTTTCATTTGTTTCCATGAATTTTTAAATTCTTTAATTTCCTGGTTGACCCATTCATTCTTTAGTAGGATGCTCTTTAGCCTCCTTGTATTTGAGTTATTTCCAAATTTCCTCTTGTGATTGAGTTCCAGTTTCAAAGCACCGTGGTCTTAAAATATGCAGGGAATGATCCCAATCTTTTGGCACTGGTTGAGACCTGATTTGTGACCAAGGATGTGATCTACTCTGGAGAATGTTCCACGTGCACTTGAGAAGAATGTGATTCTGTTGCTTTAGGAAGGAATGCTCTGAATATATCTGTAAAGTCCATCTGGTCCAGTGTGTCATTCAAAGCCCTGGTTTCCTTGTTGATCTTCTGCTTAGAAGATCTGTCCATTGCAGTAAGTGGTCTATTAAAGTCCCCTGTGAAGGGACACCTGGGTGGCTCAGTTGGTTAAGTGACTGCCTTTGGCTCAGGTCATGATCCTGGAGTCCTGGGATCGAGTCCCACATCGGGCTCCCTGCCTGGCGGGGAGTCTGCTTCTCCCTCTGACCCTCCCCTCTCTCATGCTCTCTCTCTCATTCTCTCTCAAATAAATAAATAAAAATCTTTAAAGTCCCCTGTGATTATTGTATTATTATCAATGTGTTTCTTTAATTTTGTTATTAATTGGTTTACATAATTGGTTGCTCCCATGTTAGGGGCATAAATATTTACAATTGTTAGTCTTTTTGTTGGATAGACCCTTTACGATATAGTGTCCTTCTTCATCTTTTATTACACTCTTTGGTTTAAAATCTAATTTGTCTGATATAAGAATTGCTACCCTAGCTTTCTTTTGAGGTTCATTAGCATGATAAATTGTTCTCCAACCCCTGACTTTCAATCTGGAAGTGTCTTTGGGTCTAAAATGAGTCTCTTGCAGACAGCATATTGATGGGTCTCATTTTTGTATCCAATCTGATTCCCTGTGTCTTTTGATTCGGGCATTTAGACCGTTTACATTCAGGGTAACTATTGAAAGATATGAATTTAGTACCACTGTATTACCTGTAAAGTCACTGTTTCTGTTTATTGTCTCTGTTCCTTTCTGGTCTATGTTACTTTTGGGCTTTCTCTTTACTTAAAGGATCCCCTTTAACATTTCTTGCAGAACTGGTTTAGTGATCACAAAATCTTTGTTTGTTTGCCCTGGAAGCTTTTTATCTCTCCTTCTATTTTGAGATGACATCCTTGCTGGATAAAGTATTCTTGGCTGCATATTTTTCTCATTTAGCACCTGGATATATCACACCAGTCCTTTCTGGTCTGCCAGGTCTCTGTGGATAGGTCTCCTGCCAGTCTGATATTTCTACCCTTATAGTTTATGTCCCATAACCCCAGCCTGTCCCAAGCTGCTTTCAGGATTTTCT
Organism: Callorhinus ursinus; assembly: GCF_003265705.2. NCBI lineage: Eukaryota > Metazoa > Chordata > Mammalia > Carnivora > Otariidae > Callorhinus > Callorhinus ursinus. The sequence goes on from NW_027397065.1 coordinate 60,164,776, forward strand.
ATTTGTCTCTGAGATTTGCAAGTTTCACTTGGGGTGTTGACCTATTTTTATTGATTTTGAAGAGGGTTCTCTGTGCCTCCTGGACTTGAGTGCCTGTTTCCTTCCCCAGATTAGGGACATTCTCAGCTATAATTTGCTCCAATATACCTTCAGCCCCTCTCTCTCTTTCTTCTTATTCTGGGATCCCAATTATTCCAATATTATTTTGCTTTATGGAATCACTTATCTCTCAAATTTTCCCCCTTATGATCCAGTAGTTGTTTCTCTCTCTTTTTCTCAGCTTCTTTATTCTCTATCATTTGGTCTTCTATATCTCTAGATTTATCCTAGCAGTTAGAGCCACGATTTTTTATTGCAGCTCATTAATAGCCTTTTTTATTTCTACTTGATTAGATGTTAGTTCTTTTATTTCTCCAGAAAGGGATTCTCTAGAGTCTTCTATGCTTTTTTCAAGCCCAGCTAGTATCTTATAATTCTTATTCTGAACTCTAGTTCTGACATCTTTTTTATATCCATACTGATTAGGTCCATGGCAGCAGTATTCCTCTTGTTCTCTTTTTTGAGGTGAGTTTTTCCATCTTGTCATTCTTTCCAGAGAAGAATAGATGAACAAGAGAACAAAATACTAAAATGGCAACAAGGACCCCAGAGAAATATACACAAATCAAATCATAAGAGACCTGAAACCAATAAATAAATAAATAAATAATATAATCAGACTGGTGAACAGAACAGAGCAATACACGGGATCCTGTGTGTATTCTGGTCTGTTTATTAGAAAACTAGATCCCAAAAATGTGAAGAAAAACTTACATATGTACAAAAATAAAACTGAATACAATGGAAGGATAGGGGGTAACTGGAAAAATGAAAATTAAAAGACAAAAAAAATAAGAAGGAATTAAACAGACAGGTGAACAAAACAGAGCAATACACTATATCCTGAGTATTCTGGTAGGTTTCTTAGAAGAAACTACATCTCAAAATTGTAAAGAAAGAAAAACATGTAGAAAAAAAAATAAAAAACAAGGAAAGGTAGAATGTAACTGTAAAAATGAGAATTAAAAAAGATTTTTAAAAACATTGAAGAAGTAAGAAATTGGTTGAAAAAGGAAAGAGAAAAAAAATTAAAATTGAACAACTGAAGAATCATGAGGAAAAAGCCATGAATTCTATATATTATTTTCATGTAGCACTGGAGTTTTACAGTTCTCTATGGTCGGTAAACTTGGTCTTAGCAGGATGTTCTTGCTGATCTTCTGCAGAAGGGTCCTGTTGCACTGATTCTGAAGTGTATTTGCCCTGGGCATAATTGCATTGCCCTTGCCAGGGGCCAGGCTAAGTAAGATGCTCCCGATTGCTATATGTGGCTTTTGTTCCCTGAAGGCTTTCTGCACCACTTTAGAGGATGAGAATGAAAATGGTGGCCTCCCACTCTCCAGCCCCGGAGCTGAAAGCTTGGGACCCCACTCCTCAATGCACTCTCAGGGAAAAGCAGTCAATCACTCCTGTCTCCCTGGTCTCCATCCACACTCCATGCTCACCCAGCCTGTGACCGAGCATTTCTATCTCAGGCACGTGACCCTGTTTTCTGCCTCCAAACCCTGAAAACTCCTGCAGCATGCACTGGCCCTGCTCCCCCAGGGGAGGAACAGGGGTCTGGCCATGGTTCTGCCACTTCCTGGGCCCCTGCTTAGGGAGTGGTCGACCTACCCTGCCATGGTTCGTGGTATATGGCAACCCCAAGCTGAGAGCCCCCTCCTGGGCTCATTGATTGCAGTTGGCTTCCCCACTCTGATGCCTAGGACCTCTGTCGCACTCAAGCACCCCCAGTCTTCCTGTGCCCCAAGGATCCTGAGACCACACTGCCCCATCTAGGATTCTACCCTCCTTCACTATCTGGGCACTGTTCAGACGCAGGGATGTCCCTCACTGGAGCAGATTTCTAAAAGTTCTGGTTTGTGCTCCACTGCTATATCACTTGCAGATAGCCAGCTTATGGAGGCTCCCTCCTCCTGTGGTTTATCTTCCCATATATTACCTTAGATTCACTTCTCCATACCCCCTACCTTGCAGAAAGTGGTTGCTTTTCTATTTGTAGAGTTGCCACTATTCTTTTCTTAGATCTCTGGTTGAGTTTGCAGGTGTTCAGAATGATTTGGTAGCTATCTAGTTGAATTCCTGGGACCAGACTTAACTAATGTCTCCTACTCCTCTATCGTCTTGGACTATCCCTCTCTTATCTACGTTGTATCTTTTAAAAATTATTGTTACAAAAGCAGCATATGTGCATTGTAGAAAATTAGAAAAACAGAATTAAATCAATTCTTCACCACAAGAGACCACCACAACTAATTACCTTAATTCTATATCTCCAGGTCTTTACACACACACACACACACACACACACACACACACACACACACACTCACACACATCCCTTTGCAGTTTCACCTCAGTACCTCAGTATAAAATCATATTGCACATATTTTTCCTCAGCCTACTTTTTTTAGTAAATGATCTCTACTTTCTCTTTCAGTACCTTTTATCTCCTCTGATATTGAGAGTATTTTCAAAATTCCCCATTTAATCCCCAAATATTGCACACAGGTGGTTTATCCATTCAAACATCAAATGTAGGATCATTTGTCTCTGGTTTTTATGTACCTTAGTTTCTCATAATCAACCACAATGTCTTTTTCACAATAGTAACTTTTTAAAGAATCCAGCCCATTTACCTCCCACAGAATATCCCTGATTTTGTCTAATTTCATTGCTATGCTCTCATTTACCTTGTTTGTCTATATTCTACATTTCTTGTAAATTGCACATCATATCAGAGCCTTAATAAATCCAATTTAAATATTGTTGCCTAGAATAATTCATAGGCCATGGGGTGTAACTTCATGTGGCATTATATCAAAAGGCACATATTATTTGATTAACAACCAATAGTGATGCTACAATTGATTGATTCTTATACTAAGTTATTTTGTTTTTCCCCTCCACCGAACAGATAAGTTTTCCCCTTGCTATTAAAAAATAACATGTGAGATTTTCTTTTAGCAATTAACCAAATTTCCCATTACCACTTAAATGATTTTTGACACCAATTAATAATACTTCCCTTAATCTACAATATCATTTGGGTCTGTGAAATTATTCTTTTCTAATTCTATATTTTCTTCTATGTTTTATAACTGGAATTTTTCTGTAAAACAGTTCATTTCCTTAAAAATTGGGATATTTGGTTACCTTCTCTGGGAGGATATAAGCAAGAGAATTCCCAAAGACATCTGGTGGGAATATTTGTACCATATTTTTGGAATACAATTTGGCATTATCTAGCCATGTTGAAGATACACACAATCTATGACCTAAAATTTCCATTTTAGGTATAGCATTTCCCACTTGAGGTATTCCCCACTTAAAATCAGAAAGCTGTTTTTATAACAGATTTTAGTAGACATTTAAAACAGATTTAAATAGACATTTAAAAAATAAATGCTGTTTTCATAACAGATTTTAGTAGACATTTAAAACAGATTTAAATAGACATTTAAAAAATAAATGCTAATTTATAGTCTATTTATCAATATTTTAAATAAGAAAACATAACATTTTATATGTCAACTCAGAACCTCAACCAATTTCCTAAAACAGAACTAATTCACAGTAAAATACCTATACATATAAGTGACAAGCTGTCATGTTAAGATGTAAAATGACTGAAATGTTCATTAAATGATTAATATGCTCATTTCAAACAACTGCTTTTTATACAGCAACATGCTGTATTAGTCTGGGTTCTCTAAAGAAACACAATCAATTGGATATATATACGACTTATGATTCATTATAAGAAGTTGGCTCACATGATTATGGAGACTGAGAAGTCCCGAGATCTGCCGTCAAGACCCAGGAATACGCTGACGACCCAGGAAAGCCAATGGTATAGTTCTAGTCCACGCCCAAGTCTGAAGACAGGAGAAGACCAATGTTCCGGCTAGAAGATAGGCAGAGAAAGCAAATACTCCTTTACTCAACATTTTGTCCTATCGAGACCAGCAGTGAGTTAGATGAGGCTCACACATATTGTAGAGGGCAATCTGTTTAATTCACTCTATTCAAATGTTAATCTCATCCAGAAATATCCTCACAGATGGACAAATAATGTTTAACCAAATATCTGGGCATCCACCTCCAGCCAAGTTGACATGTAAAATTAACCATCAAAATGCCCTTTGCTGATTCTGACTGCACCTTTCAAAATATTAACACTTAACAATTCTACTTAGAATACAATTCAAGACTTCCTCCACAACACCCACCCCCAATACACACACAGAGTTTTCTTGAAAATGTAGTACTGCATTTGGGCATAAATACAAATTTTTCATGCAAAACATCAGCTGACAGGCGTGTTACAAAGGCACCTATATTCTAAAGTTTGAATATCAAAACCCAAGAAGTGTTGCACCAGGGAAATGATAAAGTATGCCAGTACCTACCCTAAAAACATGTAAACATATGCACCAGCATAGGTGTGTAAAAATATTTGCAGGAGTTATTTACAGTAACCAAAAACTGCAAACAACCTGAATGTCCACTTACGGTTGCATGAATGAGTTGTGAAATATTCATACAATGAAACAGTATATCATTGGGAAAATGATATAGCCAAATGCTATAGTATGGATGGCATTTCAAACACAATATTGATCAAAAGAAGGATAAAAATAATTCCAATAGGGCACTTGGAGGCAGCCACTGTGCAGATTGGAGTCTGCTCTCTGGAGTGCCTCGCTCTGCTTCCTCTGCAATCATGTCTGACAAACCCCAGCTGAGGTTGAGAAATTCGGTAAGTTGAAATTAAAGAAGGTAAAAAAGCAAGAGAAAAATCCACTGTCTTCAAAAGAAATGACTGAAGAGGAGAAGCAAGCAGGCAAATCATAACGAGGTGTGCACCACCAACATGCACTGTACATTCCACAAGCACTGCCTTCTTATTTTACTTATTCTACTTCTTTTAGCTATTTAACTTTTAAGATGCAAAGAGGTTGGATCAAGTTTAAATAACTGCTGCCCCTTTTCTCACCAAAGAATCAGAACTACCAACAATAAATGCCAAGCCTGCCTCCCATTTGCCTGGCTGGCTGGCAGGGAAGGAAAAGAATTTGCATGTTGGTGAAGGAAGAAGCTGGGGGGTTTGACAGTGAAATCTAGAGCAAAAACCAAGTTGGTCCAAGGTGTCCAGCAAACTGTAAAATGCAGTTTAATCAGAGTGCCATTTTTTTGTTCAAATGATTTTACTTATTGGAATGCACAATTTTTAATATGCAAATTAAAAGTTTAAAATAGGAAAAAAAATTCCAACAGTATGATTCCATTCATATTAAATTCAAAACAGACAAAATCAGACCATTGTTTAAGGATGTATATATACGTTGTATAAGCATAAAGAGAAAGGTATGATTATCACAAAGCCAGAACAGTAGATACCTCCAGGGTGGAGGGATAGGATTATAATTGGGGAGGAAGCCAAAAACAAAGTGGGTGTGCTTGGAAGCTGCCAAAGTTCTATTTTTTGACTTGGGTTACACTACCATTTGTTTTATTTTGTTATTGTACATTAAACAGTACAAATATATTTTATAGACCCATCTATAAATAAATGTATATTTTATAATAAAAAAGGAAAAGAAATGAATGGAAGAAGTTAGGTTAGGCGTTAATGTAGAAGACATGACTGCAGTATGCTGTTGAAAGGCACCGACCTCTTCTTGCTGTATGTGAGCACGTGTCAACACATATATAATTGAACTACAGGAGAGAAAAAGATAACTGAAATAAGTCAGGAGCAAAAGCATTTGCAAAGGAACTTACACTTAGAAAATGCTCAAAAACAGGGGCACCTGGGTGGCTCAGTCTTTAAGCATCTGCCTTCAGCTCACATCATGGTCCGAGGGTCCTGGGATCGAGCCCCGCATCAGCCTCCCTGCTCAGCAGGAAGCCTGCTTCTTCCTCTCCTGCTCCCACTCCTTGTTCTCGCTCTCTCTCACTCTCTCTCTCAAATTAATTAATTAATTAATTAAAATGCTCAAAAATAATACATTTTTTGGACTGGAAACTGATAAATGAAAAATCTTGCATATAAATAAAAATCTTAAAAAATCAGTGTAGAAGAAGAAGAAAGTGAATGCCTTACCGGGGACATAATAGGCATTCATAAAATCATAAAATGTAAAAATGCTGTGAACATGGTTTTGTGCAATAAATCCTGCAATTTTCAAAACATGAAGATACAAATGAACTTCAAAAGAAGTCATTTTCTTTTTTTAATTTAATTTAATTTTATTATGTTATGCTAATCACCATACAGTACACCATTAGGTTTTGATGTAGTGTTCCATGATTCACTGTAGTCATTTTCAACAATTAAAAGAAATTGTATTTTACACAGAAGTCAGTAAATTTATAGTAAGTCATTATTATTACATGTCCTTAAATTTTGGTATGTGACAGAAAAAAAAATCAAATAAGCACCTACTCAGAATATTCAGCCTCAAAGTAAGTGTTTCATAATTTCATAACTGTTTAAAATTCAACAAATAAAATCCAATAAATGTTTCTCAACAATTTGACAAGGCTCTAGCACTTAAGGCAAAAGTTCAGAAGCCTTCCCCTAGCGACCTGTGATATCCCATAGAGTGCTGCCCTCTGCTGGGAACTGTGGCCACATCTGATCCCATAAATGAGTACATTTCTGTGGTACTCCATTTCCACTTTTGTTTTCATGAACGGAGTGTATCTATCTTCCCCTTGAAACACTTCATTTGAAATTAGTTGTAAACAAACTAAAGATGTGTTATGATATGTTTTCAAGTAAACTTGAAATTAACCTATTTTGGTATTTAAAAAGAAAACCACAAAATTGTAAGCTATATGTTATCTATTGAATTGCATTATTCAGAGTACAAGAAGAACTAAAGTTTGAAATATTTCAAAGTAATTTTATAAACAGGTTCAAGGCTAGATATATAAGCAATAAAAATTAATTTAAAAATTACACGTTCCTCAATACTTGCTTTAAATTAGTATTCTATGGGGACTAGGAAAGATGGCAGAGGAGTAGGGGACCCTATTTCAACTGGTCCCCAGAATTGAGCTGGATATCTATCAGACCACTCTGAGCACCCACGAAATCAGCCTGAGATGTAAGAAGATCTGGATCTCTACAAACAGAATATTGCAGGTGGATGGTTTCGAGGTACGAAGCGGGGAGCCGTGATTCCGCGGGCAGATACCGGAGGATAAACGGCAGCAGGAGGGAGCCTGGCTGTGGGGATCCTACACCGCCGGTGAATGACAGCCTCACGTGCTGGGGACCAGGCATAGACTCGCAGACCTGTAGCTGCGGGGAAAGGACTTTAGGGCAGCCCCCTGGATGGAAACCCGGAGCGGCAGGGTCACGCTGAGATCTAGGGGCGACTGGCGGTTTTAGAAGCACAAAGGACAGAGACATGCTCCGACCTGGAGGCAGGACTGGGAGCGCTGTAGAGGAGTGCACAACCCAGGTCACTGCAGTTTATAGCAGCACAGACAGAAATGGAGACAGTGTGACCTGGAGAGCTCACTGAAGAACAGACTGCGGTCTCTCTGCTCTGAGGCAGAGGGTTGGAAATGGTCTCTTCTGCTCTGACTCTCAGAAGAGACGTGAAAAGCCACCAGGGAAAGCCGCCGGAGCCCATCCCCCACCACAGGGGGCAGGGCAACTCCACCCAAACAGGGTTGCCTGAGTAACAGCATGGCAGGTCCCTCCCCCAGAAGATAGGCTGGGAAAACAAGAGGCCAGCAACCCTAAGGTCCCAAGAAAACAGGTGCATCCTGCTTGGGTTCTGGTCAATAATTTGGACTCTATACATTCCCTCAAACACCCATCAACAAAATGACTAGGAGGAGGAGCCCCCAAAATAAAAAAGACTCAGAGATCATGACTTATGCTGCAGATTTACAAATGGATGCAGATATAACCAAGATGTCAGAGATGGAATTCAGGCTAGCAATTGTAAAGACAATGGCTAGAATGGAGAAATCAATGAATGGCAACATACAGTCTCTAAGGGCAGAAATGAAAGCTGAATTGGCAGAACTTAAAAATGCTATCAATGAGATCCAATCTAATCTAGATAATCTAACAGCTAGGGTAACTGAGGCAGAAAAACAAATAAGTGACCCGGAAGACAATATAATAGATAAAAAGGGAAAAGAGGAGGCCAGGGAAAAACAACTCAGAATCCATGGAAATAGAATCAGAGAAATAAGTGACACCATGAAGCGTTCCAATGTCAGAATAATTGGAATCCCGGAGGGAGTGGAGAGAGAGGGGAGACTAGAAGATATATTTGAGCAAATCGTAGCTGAGAACTTACCTAATCTGGGGAATGAAACAAACATTCGCATCCTAGAGGCAGAGAGGACCCCTCCCAAGATCAAGGAAAACAGGCCACCACCCCGCATGTAATAGTAAAACTTGCAAATCTTAGAACCAAGGAAACCATCTTAAGGGAAGTTAGGGGGAACAGATTCCTGACATACAGAGGGAGGAACATCAGAATAATGACAGACCTATCCACAGAGACCTGGCAAACCAGAAAGGCCTGGCAAGACATATTCAGAGTACTAAATGAGAAGAACATGCAGCCAAGAATACTTTATCTGGCATGGCTTTCATTTAGAATGGATGAAGAGATGCAGAGCTTCCACAACCGGCAGAAAATGAAAGACTATGTGACCACTAAGCTGGCCTTGCAAGAAATATTAAGGGGGGTTCTATAAAAGGAGAAAGACCCCAAGAGTGATAGACAACAGAAATTTACAGGGATAATCTATAAAAACAACATCATCACAGGCAACATGATGACAATTAATTCATATCTTTCAATAATCACTCTCAACATGAGTGGCCTAAATGCTCCCATAAAAAGGCACAGGATGGCAGATTGGATAAAAAGACAGGAACCATCCATATGCTGCCTACAAGAGATTCATTTTGAACCTAAAGATACATCCAGACTGAAAGTGAAGGGATGGAGATCCATCATCCATGCCAGCGGACCCCAAAAGAAAGCTGGGGTAGCAATTCTTATATCAGACAAATTAGATTTTAAACTAAAGACTGTAGTTAGAGACACAAAAGGACACTATATCATTCTTAAAGGGCCTATCCAACAAGAAGGTCTAACAGTTGTAAATATCTACACCCCCAACATGGGAGCAGCCATCTACATAAGCCAACTGTTAACCAAAATAAAGAGTCATATTGATAACAATACGTTAATTGTAGGAGACCTCAATACTCCACTCTCAGCAATGGACAGATCATCTAAGCAGAAAATCAACAAGGAAACAAGAGCTTTGAATGATACACTGGATCAGATGGACCTCATAGATATTTACAGAACATTCCACCCTAAAACAACAGAATACTCATTCTTCTCGAGCGCACATGGAACTTTCTCCAGAATAGACCACATACTGGGTCACAAATCAGGTCTCAACCGATACCAAAAGATTGAGATTATTCCCTGCATATTCTCAGACCACAATGCTTTAAAACTGGAACTCAATCACAAGAAAAAATTAAGCAGAAATTCAAACACTTGGAAGCTAAAGACCACTAAGCTCAAGAATGTTTGGGTCAACCAGGAAATCAAAGAAGAACTTAAACAATTCATGGAAATCAATGAGAATGAAAACACATCGGTCCAAAACCTATGGGATACTGCAAAGGCGGTCCTAAGGGGGAAATACATAGCCATCCAAGCCTCACTCAAAAAAATAGAAAAACTCCAAATTCACCAACTAACTCTACACCTTGAAGAAGTAGAGAAAAAGCAACAAACGATGCCTAAGCCACACATTAGAAGAGAAATAATTAAAATTAAGCAGAGTCCATTGAATTAGAAACCAGAAACAGAGTAGATCAGATAAATGAGACTAGAAGTTGGTTCTTTGAAAGGATTAATAAGATTGATAAACCACTGGCCAGACTTATCCAAAAGAAAAGAGAAAGAACCCAAATTAATAAAATTATGAATGAAAGGGGAGAGATAAAAACTAATACCAAGGAAATAGAAACAATTATTAGAAATTATTATCAACAACTATATGCCAATAAACTGAGCGATCTGGATGAAATGGAGGCCTTCCTGGAAACCTATAAGCTGCCAAGACTGAAACAGGAAGAAATTGACAACCTGAATAGGCCAATAACCAGTAACGAGATTGAAGCAGTGATCAAAAACCTACCAAAAAACAAAAGTCCAGGGACTCATGGATTCCTGGGGGAATTCTACCAAACATTCAAAGAAGAAATAATACCTATTCTACAGAAGCTGTTTCAAAAAATAGAAACAGAAGGAAAACTTCCAAACTCATTCCATGAGGCCAGCATTACTTTAATCTTCAAACCAGGCAAAGATCCTATCAAAAAGGAGAATTTCAGATCGATAACCCTGATGAATATGGATTCCAAAATCCTCAACAAAATCCTAGCTAATAGGATTCAACAATACATTAAAAGGATCATCCACCATGACCAAGAGGATTTATCCCCGGGATGCAAGGGTGGTTCAACATTCGCAAATTAATCAATGTGATAGAACACATTAATAAGAGGAGAGAGAAGAACCATATGGTCCTCTCAATTGATGCAGAAAAAGCATTTGACAAAATACAACACCCTTTCCTGATTAAAACTCTTCAGAGTATAGGCATTGAAGGAACATTCCTCAAGTTCATAAAATCCATCTATGAAAAACCCACAGCGAATGTCATCCTCAATGGGGAAAAGCTGAGAGCCTTTCCCTTAAGATCAGGAACACGTCAAGGATGCCCACTCTTGCCACTAGTGTTCAACATAGTACTAGAAGTCCTAGCAGCAGCAATCAGACAACAAAAATAAATAAAAGGTTTTCAAATTGGCAAAGAAGAAGTCAAACTCTCTTTTCGCAGATGACATGATACTTTATGTGGAAAACCCAAAAGATTCCACCCCCAAATTACTAGAACTCATACAGCAATTCACTAATGTGGCAGGATACAAAATCAATGCACAGCAATCAGTTGCTTTCTTATACAGTAACAATGCATCTGTAGAGAGAGAAATTAGAGAAACAATTCCATTTACAATAGCACCAAAAACCATAAGATACCTTGGAATAAACCTAACCAAAGAGGTAAAGGATCTATGCTCTAGGAACTACAGAACACTCCTGAAAGAAATTGAAGAAGTCAAAAAAAGATGGAAAAATATTCCATGCCCATGCATCGGAAAAATAAACATTGTTAAAATGTCTACCCAGAGCAATCAATACCTTCAATGCCATCCCAATCAAAATTCCAATGACATTTTTCAAAGTGCTGGAACAAACAACCCTAAAATTTGTATGGAATCAGAGAAAGACCCCAAATCGCCAAGGAAATGTTGAAAAAGAAAAACAAAGCTGGGGGCATCACATTGCCCAATTTCAAGCTATATTACAAAGCTGTGATCACCAAGACAGCATGATACTGGCACAAAAACAGACATATAGACCAATGGAACAGAATACAGAGCCCAGACATGGACCCTCAACTCTATGGTCAACTAATCTTTGACAAAGCAGGAAAAAACATGCAATGGAAAAAAGACAGTCTCTTCAGTAAATGGTGGTGGGGAAACTGGACAGCTATATATAGAAGAATGAAACTTGACCATTCTCTAACACCATTCACAAAGGTAAACTCAAAGTGGATGAAAGACCTCAATGTGGGACAGGAATCCATTAAAATCCTAGAGGGGAACATAGGCAGTAACCTCTTTGACATCAGCCACAGCACATTCTTTCAAGATACATCTCCAAAAACTAGTGAAACAAAAGCAAAAATGAACTTTTGGGACTTCATCAAGATAAAAAGCTTCTGCACAGCAAAGGAAACAGTCAACAAAACAAAGAGGCAACCCACAGAATGGGAGAAGATATTTGCAAATGACACTACAGATAAAGGGCTGGTATCCAAGATCTATAAATAACTTCTCAAACTCAACACCCAAAAAACAAATAATCAAGTGAAAAAGTGGGCAGAAGATATGAAAAGACACTTCTCTGAAGAGGACATACAAATGGCTAACACATGAAAAAATGTTCATCATCATTAGACATCAGGGAAATTCAAATCAAAACCACATTGAGATACCACCTTACACCAGTAAGAATAGCAAAAATGGACAGGGAAAGAATCAACAAATGTTGGAGAGGTTGTGGAGAAAGGGGAACCCTCTTACACTGTTGGTGGGAATGCAAGTTAGTACAGCCACTTTGGAAAACAGTCTGGAGGTTCCTCAAAAATTTAAAAATAGAGCTACCCTATGACTCAGCAATTGCACTCCTGGGTATTTACCCCAAAAACACAGATGTAGTGAAAAGAAGGGCCATATGCACCCCAATGTTCATAGCGGCAATGTCCGCAATAGCCAAACTGTGGAAAGAGCCGAGATGACCTTCAACAGATGAATGGGTAAAGAAGATGTGGTCCATATATACAATGGAATATTACTCAGCCATCAGAAAGGATGAATACCCAACTTTTACATCAACATGGATGGGACTGGAGGAGATTACGCTAAATGAAATAAGTCAAGCAGAGAAAGTCAATTATCATATGGTTTCACTTATTTGTGGAACATAAGGAATAGCATGGAGGACACTAGGAGAAGGAAGGGAAAAATGAAGGGGGGTGCGGAATCGGAGGGAGAGATGAACCATGAGAGACTATGGACTCTGAGAAACAAACAGGGTTTGGGGGGGGAGGGGGGATTGGTTAGCCCAGTGATGGGTATTAAGGAGGGCACATAGTGCATGGAGCACTGGGTGTTATACAAAAACAATGGATTGTGGATCACCACATCAAAAACTAAAGATGTATTGTATGGTGACTAACGTAATAAAATTTAAAAATAAAATAAAAAGCCTTGTTGCAAAAAAAATTAGTATTCTATAATTAAAGCAGCCATCATTAGAAACAGTTTTCATATTTCAATGATGCTGTTATCACTCAAAACCAGTTTTGAACTATTTGTATAAAACTGTCTTCAAAGTTGTTTAAAAGAGACATAAGAAAGTCAGTCTAATTATTTTATAATTACATTGTTTTTACCAAACCATTGCTAAATTTCATTATCAGCATTATTTACAAACTTAATTTTAATGTCATTTTTATTTTAGAGCAGCTATTTTTAGAGCTAAAGGTTTTCTATCACTGAGGGTATTCAAGGAATATGATGAATGATTTTAAGAAATTCTGAAAGAGGAATAACAACAACTTTTGCCAAAACTATTTATATATATATTTGAAGGGAAAGTAATCACATATATGTAAATGCCACGTGTCAGCTTCTGCTTAGAATGTAGAAAATTACAAAAGAATGCCATTCCTACCTTAACAATAAAAAGCCAGATAACCAATGAAATCATAGTTTATTAAAAATTCATCAGAGTTAAATACGGGGAAAAATATCTAATGAATAAAATCTAGAAAGTTACAAACCTCTCTACAGTGAAGAGACCCAACAGTTTCTTTCTTCCTTGGTGAAGCAGTGGAAAAGGAGAAAGCTGTCAGAGAAACAGGTAAGAAGAAAACTGCTGAACTTCTAAAAAAAATTTTGTATACCAAGTGTGGTCTGTGATGTTGGTTGAGAATCCTCAGGACATAGAGCATCCCCACCTACCAACATTGTCTCATGGGCCTACAGAGTGGTCATGAGAAATACTGGGGCTAGGCTAAGAATTAAGAGAAACTTTCAAACACTAGGGCTTTACAGTGATACAAGGCAGCAGGCACCTAACTTCAGTGGAAGAGGGGCAGGAATGCTGAGAGAGATATGCTCCTCCGAGGTACAGTGTATAGGACCTCATGAACACTGAGGGCAGGAAAGGAGAACTGAGACAAGTTCTATAAGTTCTCCCGGCCCAACACTGAGTAAGAGGCAGTGATAACCTATATTTGGAGAGGGGCAGGAAAGCTGAAAGGGACTCTCCTCTGAAGTGTAAGCATAGGGAGTTTATTGGAGTCTGGAGGCAGCAAAGGAGAAATGAACTGAACTCCTTAGGTACTTGGGGTCTTCAGTGACAGCAAGAGAGCTAAGTGAAACAGATATGAGTAATATGCCTGATAGAGAACTTAAAGTAATGATCATTAAGACATTCACTGGACTTTAGAAAGACGTGGAGACATCAGTGAGACACTTAACAAAGAGATAGAAAACATAAAAACGAGGTTCCTGGGTCCCTCAGGCAGCCATCCCAGTGGGCACACACCCAGGCGCCACTCCTGCTCCATACTCCCTCCCTCTGACTTTCACTTCCCAGCTGCCAAGATCTGGGAAGGCTTAGAGCAAGATGGTGGAGGAGTGGGAGACCTAAATTTCATCTGGTCCCAGGAACTCAGCGAGATAGTTATCAAACCATCCAGAACACCAACAAACTTAACAGGAGATCGAAGAAAAGAATAACAGCAACTCTGTGAACAGAAAAGCGACCACTTTCTGCAAGGTGTCTTCTGATTTGTTTAGTGTATATTTTACTGGGGTCGTTGTTATCCTGTTAGTATTTTGTTCTCTCATTCATCTATTCTCCTCTGGAAAAAATGACAAGACAGAAAAATTCACCACAAAAAAAAAAAAAAAAAAAAGAACAAGAGGCAGTATTGACTGCCAGGGACCTAATCAATACAGACATTAGTAAGATGTCAGAACTAGAGTTCAGAATGACGATTTTAAAGATACTAGTTGGGCTTGAAAAAAGCATAGAAGATACTAGAGAATCCCTTCTGGAGAAATAAAAGAACTAAAATCTAACCAAGTCGACATCAAAAAGGCTATTAATGAGGTGTAATAAAAAATGGAGGCTCTAACTGTTAGGATAAATGAGGCAGAAGAGAGAATTAGTGATATAGAAGACCAAATGATGGAGAATAAAGAAACTGAGAAAAAGAGAGATAAACAACTACTGGATCACGAGGGGAGAATTCGAGATATAAGTGATACCATAAAGTGAAACAACATTAGAATAATTGGGATCCCAGAAGAAGAAAAAAGAGAGAGAGGAGCAGAAGGTATATTGGAGCAAATTATAGCAGAGAACTTCCCTAATGTCGGGAAGGAAACAGGCATCAAAATCCAGGAGGCACAGAGAACCCCCCTCAAAATCAATAAAAATAGGTCAACACCCCAACATCTAAAAGTAAAACTCAATTCTCAGAGACAAAGAGAAAATCCTGAAAGGAGCTCAGGACAAGAAGTCTGTAACCTACAATGGTAGAAACATTAGATTGGCAGCAGACCTATCCACAGAGACCTGGCAGGCCAGAAAGGACTGGCATGATATATTCAGAGCACTAAATGAGAAAAATATGCAGCCAAGAATACTATATCCAGGTAGGCTGTCACTGAAAATAGAAGGAGAGATAAAAAATTTCCAGGACAAACAAAAACTAAAAGAATTTTCGAACACCAAACCAGCCCTACAAGAAATATTGAAAGGGGTCCTCTAAGCAAAGAAAGAGCCTAAAAGTAACATAGACCAGAAAGGAACAGAGACAATATACAGTAACAGTCACCTTCCAGGCAATACAATGGCACTAAATTCATATCTTTCAATAGTTACCTTGAATGCAAATGGGCTAAATGCCCCAATCAAAAGACACAGGCTATCAGACTGGATAAAAAAACAAGACCCATCGATATGCTTTCTGCAAGAGACTCATTTTAAACCAAAGACACCACCTGATTTAAAGTGAGGGGGTGGAAAACCATTTACCATGCCAACAGACATCAAAAGAAAGCTGGGGTGGCAATCCTTATATTAGACAAATTATATTTTAAACCAAAGACTATAATAAGAGATAAGGAAGGACACTACATCATACTTAAAGGGTCTATCCAATAAGAAGATCTAACAATTGTAAATATTTATGCCCCTAACATGGGAGCAGCCAGTTATATAAGCCAATTAATAACAAAATCAAAGAAACACATCGACAATAATACAATAATAGTAGGGGACTTTAACACTCCCCTCACTGAAATAGATCATCTAAGCAAAAGATCAACAAGGAAATAAAGGCTTTAAATGACACACTGGACCAGATGGACTTCACAGATATATTCAGAATACTCCCTCCCAAAGCAACAGAATACACAGTCTTCTCTAGTGCACATGAAACATTCTCCAGAGTAGATCACATCCTGGGTCACAAATCAGGTCTCAACCAGTACCAAAAGATTAGGATAATTCCCTGCCTATTTACAGACCACAGTGCTTTGAAACTAGAACTCAATCACAAGAGGAAATTTGGAAAAAACTCAAATATATGGAGGCTAAAGAGCACCCTACTAAAGAATGAATGGGTCAATCAGGAAATTAAAGAATTTAAAAAATTCATGAAAACAAGTGAAAATAAAACACAACTGTTCAAAATCTTTGGGATACAACAAAGGCGGTCCTAAGAGGAAAGTATATAGCAATACAAGCCTTTCTCAAGAAACAAGAAGGGTCTCAAACACACAACCTAACCCTACACCTAAAGGAGTTGGAGAAAGAACAACAAATAAAGCCTAAACTGAGCAGGAGAAGAGAAATAATAAAGATCAGAGCAGAAATCAATGAAATAGAAACCAAAAGAACAGCAGAACAGGTCAACAAAACTAGGAGCTGGTTCTTTGAAAGAATTAATAAGATTGATAAGTCCTCTGGCCAGACTTATCAAAAAGAAGAGAAAGGACCCAAATAAATAAAACCATGAATGAAAGAGGAGAGATCGCAACCAACACCAAAGAAATACAAACACTTAAAAGAATATATTATCAGCAATTATACGCCAGCAAATTAGAAAATCTGGAAGAAATAGATGCATTCCTAGAGATGTATAAACTACCAAAACTGAACTAGGAAGAAATAGAAAACCTGAACAGACCCATAACCAGCACGGAAATTGAAGCAGTAATCAAAAATCTCCCAACAAACAAGAGCCCAGGGCCAGATGGCTTCCCAGGGGAATTCTACCAAATATTTAAAGAAGAATTAATACCTATTCTTCTGAAACTGTTCCAAAAAATAGAAATGGAAGGAAAACTTCCAAACTCATTTTAGGAGGTCAGCATTACCTTGATCCTAAAACCAGATAAAGACCCCATCAAAAAGGAGAATTACAGACCAATATCCCTGATGAACATGGATGCAAAAATTCTCACCAAAATACTCACCAACAGGATCCAACAGTACATCAAAAGGATTATTCACCATGACCAAGTGGGATTTATTCCTGGGCTGCAAGGTTGGTTCAACATCCACAAATCAATCAGTGTGATACAATACATTAATAAAAGAAAGAACAAGAACCACATGATCCTCTCAATAGATGCAGAAAAAGCATTTGACAAAGTATAGCATCCTTTCTTGATTAAAATTCTTCACAGTGTAGGGATAGAGGGTACATACCTCAATATCATAAAAGCCATCTATGAAAAACCCACAGCGAATAATATACACAATGGGGAAAAACTGAGAGCTTTTCCCCTAAGGTCAGGAACGTGGCAGGGATGTCCACTATCACCACTGCTATTCAACATAGTACTAGAAGTCCTAGGCTCAGCAATCAGACAACAAAAAGAAATAAAAGCCATCCGAATCGGCAAAGAAGAAGTCAAACTCTCACTCTTTGCAGATGATATGATACTTTATGTGGAAAACCCAAAAGACTCCATCCCAAAACTGCTAGAACTCATACAGGAATTCAGTAAAGTGGCAGGATATAAAATCAATGCACAGAAACCAGTTGCATTTCTATATACCAACAACAAGACAGAAGGAGGAGAAATTAAGGAGTTGACCCCATTTACAATTGCACCCAAAACCATAAGATATCTAGGAATAAATCTAACCAAAGAGGCAAAGAACCTGTACTCAGAGAACTATAGAATACTCATAAAAGAAATTGAGGAAGACAGAAAGAAATGGAAAAATGTTCCATGCTCATGGATTGGAAGAACAAATATTGTGAAAATGTCTATGCTACCTAGAGCAATCTACACATTTAATGCAATCCCTATCAAAATACCACCAACTTTTTTCAAAGAAATGGGACAAATAATCCTAAAATTTGTATGGAACCAGAAAAGACCCCGAATAGCCAGAGGAATGTTGAAAAAGAAAAGCAAAGCTGGTGGCATCACAATGCCAGCTTCAAGCTCTATTACAAAGCTATAATCATCAAGACAGTATGGTCCTGGCACAAAAACAGACACATAGATCAATGGAACAAAATAGAGAGCCCAGAAATGGATCCTCAACTCTATTGTCAACTAATCTTCGACAAAGCAGAAAAGAATATCCAATGGAAAAAAGACAGTCTCTTCAACAAATGGTGTTGGGAAAATTGGACAGCCACATGCAGAAGAATGAAACTGGACCATTACCTTATACCATACAGAAAAATAGACTCCAAATGGATGAAAGACCGAAACATGAGACAGGAATCCATCAAAATCCTAGAGGAGAACACAGGCAGCAATCTCTTCGACCTCAGCCGCAGCAAATTCTTTCTAGACACATCGCCAAAGGCAAGGGAAGCAAGGGCAAAAATGAACTATCAGGACTTCATCAAGATAAAAAGCTTTTGCACAGCAAAGGAAACAGTCCACAAAACCAAAAGACAACCGACAGAATGGGAGAAGATATTTGCAAATGACATATCAGATAAAAGGCTAGTATCCAAAATCTATAAAGAACTTATCAAACTCAACACCCAAAGAACAAATAATCCAATCAAGAAATGGGTAGAAGACATGAACAGACATGAACACATTTAAAGTAATCCCTATCAAACTACCAAAACCAAGTGGCCAACAGACACATGAAAAAGTGCTCAACATCACTCGGCATCAGGGAAATACAAATAAAAACTTCAATGAGATACCACCCCACACCAGTCAGAATGGCTAAAATTAACAAGTCAGGAAATGACAGTTGTTGGCGAGGAAGCAGAGAAAGGGAAAGCCTCCTACACTAATGCAAGCTTGTGCAGCCCATCTGGAAAACAGTATGGAGGTTCCTCAAAAAGTTGAAAATAGAGCTACCCTATGACCCAGCAATTGCACTACTGGGTTTTTACCCCAAAGATATAAATGTAGATCCAAAGGGGCACATGCACCCCAATGTTTATAGCAGCAAGATCCACAATAGCCAAACTATGGAAACAGCGTAGATGTCCATCAACAGATGAATGGATAAAGAAGAGATGGTATATATATCAATGGAATATTATGCAGCCATCAAAAAAGGGAAATTTTGCCATTTGCAACGACGTGGATGGAACTAGAGGATATTATGCTAAATGAAATAAGTCAATCAGAGAAAGATAAGTATCATATGATCTCACTGATATGAGGATTTTGAGAAACAAGACAGCAGATCATAGGGGAAGGGAGGGAAAAATGAAACAGGACAAAACCGGAGAGGGAGACAAACCATAAGAGACTCTTAATCTCAGGAAACAAACTGAGGGTTGCTAGAGTAGAGGGGAGTGGGAGGGATGGGTGGCAGGGTGATGGACATTGGGGAGAGTATGTACTATGGTGAGTGCTGTGAATTGTGTAAGATTGATGAATCACAGACCTATACTCCTGAAACAAATAATACATTATATGTTAAAAAAAATTTTTTAATAAAAAATTTTAAGAAAAAGAAAATAAAACATAAAAAAGAACGAGTGAGAAATGGAGAACACAATAAATGAAATTAAAAATACACTAGATGCTTTGGCATTTTAAAACATTTGTTCTTCCAGTCCATGAGCATGAAATGTCTTTCTAATTCTTTGTGTCATCTTCAATTTCTTTAATCAGTGTTTTATAGTTTTCAGACTGCAGGTCTTTCACCTCTTTGGTTAGGTTTATTCCTAAGTATCTTACTGTTTCTGGTGCAATTGTAAAAGGGACACATTAAAGTAATCCCTATCACACTACCAACAGCATTTTTCACAGATCTAGAATAAACAGTCCTAAAATTTGCATGGAACCACAGAAGATGCAGATACCCAAAGCAATCTTGAAAATGAAAAGCAAAGCTGGAGGCATCACAAATCCAGATTTCAAATTTTATTTCAAAGCTGTAGTGATCAAAACAGTATGGTACTGGTACAAAAATAGACACATAGATCAAGAGAACAGAATAGAAAACCCAGAAATGAACTATATAGTCAATTAATCTTTGACAAAGCAGGAAAGAATATCCAATGGAAAAAAAAGAGTCTCTTCAATAAATGGTGCTGGGAAAACT
Source organism: Callorhinus ursinus (assembly GCF_003265705.2). Lineage (NCBI taxonomy): Eukaryota > Metazoa > Chordata > Mammalia > Carnivora > Otariidae > Callorhinus > Callorhinus ursinus. The sequence goes on from NW_027397065.1 coordinate 60,185,154, forward strand.
GGACAGCAACATGCAAAGAAATGAAATTGGACCACTTTCTTACACCATACACAAAAATAAATTCAAAATGGATTAAAGACGTAATTGTGAAACCTGAAACCATAAAAATCCTAGAAGAGAACACAGGCAGTAGTAACATCTTTGACACCAGCCATAGAAACTACTCTCTAGATATGTCTGCTAAGGCAAGGAAACAAAAGCAAAAATAAATTATTGGCACTTCATCAAAATAAAAAGCTTCTGCTCAGTGAAGGAAACAATCAACAAAGCTAAAAGGCAACCTACAGAATGGGAGAAGATATTTGCAAAGGACATATCTGTTAAAGGGTTAGTATCCAAAATATATAAAGAACTTATTAAACTCAACACCCCAAAAAATAATAAATAAACAAAAATGAACTGTTGCAGCTACTGTGGAAAATATTATGGAGGTTCCTCAAAAAATTAAAAATAGAACTACCCTATGATCTAGTAATTGCACTACTGAGTATTTACCCAAAGAATACAAAAACACTAATTTGAAAGGATATGTGCACCCCTATGTTTATTGCAACATTACTTACAATAGCCAAACCATGGAAGCAGGTCAAGTGTCCATCAGTTGATGAACGGATAAAGATATTGTATACATATATACAATCGAATATTATTAAGCCATAATAAATAGTGAATCCTGCCATCTGCAACAATATGGATGGAACTAGAGAGCATAATGCTAAGCAAAATAAGCCAGCCAGAGAAAGACAAGTACCATATGATTTCACTTATACGTGGAATTTAAGAAACAGAACGGTGCACAAAGCGGGGAAAAAAGAGAGAGAGAAACCAAAAAAACAGACTCTTAACTATAGAGAACAAACAGATGGTTACCAGAGGCAGATGGGTGGGGCGATGGGTCAAATAGGTAAAGGGGATTAAGAGTACAACTGATGAGCAGTGATTAATATATGAAGCTGTTGAATCACTATATTGTACACCCAAAACTAATAGAACGCTGTATGTTAACAACACCGGAATTAGAATTAAGATTTTTTAAAAAGAAGCAAGGGGAAAGAAATGAAGTTGGTTAATATACCTAGAATAGGGTTCAAGCAGGATAAAGGTACCATGCTGCCTGATTCGTGTGTTGCACAATGTTCATATGTTCTCTTTTTTTCTCTCTCTCCCCTCCTCTCCCTCTCCCAACCTCTCTTTCTGCCCCTCCCTCCCCTCTCACTTGCTGGCTTGTTCTTCCCTCTCATTCTGTTACATCAGCCTTCTCTTCTTACAATGCAGTTATAAGGACTGGAGTTAAAGGTGAGAAGGGCAACTCAGCAGATGGCAGGCACCTAGAGCCTGCACACACTTGATCAATTAGAGTTGTAGGAGCAAATATTCCTGGTCAGGAGCTTGACCCCTTGACCAGCCCCAGCAAAGGACACTTGTGGCCAGATTGGATGTCAATAATAGGTTGACAATTTAAGTGTATAACTGTCTTGAATATTCCATGCCTCACGAATGTCAAGTGCCTATCTGTTCCTTCCATCCCTTCCTATATTTGTTCAGCATATGCACTACCTAATTTATGTATGCCTAAACTGTCCCACAGGTTACATGCTTTAGTTTTATTTAAGAAAGACTATTCTTAAATAATGTAGCAAATATACATAAACATGATTTGCAAAATGACTATAATTATTAACATACCAGCGGATTATTCTTGTATTTAAAACATGTTAATTGATCACCCATCATGTACTAGTGACTCCTTTGGTTGTTGTAGACAGGACAATGACTAAAAGAAACTAAAATCCTTACCCTTTAGAGCTTACATTTTAGTGGAAGCTGTGTAGTTAAGAAATACATCACATGTGTGTGGATATGGATATCTGCATATGTATTCACATACATGTATGTGTGAGCACTTGTACATGCAAGCATGTATGTGTTGCACATACTTAAATTTTTATTAAGCTAGTTCAACAAGTATAAAACCACAAGTCTAAGAAGTATTTGAGTATTGAAGATAACAATGAATTACATTATACTTTCTCAATATGCTGTGTTCCATTGACTATTAAAAACATGAGTGTTAGTATTGGCTCTGTCACTATCTGAGTGTCCATGGAGAAATCATTTAATCTTGATGAATCTTGCCTTGTGTGTATTCAGTTTCTCTAAAGACTTAGATATATGAGGAATGTGGTAGATACACTAGAAACATGCACAAATATAAGGTATTTTCTATATTATTACTTTGATTTGTGAAGTAAGCAGTAGTGTTGTTTATTGATACTTAGTAGTGATTTTGCTCCTCTGGTCCCAAACTAGTAGGGTAGTAGACTTTTTTTTTTTTTTTTTTTGCTTAAACTTCATCCTCTAGGCTTAAGTTTATATTTCTTTCTGTACCCAAATCTTCAGTTTTATTTCTTTGCTCTTCAATAAAGATATGAGAACACATGTAAGTGGCAGTGGTAAAGTCATGTAAGGAACTTCACTGGCCCACTCCATTTCACCACATTCTCCTATCTTTCTGTTTGAACCCTCTAAGAATACTGTGCTCTGTATTGAAAATTTTTAGCAACCCCACGATTTACTTGCATCATTGCATAAAAAAGGCATAACCCTGTCAGTGTCACATAAATGAGAACAAGCAAAGCAGTGCTCTCTTAATTCATTAGCATTCACTTTGCAGCACTGGACTTCTAATTAAGATTCATAAGTATTCATATTCATTCAGGCTATTCTACATTTTATTTGCTACATTTGGTTAGAAATATTTAGACACATTAACTGTTCTTCCAGTCAGAACAAATACTTCCTGTGTTTGTGAATAAGCCAACTGATAACTGTCCGCTGTCAAAAACAAAATACAAAAACATGTTTTGTTCCCATTTTCAATTTTCCTTTATTTCTTTACATAAGTCATTGTATTTGGACAAAGAAAAGTAAATTGTTCTAAGAGTGAACCTTTGAACTGGTATTGTTAGCTTCTTCCTATGGTAATAATGTCCTCAAGTTACGCTGGTAAATATATTACAGAAAACTATGAACCTGAGAAGTTTGCACCTTTGATAAAGAAAGTGATCAGATGACGGGAGGGTGACTTGAAGCTCCAACACCTGAGTATTGGTTGAAGGGTTGACAGATGATTATTTCAGAGGAAAGATTTTATGGGCTGGGGAACAGCTTTTGCTAGAACATAAGAGAGAAATTTGATTTATTCTATGTTGTCTGAAAAGATACAACCAGGATTGACATATAGAAATTATAAGGAAAGAAATTGTAGTTCAAAAATGAAAGACCTCATTAATAATTATATTTGTTCAAAAATAACATAATCTGACTTTGGAATTCCACAGGATAACGGGGCCACCAAATTTAGAATCTCCATATATCTTCTGAATACCATAGAGATCAGAGACAATGAGTAAAACTGCCCAATAGCTCATGCCTACAACATGACTAAAACAGAATAACACTTCAATTTACATTGACTAAGATAAACATTCAGAAACCAGAAGAACCACCTCTGGATCCCCCGCAGAGCAGGAAGTGGCACTTGGGGTGTGGACTGCAGATATAATTATCTTCCAAAAGATAGAGTCCCACTATCTTTTGATAGTAAATAAATCTGATATCTGGATGTTCAGAGTTCGGGTTATGGGGAAGTGAGAGGGAGGGCCTTGAAAGTGGATGCAATCATATTGGGAGTTCTACCTCTTTTCCAGAAGAGCACAAAGACTTGGAAGGGAGAATGGCTTTGGATCCCCATGGATTTGAGGGATAAGGGGAAAGGAGGAATAAGTAGTAGAAATGAAAAGATTTTACAAAAACAAAAGAATATAGAAACATCAGAAGACACCATTATCCTCTCTCCTCTGCCCACAAAAAAATGCAGACATTAATTAAAGAACCTGCACTTCATCATACCAACAGAAGAGGGGACTCTTGCACTAAGAAATCTAAAAAGCCACCAAACTTTCTTTTCTCCTTAAAATTATTGCTGACATAGGAAAATGTAAGATATTCCAAAATTAACAGAAAAAGGAAGACACCATCCATACTAAGGGTATTGTATTAGAAAACCAAAAAGTGAAAAGCAAAACATTTCAGATGATGAAAATTATTCCCCAAAAAACAACCACAAAGCACAGAAAAATATGCCATCTAAATTAAATATCCTTAAACAAGTATTTGGTGATATGAAAAAACTCAAAGAATATATTTAAAAGTTCAAAATAAAAATTAACATAAAAACAAGAAGATGTAAAATGAAAGTTGACTAGCTCAGGAACAAAACTGAAAATAAAGAAAAAATCATCAACAAAACAAAGACAAAACTGGAAGACATCCAAGGAACAACACATTAGACTGAGAATATAATATGAGACATAAGCAAAAATTAAAACAATAAAATAATTTAAATAGAGAGGTAAAAAAGATCAGCAAGAAGATAATAGAGAAGATGGGGAAAAAATCTAAATAAGGAAATGGTCATTAATGACGGTATTAGCACAAAGATAACTATAAGAACAAAAACAAACATAGAACAGGTAAAATATATATTTTATATATGTGTATATAATGATAAATATATTTATAGTAGACATATAAATATATTTATAAATAAATATATAAATACATAATACATATTTATTTTATTAAGTATTTATAAATACATAAATATTTTATATATGTATATATAATATTAAAGGTATTAAGATAAGGAACATAAAAATATATAGACAACATAGAAAAAGAAATGCAACAAATACATAATACACAGTAAATATGTAAATATTAAACATATAATAATTATATCAATAAATGAAAATGAATTTAACTCACCTATTAAAAAACATTTTCATATTGCCTCATGTAGCAAAACCTAACTGTTAAATAAACAGACCCACTTAAAACAAAATGATTCAGAAAAGCTAGACAAGGTAAATGCAAATGAGTAAGAAATCTTGACATTCCATGGCTTGGAAATACCAAATTAGACAAAAAGTTTATTTCATAATGCTAAAGGATCCAATTCACAGTGAAGAAGTAATGGCTATGAACACATATTTACCATATAATCCAGTAACTTCCTTAACAAACCATAAATTACAGAAAACACAGAAAACCAGACAGAACTACAGGGAAGCTTAATACTTCACTCTTGCTTAAAAAGAAAAAAGAATAAAAAAAGAAAAAAAAATTAAGATATATAACCTACATAATATAATCAATAAGGTAGATCTTATTGACACATACAAAAAAAGAACATACTTTCTTCTCAAGTGTACATGAAGCATTCAGTAAATCCGACCATCTATGAGGTTACCAAAATCTGGTGTTTCATAAAGTAAAATTAATGCCACATTCTGTGACTATAAAACAATAACTAGAAATAAATTAAAAACAGAAAACAAAGACCCTTAAGTGAAAGGCCTTTCAATAAAAAAAATTTAAACTTTCTATTAAACAATTCTTTGGAAATGAAGAAATAAAATCAAAATTTCTAAATTTCCAAAGAATCGTGATAATAAAAAAATAAAAATCAAAGAATCTATGGAATACAATAAAAGTGGTGGTCAGAAGAAAATGTATAGCCTTAAACACTTATATCAATAAAATGAAAATATAAAAATAATGAAATTCCCAAAAAAGTTAGAAAAAGTACAGTAAGGGCGCCTGGGTGGCTCAGTTGGTTAAGCGACTGCCTTCGGCTCAGGTCATGATCCTGGAGTCCCGGGATCGAGTCCCGCATCGGGCTCCCTGCTCAGTGGGGAGTCTTCTTCTCCCTCTGACCCTCTCCCTTCTCATGCTCTCTCTCTATCTCATTCTCTCTCTCAAATAAATAAATAAAATCTTTTAAAATAAAAAGTACAGTAAAATAAATTTAAAGTATAATAAAGAACAATAATAACAGCAGATATTGACTTATAAAAAGGAGAAAAAAATGCCAAATAAATCAAAATACTAGTTCTTAAAACATAAGCAATAATATAAAGTACTATCTTAACCAGTCAAGAGGGGAAAAAGGAGAAAGCATACAAATAGAAAGTAAGACATAATAAAGAGAAATTTATCTTGAAACAGGATTTTAAAATCATAAGACAGTAGTTTATAAATATCTATGCAAACAAACTAGAAAAACTTAGATGAAATAAATAATTTCTTAGGAAAAATTGAATCCTATAAAGATAGCCAAATTAAACAGACCAATTTCCATAGAATAAGTAGAGAAAGTTATTTAAAAAACCATACTGTAATAAAGGAATCAGAATCAGATGTCTTCATAGAATAATTCTGTCAAAGTATCAAAACCACATGTTCCCAATACTACCTAAACTGTTTCAGTGAATGCAAAAAAGGAGAAAAACCTTATAATCATTTTTATGAAGCAAGTATAATACTGATGCATCAACTTAATACAGATATCATACATTTTTAAAATTCTTATGACTTCATTTCTAAATACTGATGCAAAAAATAATGCTAAACAAATATTAGCAAAAAATATCAACACTATATGAAAATAATACAATACGAGGCAAGAGAGATTTATTCCAAAATTATAAGGATGGTTTAATATTAATTTAACATATTTTACTCTACTAAAAATTTAAGAATCATATTATCACCATAGAAGCTAAAAATAAGGCCTCTGACAAAATTTGACAACTATCCCTCATTTTTAAAAAAATACTTAATAAAATAGTATTTAATGCATATGTTCTTAACATGATTACTAAACATCACTCCTAAAGCCAATATCTTACATAACGGGAAACTTCTGACAAGAGGCATTCCCACCAGGATGAGGAACAAGGCAAGGAGGAGTTCCATTGTCTCAGTACTTTTTGACATTGGCGGTATTAGCAAAGCAAAATAAAATAGAAGATTAAGCATTGTAAAAGAAGAAAACAGAACTCCCTATTTGCAGATCATATGACTATAAATCTGGAAAATCCAAGGAATTATTTTATTTATTTTGTTAATTGTTATGTTAGTCACCATAGAGTACATCATTAGTTTTTGATGTAGTGTTCCATGATTCATTGTTTGCATATAACACCCAGTGCTCCATGCACTATGTGCCCTCCTTAATACCCGTCACCAGGCTAACCCATCCTCCCACCCCCCTCCCCTCCAAAACCCTGTCTGTTTCTTGGAGTCCATAGTCTCTCATGGTTCATCTCTCCCTCCAATTTCCCCCCCTTCATTTTTCCCTTCCTTCTCCTAATGTCCTCCATGCTATTCCTCATGTTCCACAAATAAGTGAAACCAGATGATAATTGACTTTCTCTGCTTGACTAATTTCACTTAGCATAATCTCCTCCAGTCCCATCCATGTTGATGTAAAAGTTGGGTATTCATCCTTTCTAATGGCTGAGTAATACTCCATTGTATGTATGGACCACATCTTCTTTATCCATTCATCTGTCGAAGGGCATCTCAGCTCTTTCCACAGTTTGGCTATTGTGGACACTGCCGCTATGAACATTGGGTGCATATGGCCCTTCTTTTCACTACATCTGTGTCTTTGGGGCCCTTCCTTTCACTACATCTGTGTCTGTTGAAGGGCATCTCGGCTCTTTCCACAGTTTGGCTATTGTGGACCTTGCTGCTATGAACATTGCCGTGCATATGGCCCTTCTTTTCACTACATCTGTGCAATTGCTGGGTCATAGGGTAGCTCTATTTTTAAGTTTTTGGGGAACCTCCACACTGTTTTCCAAAGTGGCTGTACCAACTTGCATTCCCACCAACAGTGTAAGAGGGTTCGTTCCCCTTACTCCACAATCTTTCCAACAAATTTTTCTTGCCTTGTCAATTTTTGCCATTCTAACTGGTGTAAGGTGGTATCTCAATGTGGTTTTGATTTGGTGAATTTCCCTGATGGCTAATGATAATGACAAAAACGGCTAACATTTTTTCATGTCTGTTAGCCATTTTTATGTCTTCTTTTGAAAAGTGTCTGTTCATGTCTTCTGCCCATTTTTTGACTTATTTGCTTTTTGAGTGTTGAGTTTGACAAGTTCTTTATAGAGCTTGGATATCAGCCCTTTATCTGTAGTGTCATTTGCAAATATCTTTTTCCATTCTGTGGGTTGCCTCTTTGTTTTGTTGACCGTTTCCCTTGTTGTGCAGAAGCTTTTTACCTTGATGAAGTCCCAAAAGTTCATTTTTGCTTTTGTTTCACTTGCCTTTGGAGATGTATCTTTTTTTTTTTTTGAAAAAAAAAATATCTTTATTATAAGGAAAATACACAGCAAAACAGAGCTGGAAGGTGGTGCAGGTGGAAGATCTGGAAAAACTTAATCCCAAACAAACTGCTCAAACATGGCTTCCTGCTGTGAGGGAGAGTGATTTGGCCTTTATCTTTTCCACCTTTCCTGATTCAAAGAAATCTGCTCTTAGCAGGGCTGGGCCCAGGGAGCCCCATTTTCCAATCTGTTTTCTTCCTGGGAGTTTGGGAAAGGTTATATAGTTCTTGGGCTTTCAAGACACAGAAGACAATATGGAGAAGGAAAGGATGTTACAGCCCTTTGGTCCAGTGTTATCCCCAGTCCCATCCTCAGTATTTGTTGATGCCAAAGAGACGAACCCCATGGAATTGGGGTAACTTAGGCAGCAGTATGCTGAGCAATGAGGCTGTGTTGATGAGGAAGTGAGCAGCATCATATTTGGTGTAGAAGCTGGCCAGGAGGTAGCAAGTTATGGATGACGTTGGTCAGGGTCCAGACAACAGGAATGCTGAAGAAGGGGATGCTGAGTAGCACCACATACAGCAGTCCTACCAAGACGATGTAGGCCAGCCAGATGCCCCGGTGTTGGGGTTTACTTCACTGTGTGCCACCCCCACATTCATCCTGCTGGCGTCAGCAGCCCATCCAACTCAAAGCGCGGCGTTCGCTTCCACCTGGAGATGTATCTTGAAAGAAGTTGCTGTGGCCGATGTCGAAGAGGTTACTGCTATGTTCTCTAGGATTTTGATGGATTCCTGTCTCACATTGAGGTCTTTCATCCATTTTGAGTTTATCTTTGTGTATGGTGTTAGAGAATGGTCGAGTTTCATTCTTCTGTATATAGCTGCCCAATTTTCCCAAGGGATTATTAATAAGAAACTAAGTCAAACAATAAAGTAGAAGGATATAAATTTAATACACAAAATCGGTAACTTTCACATATACAAATAATCAACCAGAGGATATAAGGAAAATGCAAATGTGCAAAATATATATAAGGAAAACTTGAAAACACACCTGTCTTGAATAAATGGAAACATATTCATTTTCTAGGAAAGAACTCAATATCCTGACTACATAATTTCTCTCCAAGATATTACATACATACGTAACATATGTATTTATATGCGTATGTATATATACATAGCCTTCCCAATAAAAATATGTTTTCTTAACAAAGCTAATATTAAAGGTCATATTGAACAATAAGTATTAAAGAATATTTTGGATAACCTTTCAAAAGAGGAATGATGAAGCCATGCTCTATCAGATATTAGAACACATTAAAACCCCTTTATAGGTTTAATAGTATAGCATTAGAGCATACAGAGAAACAGACCAAAGAAAACAGAAAGGCCAGACTCAGTTACATAGAGAAATTTAGTGTTTAAAGAGTATGGTATCTCAAAACACTGGGGGAAATATGAACATTTTATAAATTATAATGAAACAATTATATCAATTTGGAAAAAAGATAAAATTGGATTTATACTTCACAATATACCTGAATAAACTCCAAATAGATCTAAGATTTATATGTAAAAAATGAAATCACACAAGTACAAGAAGAAATATGGGTATATTCCTTTATAACCTGTGTGTGGGTAAGGCATTTTTAACTATGATGCAACAAAAAAATGTTGGTAAATTAGACATTTTAAAAAGTTTTGCATGGCAAATATAACAAGTCAAGTCAGAAAACAAGTGATAAACTGAGGAAAAAACATTTGCATCATAGATAAAGACTAGTCTCCCTGATACCTGAAGAGTCCTTTAAAATTTGAGGGGAAAAAATCCAACAGAAAATGGGCAAAATGGATGATCACAAAGCTCACAGAAAAAATATTTAAATGGTTATTGAATATAATAATGTTCATAATAACCTAGAAAAATGAGGCTGAAGTAATACTGGTCTATACAGTTACAATGAATCAAGCAATTTATTGCTAGCTACTATACTTTCTATTTTATTTAGCAAATTACTAGCCTAGATTTTTGACTTTGTAACAGATTGTCTTCACATGAAAGAGAAAAAGCACACATGACCCAGAACTGGCTACCGAAACTCAGCAATACACAGTGTAACTATTCAGGAAAAAATCCAAGTGTCTAGATAGATGTTTGAAATAAATTTTATTGCCATCTACCCCCATGCTTCCATCACCCTCTCCCTCACTATAGGTAACCAATAATCTACTTTGTGTCTATTCTGAATATTTCATAAATATGGAGTCACATAATATGTGGTCTTTTGTGAGTGGCTTTTCACTTAAAATGTTTTCAAGGTTCATCCTTATTATAGCATGTCAGCACTTTTTTATTGCTGAATAATATTCCATTGTATGGATATACAGGATTTTATTTATCCATTCATCAGTTGATAGACCTTTGGATTGTTTTCACTTCTTGGCTATTATGAATAATGTTGCTATGAACATTTATATACAAGTTTTGTATATACGTTTTCATTTCTCTTAGATATACACCTAGGATTGGAATTACTGGGTCATATGGTAACACTAACTTGAACATTTTGAGAAACTGCCAAATCATTTTCCAAAATAATTACATTCTGACCAAGAAGGCGTTTTTCTATTTTTACACAACCTCCTTAACATTTATTATCTATCTTTTTTATCATAGTCATTTAAGTGGGTATGAAATCGTACCTCATTGTGATTTTGATTTGTATTTCTTTACGGCTAATGATGTTGAGTATTTTTTTCATGTACATATTGGCCACTTGTGTATCCTTTTTGGAGAAACATCTTTAGATTCTTTGCTTATTTTTTATTAACTGAAGTATAATTGACATGTTTCAGATGCACAATAGTGATTATATACATTACAAAATGCTCACTAAGTGTAGTTACCATGTGTCACCATACAGAGTCATTATAATATTATTGACTATATCCCTATGCTCTACTTTTCATCCCCATGACTTATAACTGGAAATTTGTACCTCTTAATCCCCTTCGCCTATTTTGTTTATTCTCCAACCCTCTCCCCTTTGGCGACACTAGTTTGTTCTCTGTATTTATGCATATTTCTCTTTTTTGTTATTGTTTATTCATTGGTTTCTGTGGGGGTTTTTTCGATTCCACCTATAAGTAAAATCATATGGTATTTGTCTTTCTCTGACTTATTTCACTTAGCATAATACCTTCTAGGTCTATCCATGTTGTTGTAAATGACAGGATTTCATTCTTTCTTATGGCTAATATTCCATTGTGTATATATACCACACCTTCCTTATACATTCATCCTATCAATGAACAATCCCTTGCTGCCTTTTGTCTTCCGTTATTGATTTGAAATAGTTCTTTATATATTCTAGAGACAACTCTCTTATCACATATACCATCTGTAAAAAATTTTCTTCCGTTCTGTGGATTGTCCTAATATTTTTAAATCATATTTTATTGAGTTTGAATTCCTATAAGACCATTTTCTCTAAGTTTGTTCTATAAATGTATCTATATTTGTAACTAATCTATATCTATATTCAGTGAAAAAAGTAAAATGAAAAATGCCCCACAGTAAAGTCTTGTGTAACCTGCTTAACTTTATTTAACCCACTAAGAACTAAAGTTACACTAATTCAGTTATCAAGGAAATTACTATACCTCAAAACACACTTTAGGAAATGCTACTGAAAATCCAATCTAATCAAAATTATAAAAGTTAAGTTGAAAGAGCTATTTTTTTGGTAACAAATTATGTATGTATGTAGCAATAGTACCACCTTCTGGAAATCTAGAAAAGCACTGTCATGTTTTTCAGTATTTAAGAACAGTCTTCTGCTAGTTATAGTATCAATCTGACAAACAAGCTAAGACTTTGTACTTTACATGGCAGAAAACAGAAAATGACCATCAATGTACTCTGGTGTAAAACTGATAGTGCTATTCATGGCAAACAGAAAAAGTAAATATTGCTTTGCCAAATTTTTAACTAAAATTTCTATATTTCTGTGGAAAAAATCAAGAGCCTATTGTCCCCCTGAATTATTTCATCAGATCTATCTACTGTTAGGCTTTTATATGCTTTCTTAAGTAAATGGGGTTTTTTACATCAGGTTTTTCTTATGAGACTAAAAATAAAAACTCATTTTGATAATGTTCTGTACATCAAAACTTATCGAACTATTTTAGAGCACTTTTTTGTACAACTCGCTGTCCTTAGTGTTTTAAAATATTAGCTTACTTAAGCCTTTTAAGAACTCTATGAGGTATTATTTATCTTCATTTTACAATTAAAGAAACTCTGTCACATAGAAGATAAGAAACTTGCCTAAGATCACACAGTAATAAAGTTAAGATGTGAACTCAGACCAATCTGGTTTTAGGATCCTTGCACTTAATGACTTAGTTATGCTGCTTCTAACGTTCTTATAGAAATGTGTAGAAAGAATAAACAACTGGAAAATTTTAAATATAGGGTATTTAATTTGTTGAGACTGTAGCAAGGGTCAGACCTCAACTATTATGAAAAGTTGCTTAGGACTTCTTCCAAGGGTCAAAGAATATGAAGGCAAACATAATTCCAACGGGAGAAAAAAAGAACAGTAAAAAGTCATCACACTATATAGTAAAAATGAAATAATACTGAAAATCAAGGGGAAAATGGGACATGAGAACTCTTCACAGTGTAAAATAATGATCAATATAGTTTAGCTACTGTGTATAGATAAAATGCTAGAAATTTTTTGACAAATGAACACTGATCTGGGAAATCATAAGGCGTATAAAAGACAGTGTAAAAACCACTAAGAATTTTGCTTGCTTTCAGATAGAATGTAGAACACAAAAGATTGTTGCTGCAACAAGGAAACACACAATAAAATGAAAATTATACTTTAGGCCATCAAAGAGCAGTAGGTTCAAAAATAAATAAATTCCAAGGATAAATAGGTTATTTTGGTGATCAAAGAGCTGTTGCTTTTATAGGACCAATTGCCTAGTCGGCATATCTGTGTGTGGAATATCACACCTGCCACAAGAAGAGAGATTATCCTGGGATAAGAAAAAGACCACTGAAGTTTTTAATGACAATATGATTGCTCTACTAGATAGCAAACTCCAAATGTGAACTCCAAATATGAAAAAAGTAGAACTACTCCAAATGTGAAAATAAACTGTTGAGCCCGCAACAGAATTCTGACAAAAGACAGAGAACAGATCTGAAAAGCAAAAAAAAGTCTTGATTTTGTTGATGACAACTGCAGCCACTAGAGAGGAAAAAGGGAGTTTCAGAAAAGAAAAAGTCAGGAAGGGAATCACTAAATTTTCTGTCTATACCTTTGGCTGAACTTTGTGTGAAAAACGAACTCAAGGTGCTCACTTAAATAACAAAGACAAACTGAATGTAGAACTGTTGCTCAAGGAACAGAGTTTGCAATTTATGTCTAACCATGTTAATTGTTTAAACAAAAGAAAAAAATATGACTCATTGGAGAAAAATAGCAGAAGCCAGAGTCTCCACAACTCAACAGTCATATTTTTCAGAATACAAAATTCTGCAAGATACAAAAAAAAATAAAAATGACATTCATTACTTTAATAAAAAAAATACTTAAACTAACCCTTGCAGATTTGGAATTAGCAAACAAGGACTTTTTAAATTTTTTTAAAGATTGTATTTATTTATTTGAGAGAGAGAGAGAGAGCAGGTGAGAGAGAAAGCACGAGCTGGCAGGGGGAGAGGGGGTTGCAGAGGGAGAAGCAGACTCCCCGCTGAGCAGGGAACCCTATGCAGGGCTCAATCCCAGCACCCTGGGATCATGACCTGAGCAGAAGGGAGACGCTTAACTGACTGAGCCACCCAGGTGCCTCAGCAGACAAGGATATTAAAGCAGCTATCACAACCATTCTCAGTGATGTACAGAAATGTATGCCCTCAATGAAAAAAAAAAAGAAGTAAATCTGAGAAGAAAAATAGAATTAAAAAAAAAGAACCAAAAAGAAGTTATAGAACCAATACAACAATAAATTATAAAAATTCACAAGACTGATTTAACGAAATATAGATAAAAAGAAGAGTTTGAAAATCTTAAGATCAACTGAAATTATCCAAACTGAAGAACAGAGAGAAAAATATATGGAAAGCTTCAGAGACAGGTTAAATAATAACGAATGGTGTAACACATGTTGTTAACACAATATAGACCCAAAGAGGAAGAAAGGAAAGAATGGGGAAGAAAATATATTTGAAGAAATGACCCAAAATCTCAAAAACATGGTAAATGACATGAATTTGAATATTCAATAAGCTAGTAACTCCCAAGCTGGATAATTATAAACAAGGCCTTCCAAGGCACACTGTAGTTAAACGGTTGAAAACCAAGATAAAAAGTAAACTTGAAAGCCAAAAAAAAAAAAAAGACTGATTATATACAAAAGAATCAAAATGTAATTAGTGAGTAACTTCTTATCAGAAATTAGAGGCTAGAAGAAAACAAAAGAACATATTGAAAGGGCTAAAAGAATAAAACTGTCAACCCAGGATTTTATGTATCTTTGAAAAAATAAAAGACCACTTTTATTATTTTGTAAAATGTTTCTTCTTTTAACTTCTTTGTAATATATGTGAACTGTTTCAGCAAAAACTGTAACACTGTCCTCTGAGGTTTATAACGTATGGTGGTATACTACATTTAACAGCTACAGAAAAGAGTGGTGAGAAGACTAATGAAACCCACACAGTTACAACATTTGTACATATTACACAAATTCGTACAAGGTTAACTATAAGAAAACTTTCAAAAGCTAAGGAAATACATTGCAATCACTACAGCCACCTCTAAAAAAATGAAGACACATGCTAAAAAAAACTAATAGAAAAACTTAAGTCAATTTCTAAAAAATACTGAAATATCCAAAATAGAAAGAATAGAGAAACAATAGTGAATAGGGGATAAAAAAATAATAAAATGGTAGATCTGAAGCCAATCATATTAACAATCACATTAAATGTAAATGATCTAAACATTCTGATTAAAATGTGGTATTGCCAGAATGGAAAAAGAAAAAAGCAGAATTTGCTATATTCTATCTACAAGAGATACACTTAAAACATAAAGACAGATTTAGGTCGAATGGATGTATCATGAGATCAGTACTCTTTTAAATGCTGAAGGGGTTATATTAATATTAGAGAATGGATTTCACAACAATGAGCATTAACAACAAAAAGGACATTATTAATAATGATAAAAAGGTTGATTCATCAGAAAAATAAGTCATATATGTATGTGTACCTAAAAACCATCAAAACACATTAAGCAAATTTGACAGTAAAAAGGAAAAATAGGCAATTCTACCTAAAGATTTTAATGCCTATTGGTAATTGATAAAGCAACTATATAAAAATCAATACGGGGCACTTGGCTGGCTCAGTCAGAGTAAGTGACTCTTGATCTTGGGTTTGTGGGTTCAAGCCCCACGCTGGCTGTAGAGATTATTTAAAAATAAAATCTTTAAAAAAATCAATATAGCCAATATAGAATATCTGAACATTATCAATTGCTTTGACCTAATAGATAGCTATAAAATATTCCACCTAACAACTACAGAATATAAACTTTTTTCAAGTGCATGTGGTATATTCACCAGAATAGACCATAAGCTGGGCCAGAAAGCAAGGTTAAACAAATTTAAGGTTGAAATTTTAAAGTGTTCTCTGATAAAGAGAAACTGAATCAGGTATCAATAACAATAAAATATGTAGGTAACAGATCAAACAACACTAAAATACTACTACTAAATAATCCATGGATTGAATATTAATCTCAAGGGATTAGAAAATATTTTAACTGTATAATAATAAATATATAATATTTCAAAATGTTTACATGAAGTTAAAGAGGGCTTAGGTGACAATCAATAGCTTTAAATGCTTATTTAAAAAAAAAAAAGGAATAGGGGCACCTGGGTGGCTCAGTCAGTTAAGCATCTAACTCTTGATCTCAGCTCAGGTCTTGATCTCAGGGTTGTGAGTTCAAGCCTTGTGTTGGGCTCCACACTGGGCATGGAGCCTACTTAAAATAAGTTTTTAAAAAAAGAATGGAATCAATGACCTAAATTTCTACTTTAAAGAACTAGAAAAAAGAAAATGGAATAAAAACTCAAAACAAAGTTTAAAGCAGAAAAGATTAGAGCATAAATCAATGAAATATACAATAAACCAGTAAAACAAAAACATGTTTTTTTAAGACTAATAATAAAATCAGTAAAACTTTAGCTAGACTGGTCAAGAAGATAAAAGACATAAATTACCAATATCAGGAATGAATGAGGTGATGTACTACAAATATTAAAAGGAAAATAGGGAGATCTACTCTCGGCATAATAGCATGAGGGGTTCTGTGGAATGGCTCCCTAGAGAAACTGGAGAAAATAATTTTTTTAAAAAACAGCCATTTCAAGTATCTGTAAATGATTCCAAAGCATATAGAAAATGAAGAAATATTTTCAAAAAAAAAATCTACTAAAACTCAGTAAGAACATCAAGTGTCTGGGATTTGAGCCAAGACTCACTCACTCCCATCCCTCCTTCAACTCAGCAAGATGGAAACTCCAATCTAGACTGTGGCAGCCAAGGAAGCAGAACCATACTACCTCTCTAAGTGAATTATCTTCCCAGGAGGGAGATGTCAGCATTTCATATCCTGCCCCCAACTACATGTTGTTGAAGCCAAGTTCTGAATGAGTGTACCCAAGATGTAGAAACTCCCTTTTTTGGAGCAGCACCCACTCAGGGATTGTGGGCTATACCTTGGCACTACTATGCTTCTTTTTTTTTTAAAACTCTAACCCTAATCCTAACCCAAATACTGTGCTCTTGTTATTATAGCGTTAAAATTCCTCCGTTCTAATGACATAGGAAAGCTGTAACAGTTCCTCTGCAATTTGTGAGGGGACTGTCTTATGATCATGTTTTATGGAATGTTTTCTCTATGAGTATGGAATAGAAGTTGGCTTTAGAATCTTATGAACTTTCAGTTATGTGAAATAGCAAAAACTTCCAGGAAAGTTATTTTCACTGAATTAGTATTAAATAGGATATAAAGTTAATTTCTACTGTTTCAGGAAAAAAAAAAAACAGAAGTTGTATGGCCATAACAATAAGTGCAATTCCAATGAATATTTGTCTTTAAGCAGTATATTTATTAAAAATAGATAAAAACTTCTTTTTAATAACCAGTTAAGGACCTTTGAAAAGAACCTATAAAAGCTTAGCAAATTTTCTATTCTCCACCAGCGCAACCTTTGAACTGAAATTAGAAATCACAAAGAATGAGAGAACTTGTCCTTTCCAGAATTTAATATTTTAAAAAAAGAAAATATAAAAGTTATCCAAAAAAAAGTCTTAAAAGGTTCATTCAGGGGCTAAATGCTAGCACTGAAACTTTTTCCTACAAGAAAAAATTGATTTAAGGTAAAAAGTAAAAATTATGTAAAAAACAGGGCAGTTACAGCTGTCCCAATATAAAGCCCACCTGCAAAAAGGCAGGACAAAATTGGCTGACTGAGCAAATATCCACATCATGACCTTAGCAACAAGCTTAAAGTGGTTTCAGTTCCCAAGGTCTAAAAGGAGGATCATCTTGCATGCTTAGATTCTACTTCTTCAAGAATCCACTGAATGCCATTCAAAAAACCAGTTAGAGTTTCAGCCTCTGTATCCTGGACCTATGAGCAGATAAGAGAGACCACTGTAAGAAACTAAGTCCAAAATCTTATGATTAAAAGAAACATTTTTCTAGATACTAAAAAAAGAACAGGATTTTAAAAATCCCAGTAAACTTTGGGTGAGTCATTCAAGTTTTGTCTTCTAGAGAATTTAGAAAAAAAAATATGATCTTCTGTCTATAATTATTACCAATATGAGGCTTATTACTTATCTTGGAACTCAGTTTTGGGAATGGGAAGAACTACCATTTCCATGACTTGCTTGTATGTATTAGAAAAAAATTCCTCTAAAGAATCCACTTTGAAAATTAAGACATTTTTCAATGTAATTCAGCTAGCCAGCTGATAAATGTGATATCCAGTTGCAAAAATGTATTTTTTAAGACTGCCACTCTTCCTAATGGTAAGCTAAAACTCCCACCACTCAGGAAGGTACATCTGTATCAGTAGCTTTCCAACTGTGTTCCAAAGAGTCTTCAGAACTCCATGGAAGGTATATGGGGAGGAAGGAAGAAAATCCTCTAACTTATTAAGCATAGTATTTCCAATTTTTATTTTCCTTTATTTTACTTAGGGGCTTTCATGTAAGGTTCCATTTGAAGAAAGGATTCCATGATTAAAATAAAATTTGGAAAGCAAGAAACAATAGGATGATATTTCTGATGACCCTTAAAGCATAATATTTTAATGCTGAAAAAAACCATGATACTGGCATTTAAAAAAAAAAAATCCCCGGGGCACCTGGCTGGCTCAGTCGTTGGGCGTCTGTCTTCGGCTTGGGTCATGATCCCAGGGTCCTGGGATCGAGCCCCGCATCGGGCTCCCTGCTCCGCGGGGAGCCTGCTTCTCCCTCTCCCACTCCCCCTGCTTGTGTTCCCTCTCTGGCTGTCTCTCTCTCTGTCAAATAAATAAAATCTTAAAAAAAAAAAATCCCCAATTGCTATCTCACTGTATCTATGATAGGAAAGTAGTGAGCAAATGATCAGGTGAAACTTATTGATACCAATCAAATATCTCCCACTGATTAAGCTATTAAAACTAACTTTTGAATGCTATTTCATTAAAGAGAATGAGTAGGAAAGAATAAAATCAAATAGAGAACAGTGAAAAATAAGATTTTTCTCACCAGAGAAGATAGGACCTTACCATCCATGGGTGGTTTAGATGATTTAGACGCAGCTCATTAGCCAAATAAAAACAGGGCATTCTTTTTACATTTGCTTGAGAAATACAAGATAAAACCAGCATAGGTCTTCCTGAAGATCCAAAAGCTGGATCTGTCATTGCCATAATACGAGAAAATTCATCTTGCCATTCATGTCCTAGAGAATGTAGTCAAAACCCTTAATTTGCATTATTTATAAAGATTTTAAAAATAATAAAACAAACTTAAAAACAAAACAAGGAAATAAAAAAATTACCAGGATCCAAACATAACAAACTGCCTCTACTGCTGTTCATTTACAGCTGTTCATTTACTGATCTGTCACAAAATTACATTAGGTAAACTTCAAGGACAGGAATTTCAGTGAAATTAGAGGGAAAAGTCACAGTACCATTCAGATGTCTCCATATTTTAAGGGAAAAAATACTTTGATATAGATATTTTCCTCTCATAAATTTTGTAGCTATCACTACCCTTTCTTTCAAAGACCTTAGTTTAAACACTTTAAACATAGACTTGGGTCTAGCACTTTTATTCAAACTAACAATCTCTGCCTTTCATTGGACTGTGTAAATCACTGACATTGTGAGGTAGTCAAAATTCTAAAAGGACCCCCAATGTCTCACACCCTTGTATAATCTCTTCCCCTCTGAGAGTGGGAGGAATCTAGAATCAGTGATACCATTTTCATGAGTAGGCTACATTGTAAGACACAGCTGACTTCAAAAATGAGCAATTATCCTCAGTGAGGCTGACCTATCAGGAAGGCCCTTAAAGAGATGAGATTCTCCTGGTGAGAAAGATTCTCCATTGCTGGATTTGAAGAGAAGAGGGAGTCACAAGGCAAGAAATGAAGATACCTTCTAAAAGATGACATCAGCCCCCAGCTAACAGTTGGCAAGAAAACAAAACCTCCATCCTACAGTTGTAAGGAACTGAACTCAGCCAGTAACTTCAGTGTGTTAGAAAGCAGATTTTTCCCAGGAGCCACCAGAAAGTGCTGCAACCCATCTGACCTGATGTCATGCTGTGCTGACTTCTGACACAGAGACCCATGAGCTAATTAATAGGTGTTGTTTTAAGCCACTAGCTTGAAGGAAATTTGTTATATATTGACAGAAAAATGAATAAATATTTAGTTATTATCAACAGGGTGCATTTAAATCTAATCATATACCTCTTAGATTTTGACTTATCCCATCTGTTCTTTGTTCCTTTATCCCCCTTCCTTGGACTAAGATTTGTAATGGTTCCATTTTATCTTCACTACTGACTTATTTAATTGTACCTCTCTCACACTTTTTTAGTGGTTACTCAAAGATTTACAATGTACATTTTCAACTTATGAGTCTACCTCTAGATAGTATTACACAGCTTCACATATAGGAGAACCTTATAACAATGTATTTCCATTTGTTCCATTTGTTTGTATTGGTATCATATATCTTACTTAAAAGAATCATATACCCACAATACATTCTTACTATTTTTCCTTTACGTATTATAAAATAATTTAAATTAGGAAAAACATCTTATATATACTACATTGCTTCCATCCCAGGGCTCTTAATTTTTTTTTTTTTTTTTAATGAAGACCCATTTTTCTATCTGGTATCATATTCTTCTGCCTGAAGAGCTTTCTTTATTATTTCTTGTAATGCAAATCTGCTGATAATGAACTTTCTCAGGTTTTGTCCGAAAGCCTTTATTTTGCCTTCATTTTGAAAGATATCTTTGGATACAAGATTTTCCCCTCTCTGTAACACTGTAAAGATTTCCCTTCATTGCCTTCAGCAATTCTTTCAGGAATTCTGTCCTTATCTTTGGCCCTCTATATGTATGCTTCCTTCTGCTTTGCTGTCTTCAAGATAATCTCTTTATCTTTGGTTTTCATCAGTTTGGCTATAATGTACCTAGATTTATTTTTATGTATTATTATTTTTTAAAATTTATTTGGAGTTCTCTGAGCATCTTGAATCTGTGCTTTGTTGTCTTTCAGTAATTTTTAAATAATTTTGGTCATTATCTGTTCAAAAATTTCTTTTTCCTTGTTCTCTTTCTTCATGTTTTGGGACTCTAATTACACATGAGTTAGACCAGGTATTGGCATACTACGGTCTATGGATCTATTTTTATGAATAATTTTTTTAAAACATCCATGCCCATTCATTTATAAATTGTCTATGGCTACTTTTGCACTCTAACATCAGACTTGAGTAACTGTGAGAGATCATATAGCTTATACACCTAAAATACTTACCATCTGGCCCCTTAAGAAAAAGTCCACTGATCCCTGAGTTGTTTCCCTTGATGGGTTCTCCCAGTTCTTGGATGCTCTGTTCCTCACTCCTACTCTTTTTTCTGTGTTTTACTTTGGGTAATTTCAATTTATCTGCAGGTTCACCAAAGGTTTCTTTTGCTGATAAATCCACTAAGGAAAGTGTTCACCTCCTATGTTTTCATATTTAGCATTCCCATTTTACTTTTTCACAGCTTCCTTCTCTCTGTTGAAAATCCCTATCTGTTCACACATATTTTGCATCTTTTCCACTAGATCCTTTAACATATTAATCATAGTTATTTTAATGTCCCTTTCTGAGAGTGCCAACATCTGAGTCATTTCTGGGTATGGTTCCACTGATTGCTTTATCTCCTGAAATGGGTCATTTCATTTTGACTTTTTTGTGTCTTATAATTTTTAATTTAATGTTAAATGTTTTATGTAGAAGAACAGTAGAGAATGAGGTAAGAGAATCTATTCCCAGAAATGGGCATGCTTCTTCTGTTAGACCACTAATGCAGTGGGTTGATTCCAACTAGTCAGTAGTAGTTGACCTGGACTTAGTTTTTGTTGCTCTGCTTAACTTCAGTGCACCACAAACTTTCTTTCAGCAATGTTGCTACCTTGTTCTGAGTGAGATAAATATATTATATATTCATGCCCTAACTTATTCACAAAAGATTTGGGATAAAAATTACAATACTGGTTTGTGGCCCAATAATATTCTGATTTGATGCCTAAACAGCATTGTGAAGGGCAATTATTCAGAATATGTAGAGAGTGTTCTTAACTAAGCTACTTAATTAACACTCCACCCCACACATCTCTCTACTATCTGGGTAATTAAAACTAAGGTAAAAATTTCCAGTTATCTGCATAAATTATTTGAATAGAGCTAAAAGCAGACAAAATATCAATAATAAGTACAGAAGCATACAACAAAGAAATACTATGTAGTTATAGTATCAAACTTTGACATGCATCAGAATTCTGTAGGTGCCTATTAAAAAAAAAAAAAGATGCCCCATTCTGCATGGAGCACTGGGTGTTATGCTCAAACAATGAATCATGGAACACTACATCAAAAACTAATGATGTCATGTATGGTGATTAACATAACAATAAAAAATTTTGAAAAAAAAAAAAAACAGATGCCCAAGAAACAACCAAAATCTATGAACTATAATCCATCAGAATAGGAATCAGGCAGCTGTTTTTAATAAGCTCCCCAGGTGATCCTTATGCACATCAAGGTTTGAGAACTCCCTATTAACCATGTATGTGGTCATAGAATCACATTTATTAAATTAACCATCATGTTCTTAAGAAGCCACAGTAAAGCCTAAAATGTATTTTATTTGCTGCGCAAAAAAGTTGTCTTAAAAAGAAAATAATGCTTACTTTTATGAGCTTCAGCATTTGCAACATAGATGAATCCATCAACAACTTCACACACCTTCTGAATTTGTGGAATTACACTATACCGGCTTCCTTGTTGATCATCTCCTTCATTCTGTACACTGAACATCTTGTTAACTGCACTTGTATGCTCTTCTCTTGCTCTATCTCTTTCCTTTCTATAAGAAAAATATAAATATAAAACATAAATACTAAGCAGGCTCCACCCCCCCAAAGTACCCAAGTCCTAATGCCCCAGGCCGGGCACCACGTAGGCAGCCTTACCTGGTAGTTGAATATAGTATCAGGATGTTGAATTTATGTTGGTTGCTCAACTGAAAACTAACTCCAGATCCAATACCTAGAGAAGAAAATTACAGTTATCAAAACAAATCATTAATAAATATAGAAAAAGATCACATTGAAAAAAATTATCCAGTGCAAGAAAAAAAGAGCAACCAAAAAGCCCATGACAAATTATATATAGCTTTGGAATAAAATGAAATGTTTATGTTGAAGAAAAGGTGCTGTATGCAATTTTCATTTAAATGGTAATAATAGAAACATGGATAAAGAACAAATAGGCTTATAGCATTCCTTTCTGTATCATCATGCAGCAGCTGCATCATTAACAGCTACTAATATTTATCAAGACTAAACTTATTTTCCAACGTTTTTGTTTCTCATTAGTCATATACTCCATGTATACATTCAGTGAAATGGCTTTTTCTCCCTCTGAAAATGATTTTAAATTGATGGGGAGTCACCAATGACACTGTAGAAAATTGAAGAAATATTCAGATACTGAAATTTGAAATCAAACTTGGGTTATAATCTTGAATTTGCCACATTGCCATTTTTTGTGAGCCTGTTTTGACATCAAAATACAGAAACAATACTGGATGCCTGGTGGCTCAGTCAGTTAAGTGTCCAATTCTTGATCAGCTCGGGTCATGATCTCAGGGTCGTGAGAATGAGCCCCCCATTGGGCTCCACACTTGGTGGAGAGTCTGCTGGAGATTCTCTCCCTCTCCCTCCTCCGATGCCCCTCCCCCTACATGCTCTCTCTCACTTTCAAATAAACAAATCTTTAAAAATATATATAGAAATAATACATACTTCTTAGAGATGTTGTAAGCATTAAATGAGATTACATATGTAAAATTCCTAGCAGAGTGACTGGTAAATAACAGGTACTAAATACTAGCTTCTTACTACATTTATCTGAATTATTCAATATTGTTACTTGTCCTTCTTTCTTAACCTCTTCCCTTCTTTGGCTGTGTTAACACTTGGGCTGATTCTCCTCTTGCCTCATGAAAAGATCCTTCTTTCTCTCATGGCTATACTTCTTTTTGCTATACAAATGCCCTTTTAGATCTGTCCTCTTCTCTCCATCCTCAATCCTTCCTTTTAGTCTAAATTATCATACCCTCATCTGGACTTTTGCAATCACTTCTAACCAGTCTCCTACATCCATTTTTGACCCCCACTGTCCATTCTTCTGACAGCAACTGGAGAGATGGCTTAAAAATGCCTATCTCATTATTTCTCTTTCCTTCAAAAAGATTGCTCTTCAAAAACAACTTAATATAATCTTACCTCTACTTTAGGACAACTCCACTTTTCATATCTTTAATCCCCGTATCATAACCAATCTAGTTGTTTAAATTAACCTGTCTTGCCATCTTATGTCACCATTCCAGGTAACACATATACAGAAATCTTGGTGGCTGGACTGCAAGCATGACCCTAGTTCCCTGGCCACCAGGTTTGGTGCACAAACTCCCCAAAGAGATCATAGAAACAAATTCTACTGTTATTTCTGATCTTTGTTTTCATCGGTTTAATTTCCAGAGATTACCTCTCAACACATCTAACCTCAACCCAGTACGATCTCTATGCTATTCTGTACCACACTGCCAACAACCCATCCCCTCATTCTTCCCTGATCTTGCAGGGTTTGAGGCATAATTAGATTTGCATTTGTAAACAATCATTTCTGCTGCTGTCTGGAGAATAAAACTGACATTTCATGATCAGTGAATTTCGCCATATCCCCAACCTCTTCTTTAGGTGTTCCACCTCATGGCCTTACCTGAACTGGCCTACCCTTAGGGGCTACTTCTCTTCCTCTACACTCTCAAGTAACAAAACTGCTTCTTCTTTCACATTTCAGGGTAAAGGTGTGGGGTCAATGTTCTCTTTACTCCTCAATGCCATGTCCTTTTACTCACCCTCTTCAAAACTCCATCTGTTTGAGATACACCATTCAGATGTAGTACCATCATCCCTTCCTCAACCTCATCATTTATGTATCTCCTTTTGATAACCCCTTCCTCCAAACATTCACTGAAGATTTCAGCACCTGGTTCACAATATTCCTCTCCATCCTCAGAAACTTCCAAGTCCATGTGGACACCATATGATTCCCAAATCTTGATTTCTAACCCAAATCTTACTCTTGAGTCATTTGTTCATTTATTCATTAAATCTATATTGAGTGCCTACTACATGCCTGACATCAAACACAGCTATGAACAAAGCTGGTAAGACTCCTGCCCTAATGGAGCTTCCATTCAAGTGGATTGCTTATAGCAGGCATCTCCGCTTACATCTCCCAGAGTTATCAGAGTCAGCATATTCCAGAGTAGCTGTCCTTTTCCCTATAAAGATCCCTCAAAAAACTTTCTCTTCCTCCTCCTTATCCTAGTGAATGGCACTATCAACCAATATGAAAACCACATCAGAAATAATGCTCATATTCAGTCAACACTGTATCCTTCATATGTTTTCACAATATTACAGTTGTTTCTGAAAGGGTCTCCATGTTTTATAGCCTCTTCTAATCAATTTTCCACTCAGGAGCCAGATCTTTCTCAAATGCAATCTTGATCATCTCACTCCTCTGTTTAAAATCTTTCAACAGCTCCCAAATGCTTAAGCATGGCATACACGTCTTCTCACCTAGCCTCACTCTAGACACATAGAACTACTTCAAATGTGTCATATGTATCCAGAGCTTTGTGCTTTTAGAAATGTAGTTCTCACTGCTCACAATACTTCTGTCCCTTTTTTTAATGGTCTATTTTAACTCATCCTAATGACTCAAATAAGGCATCATGTTCAACGAAGAGCCTTCTCTGACCCTTATCTTTCTATGCAGGAGCTAATTACTCCATATTCTAATCACCTATATACTTATCTTTGTCCTTACCAAGACCAAGTATCTTCAGGGCAGACAAAAATTTTTGATGTTTGTTTTAAATAGCTACACCTCTAGCATCTAATAGGTGCTCTCAATAAATGAATAAGCAAAGCATAAGCAAGATTATATTGTTACTTATTATAACTCCTGCTTGCCAACTAACTACATAATTGTTTTCATAGAAAGAGGAGGAAGTTGTTAATTTAGCTCTTTTTAAAAATTCCAAAATATATCACAGTACTTTGCACATAGTAGATTCTGAATGGTTTTTGCTGTTAACATTCTTTTAAAATATGGTAAGTACTGTACAAACATAACATATAATTTACTTGCACATAATCTTGTATTCTGGATTACACAAATTTGAGGAAATAAGAGGAAGCTCACTTCTCATAAAAAGTAAATCAACTCTTTCAGTCCATTGGGACCTGGGGAGGAGGGGTGCCTATTCACAAAATTACTATATTTCATTATATCAAAGAGTTAATTAAAAATTAATTTCTTATGATTTAGTATTAGTGTCAAGCTCAAAGTGTTTTAACTATTATATACTACACATTAACATGAAAATTACCATCAATCTGCCTCTGAGGCAAACCAGCTGTTGGGCAAAGTTCCTCAGAAGACATTAAGCTCAACACCAAAGATGTATTCAGTTCTTCCAAACCTGGTCCAAACATAGCAAATCGTGGTTCATTCTGAATGATCAATGAGTGTAAAAATGATGTGACAGCTCCATACATAGGACGGCTAGATTTCAAGGATCTTCTTGTATATGGACAGCACATTTTATAGCTGTATAAAATTGTCACAATTAGAAAATTAACACAGAAAAAAACATAACCAGTTATTCATTTAACAATAAATAGTTTATTGAGAACCTGCTAGATACAAGAGATACAATAATAGTTCCAATCCTCATGGAGGGAAGTGGGGAACAGACACATTATAATATGTAAGCTGGATGCCATGACATGAAAAAGCAAAGGCACTCTGGGAGTAGAAGTGGTCCAAATGTTAAGGAAGTCCTCCCCAGGAAGTGGTTACATACTTTCTAATCTTTCATTTAGATTTTCTCATGGAACACTTGGTCTAACACTTGGTTCAGTCATAAAAACTCACTACATAGCACAGTGATTCTCAGTCTGGGGAGATTTTTGCCTCCCCACCCCAAGGGAGCATTTATTTGGCAATGTCTGCAGACATTTTTGTCATTATGACTGGGGGTCAGTGTGTGGTGTGCTACTGGCATCTAGTGGACAGAGGTTAAGAATGCTGCTAAACATCCTACAGTGTGCAGGACAGTTGGGTCTAAACACTTGGTCTAAAATGTTAATAGTGCCAAGATGCACTAACCTATACGGATAGTTAGCATAAATGTCTCTAGAGGTAAAAAAAAGAAAAAAGAAATTAGTAAGGCCACCAATATAACCAAATTTCTTAAGTACTCCTATTAACAGCCTCCAGCATAACAGTTTAATAAGTGTTAAACATACAGGGAGGCTCTAATGTTCCTTAAAGATAACCTAGCAAACTAAGAATCATGTGGAAAAAAAAACCAACACAGTTTCTTTCAATAGCTATAAATTTCTAAATTACCAATTCTACACGTTATCAAAAGTTAAAACACAGTACCCAAATCAAAATAAAACCTAAAGCCCTTTGACTACATCAAGGTGGTTAAGACAATTACTAACCTAACAAGACAATGATCTTTATTTACGAAACTTATAATTCAAGAAGAAAAAAAAAATCAACTTTGAGGCTAGGTAGATCTGGCCACACTTTGTTCATATAAGCCACTTATAGTATTAACTTAAGTTTTTTCATCTGCATTATTTGAGCAATAACAATTAACCCAGGGTTGAAAGATCAGAAATTAATTTATATGATTTAAGAAACAAAACAATGAACAAAGAAAAGAAGACAAAAAAAGAAACTGGTGGTTGGCAGAGGGGAGGTTAGTAGGGGGGTGGGTGATATAAAAGGGGATTATACTTATCGTGATTAGCATTGAGAAATGCATAGAATTGTTCAATCATTATATTGTATATCTGAAACTAATAGAACACTGTATGTTATTATACTTCAATAAAAAAATACTTTACATGATCACAAATGGTAGTTACTATGATTACTTCTATTCCCGGGGAAAACTTGGTTCCACAGCATGATATACTTGATGGTATGGTTGTTTGTGGGACAATGTAGAAGTAACAACCAGCAAGTGAGAGTACAATAGCACTTACTGAAATTATATATAACATATCACATACATTTTAATCAAGTAGTCTCACAAGACTTGGCATTTAGATTAGAATAAGGAAAGATGTGAATAACTCAAATAAAATATGAAAAAAAATCCTGTATCTAGATACTAAATCTAACAGAGTAAAACAATTCTTACCTAAAATGTAAATATTTTTTAAATTTTATTTACAATGCCTTAAATTTGGGGCCCTCAGTAAAGTAGGTTATATCCAGATCCAATGACATTATATATTTTTAAGGTGGCATGACAGGGTTCCAATCTGAACAGTCCCGTATAAGCTATATGACTTTAGGCAAATCCATAACCATTCTGAACCTCAATTCCACATCTAGAACACAAGGATAATACTTTCTTATTGGGTGATGGCTAAAAAAGTAAACATATATAAAGCATCCCTCATAGAATCCAATATACTACAGTTGCTCAACAACATTAATTCTCTCAGCTACATGATATTTAAAAGTGTCAATGCTTTTGGGTGGTAACAAAATCTTATTTCCCAGAACCTTGAGAATGGTTTTCTTCCCTGCTAAAGAACTGGTCTCGGATCACTAATCATTCCTTTTTTGAATACGGAAAAGTATTCACTATTTAACAAAATGATAAGTGTTCTAAAGATGATGAAAGTTTTAAGAAATGTTTTACTTCTTGGCATGTGAACTATCTACAAGTATTCAAATACTCTAGAGTCAGGCACCACAAGTAAATAACAAAATGTGAAAACTGAAAGGGTTGTATGAAGGAATTTAAGTTAATCCCCAGCTTTTACAAACACAACCAAATTCCATGAAATGAATTAGTGGCAAAGTCAAGACTAATTTATACTATTGACTTGTGATACAGTCAAATTTAGTATCTTCTTTTTAATTCATAAAACTAGATACTTACACTGCCATGTAGTCAAAAAATGCACCATCAGTAACCTCAGATATAGGCTTTTTTAAGATTTCTAGATTTGGAAGAGATTTCCAGTCAACAGAAGACCAAGAAGGAAGATCCCGCAGCAGAAAATATCTCCACAAAATTGGATCTCGTACAGTTTCATTCCAATAATGGCTCGTACTTCCCAACTGACACAGATCATGAGGTGAAAGAAATGACAAAATATATAGCTGTACGTCAATCTGAAACAGAAACCACAAATAGGTATTAGGGATGAAAAACTTACCTTAAAAATAATAAATTTTCTGATAATAAATTACAATTATTTTATTAACTAGGAATCCAAAGGTCAACTGGACAGTCCATCTTTTTAATAATTTTTAATAATTATGAGGAATTATTGTAGATAACCAAAGATCAGTGTAACAGTATTTTTAATAATTGAATCTATAATTCTGAAGTTATTTTCCTGCCAGCAGAAGAAAAACGCATCTGAACATTTAATTTGTTGACGCACTGAAACAGTCATGAAAGACCAATCATTGTTCTGGTATTTTTCAAGCAAAATAACCAGGTCCTTTAATTTCTCCTCATGGTATTTTGCCACAACATATATCTTAACAAATCACTTAAGGAAACAATCTGGGCTTCAAAATAAAACCTTTATCAAATCATTTCTGATTTTGTCATTAGTTCTAATCAAAGAGTAAATCTGCCATCTCCATCTTGCTCCATAAAATCTCTATTTCAAAGAACTTCTCCAAAAGGAAGAACCTTGGAGACATTCTAAACCTACAGTTTTTAATTTCTGATGGACGTCAGAGGGAGGTGTCAACAGTCCAGCTGAGATACAGAATTTGTATAATTTCTAAGAATTTCTCCTCTCTCCCATTTTCCCATCTGCCTGAAAAGTTGAACAATAAATGACGTGTACAGTTCTTGTGGGCTGCTGTAACTTGCGGCACCTCTTCGTCATTGTCAGTTAAGTGTGAGCTCTGTGCCCCGAAATACGCGCGGTAAGAGAAGAGCCATGATTTCCTCGCAGCGTCTTGGTACACCGAACCGGAGAGGAAAGGCGCGGAGCACACGGTCGCTGAAGGCTTTCCCAGCCTAACCAGAAAGTCGGCCGTGGTCTCCTTATTTCCTTAACCTGACGTTCGGGGTGTTCTAGGGCCAAAACTTGTTTTGGGGGGTAGAAGACCTAAGGGTGACCTGGCCGGTTACCAGGGCGCCCCTCATGGTGCGTCTCGCTGCGACTTTCGGTCCGTCTGCGAGCACTAAAGGTCAACGCCTCGGCGTTTCTGGTCAACTGTTGCTCCCAGGTGACGACACTGGCCGGAATGGCGGCAGGACTGCGGCAGACACAGACCTGGGCGCGGGGAGGCCCTCAGAGGCCGCCGGTGCGTGGCGCCCCTCCCAGTGCGGCCCCTCGGTCCTCCGCGGCCGGTGGCCGCCACTCACCGGCAGCTGCGTCAGGGTACTAGCCTCCTCACCCGCCTCCTCTTGGGAGGCCCTCGGCGCTGCCCTCTCCTTGCCCACCGACTGCCAGAAGCTCCTCCAGCCGCTGAGGATGGCGGCCTCTAGCCGGCTCCAGTCGCTGTGGTGCGGCTGAGGGGAGCTGCCTCCGCTGCGTGACTCGCTTCCCGCCATGACCGCCGGCGCCTCACGTGACGCGCCGCAGGGTCACGCGCGCTCCCCGCTCCCGGCGGCCCGCCGCCAGCCCCGCGCCTACCTCCGTCCACGTCGCCCCGCGCACAGCCTCGGGACCTGGAAGGGAACGGGGAGGTGGGCCAATCACGTGTGTTGTCCTCCAACCGAGCTTGAAGCTCCCGCCGAGAAACTGCCCCGTTCACTTCGGGCCTCAACCCCGCGAACCTCACCCGGTCACGTGAAATCTCTTGCCCCCTTATAAAGTTCCGTTACTTCTCCCAAAGTCGTTCTTTCTGTCTGGGACCCATTTCCACTTAGTCTGGGCCTAGGTGGCCCCTACTTACTCGATAGCTGGCCCTCTTCCGCTACCTTCGGCTTAATAGCCAGTTGCTTCCTTCTCAGCATCGCTGTGCAGTTCTTTGATTGTTTTTTGGTCTCCGATTTACTGTTTGTCTTCTTGGGAATTAGCAAAAATGGACCAGGGGGTTGGCCAGGGGCCCAATCACGAAGGACCTCATGACAAGGTGAGGAGTCTATATTCTCTCTATAATTTTAGGTACATTCAAAAACTCCCAAACGTAGGCATCCCATAAAAGGGCAGCAAAATAGGGCTAGAATAAGAGGAGAAACCAGATACGGTACTGTTGAAATCCTGCTAGTGTTTATTAATCTGTCGGAACAGTTATCCATTTTACTCACTTTGTCCAGCTTTATTTTGAAAAGGCTTTAAGAAACTGTGCTACAGCCCACATTAAAAGATATTTAAAAACAAAAAATTGAGTAATGTAAAAGATCAAATTGGCTTTATTAAGCAATTCATCAATCTGGAAGCATACGTCTAGCAAATGGAAAGGAGTTCCATTGAGCTGCAGGACAAGAAAGGTTTTTAAAGGTAGAGGGACACCTGGGTAGCGCAATGGGTTAAGGTTCCTATTCCTGCCTTGGGCTGAGGTTGTGATCATAGGGTCCTGAACTCAGGATCAGTGTGAGTAGAGTCTGCTTGGGTTTCTTTCTCCTTCTCCCTCTGCCGCACACCCTCCCCCAAATAAATAAATCTTTTTTAAAAATTGAAAATAAAGGCAGAAAATGAGGGCACCTGGCTGATATTCAGTTGGTAGAGCATGCGACTTTTGATCTCAGGGTTTTAAGTTCAGCCCCACATTGGGTGTAGATATTTCTTTAAAAAAATTAAATCTTTAAAGGCAGAAAGGAATGGGAAAAAAGGAAATTATTGGCAAAAAGTACACTATTGTAGACAAAGTCATCCTCCTAAGGGGACTGGGAGAGGTCTATCAGTAAATTTCCTAGTGCTAACCAGGAATTCCATGTTGAAGGGTACTTTCTTGGGGTGCCTGGGTGGGTCAGTTGACTAAGCCTGGGACTTGATTTCAGCTCAGGTCTTGGGGTTGGGCTCCCTACTTTAAAAAAAAAAAAAAGTTACTTTCCTGAGAGGGCTGAAACTGCAGTTAGGTTAGGTATGAAGTCGGGTTTGCTGAAGTGAGGCCCTTAAAATAAGTGGTTCCATTTGGGGCCTGTAGTTTTCTTTTCAACAAAGGTAACCTATTATTTTGAACTGGGTATAGTCTCTACTGGTAAGATGGACACAAATACTTTAGTACTATGTCATTCATTTTCAAATAGATTACCTCAATATAATCCAAAGAATACTCTGCTCAAAAACTAGAGCTCTGTTCCTTAAAGGAATATTTCATTCTAAGGTTATAAATATAAAATTTTAAGTCTCTAGGATTATTCAATAAAGAGCAAGGCAGCATTATCGGTTATACCACACAACAAGAAAAATACACGCCACAAGAAAAATACATTCAAAATAATCCAGTGGCTTTAAAATTCCATTCTTGAGAATGGACACAATAGATCTCTACATAATCTGGTTTAAAGTCATTGTCAACCAGTAGTTGCTTACAATATCCAGAACCTGCAATTATCCTTTCTGTGAAGATACTAAATATGGAAATTCTAAATTTCACACTCAACCTGTCCATTGTTTTATCTCATTTAGTCCCTCTTTAGTTTAGTTGACTCTCTTAGTCAAAACAGTCTCTCACATATAACCCAAATCACCTGTTGAAAAATTAATCCCCCATTTTTAGTCTTCAAGACTAAAGGATTAGCAACTTCATAAAGCTTCATAAAGCTGTTACAGTCTATAAGGATCATGATAGGCTACAGGGAACATACATGTAAGTTGTGTGTATGCATATACATAATTATATTTAACATAATATACATACACATCTCGCATACACTGTCCCTTCTTATATATTAAGCAGAGTGCTTAATGCTTAATATTGAACACAATACTTACTGGCTTGAATTTACACTTCATAAGTAAGTATCTGGGGGTCTAAATGTCAAATGACAGAAATCCAATAAAGCCTGACACTGAGGTTCCATGAGATCTGAATTTAAAGTTTCATTATTTTTCTTGCATGCTCTTGCTAATGGCCAATAACTAATCCAATTACAAGCTGACTTCTGTGAGGCTGTTCAGACAAGAAAAAGAATCATGAATTGATTAACCATATGGCATTTCTTCTCCCTCTCTAGGAGCAAGAAAGAACTGGGACAAGAAAAAAATGGGTTTCAATTCCAGTATAAAGTACTGAAATGGTTCTCAGCTTTTACAAAGAAGTGTGAATATTTATAAATGTATGAGTTATAATTTTTTTATTATGAAAATTTTTAACATGTATAGGAGAGTTAATAATGTAATGGAATCCCATGTATCCACTGGTTCATTCAAGTTACCAATTTGTCAGTCTTGTTCCATCACCATCTCCACCTAATACACACATCCGCATTGTCACTCAATTAATCTGGCTGACGAGTATTATATTTTTCAGCATGATGAACTGATATATAGAACTAGACTTAAGGAAAATAATAACTAACTCTTTTGAGCTCTTAAGATGTGCTAAGCATCCCAAGAATTAATTCAATTGAATTAAGCAGTTTGAACATTAATCCATTTAATCGTCAATAACCTGTGAGGTAGGTACTATTATTATTCCTTTGTTAAATAATAGGATATTAACGCACAGAAAGGTTCAATAATTTTTGTGGAGTCACACAGCTAGGAAACGACAGGGCGAGTATTCAACCTCAGATCTCTGGTTCCAGAGACCATTTTCCTAACCACTAAACTACCCTGTCTGAAAGTTATTAGAACCATAAGAAATAATATTCAGATGTCAGTAGTAAACTGAGACTTAAATTAAGGTTTTCATTCTGGTACAACACTCAGATATAAAAGAAAATGAACAAGATACAAATATGGGATTATGGTTTTATTAAAAAAAAATTTTATATGCTCCAAAACATTTTACTTGGAAATCTTCACTAGAAGTAGGAAAAGGAAAAACAGTAAAGAACACCAGGATGAATACATAACACATACTTTAATTGCGGATACATTAAATGTATTTTAATATAATACTTCCAATAACATTATTTCATACTGTGTTAAAAATAATACAAGAAAGTGACACTAGAGAACTACAGAATCCTGGATTCTGTTGCAGATAAGGTATTCTTATTAGAGTCAGAATTGGAGCCCTGGAAGATGGCAAGAGAAAAGTGACAAGCAATCCAAAACTAGGATGTCATCCAGTTGTGGGTTTTTAAAAATGCCATTAAAATAAATCTGAGAATACCATCAGACACAGTTCTCACATTAAGGAACATCATAAAATCCACAGTGGGAGTGTAAAAGTTGGAATGTAATTTTATTGCAGGGTTTCAGTCATAACTCTCACCTCACTCTACTGTATGCAAAGGAATGAGGGAAAGTCTTGTCATGATTTACACCTTAATCAACATCACACAATTCACAGTAGCCAGAAACCCTATAAATGCCACAAAGCAGATAGGCCTTTAAGTTTCAAAGCCTACTTAACAACAACAAAAAAAAATTTGCATTGGGAAAGAACCACACAAATGTAAGGATTATGAAAAAATCCTTTAACAGAGTTTAAGTTTTCGTAACCATTCAAGAACTCAATGTAGAGAAACCCCCAGTGTAATAAACACAGCAAGGCCTTTAGGTTATCACTCACTCATGAGTAGAGCCCACACTGCAGAAAAGACCTTAAATGTAATCAAAGTAAAAAGGTCTTAAGTAATGACTCATTCCTTAATTCTGTATCAGAACTTCCGTAAGAAAGAAACTTTATGAATGTACTGAATGTGCAAGGCATTTAACCAAATGGATGAAATTTGAAAACACTAATGCCTTCCCAACCACCATAAATAAAATAGCACTACTTTCCAGATTATAACAAGCACTTTACCCTGCTTTATTCTTTATAGCGCTAACCCCTTAATACACTATAAATTTGTTTTTTTAAAATGTGTTCACTTCCTCCACTAAAATATAAACTCCAAAAAATGGTGTTTTACAAAGCTGTATCATCAATGCCTAAGATGAAACCTGGCATGTAGTAGGCACATAATAATTGTTAATGAGGGAATTATACTACTTTCCTTATGTAGAATATTTGTTATCTTGAAGACACTTCATTCTAAGTGAAATAGAATTTTCATAGGCTTTAACACATACATAAAAAAAATCTGCTGTTCCTTGTTTTGTAATACATC
Source organism: Callorhinus ursinus (assembly GCF_003265705.2). Lineage (NCBI taxonomy): Eukaryota > Metazoa > Chordata > Mammalia > Carnivora > Otariidae > Callorhinus > Callorhinus ursinus. The sequence continues at coordinate 60,220,550 of NW_027397065.1, forward strand.
AGAGTAAAGATCATTACAACTGTTATGGTCTACAAATTACTCTCCAATTGTGTGGGGGATGGAAAAGTACAAAAAGCACCCAGGAGCACCCTTAGAACTATACCAACCAGTGAGGGACCCAAGTAGTTCATAAGGGTCATAAAGGCAAAATGGAAGTTCCCATTTCTGAAGAGAAAGTTATGGTTTTCTCAAGTTCCAAATCCATATAATACTAAACTCCTCTGAGGAGTAATTCCTTATTTGCCTTGTCAACCACTGGTATAGAGGGCATGGCAGTTTGGAATCCAATAGCAGCAACCCTTTTGTGCAGAGTTCAGCACTTAAGAACCATGTCTCTTATTAATTTAAAAAAAAATTACTAAGGGCTTACTATTCATTAAGCACAATGTATAAAGATAAATTTTTTTTTAAATATGGAGTTCACCAACTCATAAAGAACTATAAAGCAGTGTTACCTATTTGATAATATGAGAGGGAAGATTAAGGGAGCAGAAGCAAAGGAACATCTAACTTTGAGTGGAAAGGGCTGGAAAAAGCCTTAGGGATAACAGTGTCACTGGAGCTGAGTCCTAAAGGATAAGGAGGTATTCACCTGGCCACAAAGAAGGGCAAAGCATTCTAGGCAGAAGTAATGAGATCTTCAAAGACTACTGAGGGTAAAAAACACATAGCATGTCAGGAAAGGAACCAAAGTACTTGCAATTGATCATGATGCTCCAAAAGGGGTGGGGGAGGGCAGTCTCTGGTTCTAAAATCATACTAAAAATGATTTAAATCTTTATACTTGGAAAGCACAAAAGATATGTTTACAGTAAAACTTGTTAAAAAGCTATGTTAAATAAAAATCTCAGTTGTGTAAGGTTAAGCAAGGAGACGGAGCAGAGATAGGGAGAGATTTTCCTTATACCAAGAGGCTCTATCAGAATGTTTATCAAAAAGGAGCCTGGGTTTTTAATGTTTGAGGAACACTGGACTAGACCATGATTACATAGGATGCATTGCAGAGATAAAACAGGGAAGGTAGACAGAAACTAGATTATGGCACTTCTTTGTTGCCCTGCACTGTGAAAGATCAAATCAAAAGATTTTAGATAAAAGATGAGGGTTAGTTATTTGGACATATTGAATTTAAAACTACTAAAATTATCTGGGTGAAGACATTTAATAGGCAGTTAGAAAGAAGGCTGAGAGAGCAGAAGCTGGGATTCAAGCTGCAAGGCTAGAAGTCAGCTTAACATTATAGGTGTCAGAAGCAGCCATGGCCATGAATGACATCACCTAAGAGTAAGTGAAAAGAGAGAGAGAAAGAAGAAAGGAAAAGGGGGAGAAGAGGGATCAAGAGAAAAAGGCTAGACCTCCAGGGAAGAACAACACCTACAGGGGAGGCAGAGCGAAAAGGAAGCCCCAGGGGAAATGAGGAAAGGCAGAGACTGGCTTTCAACAGGGAGCAGGCAACCTCTTCCGTTCTAAAAATGGGGAAAATGTGCACCCTGGTATTTACAGCAGCAACGTCCACAATAGCCAAACTGTGGAAAGAGCCAAGCTGTCCGTCGACAGATGAATGGATAAAGAAGATGTGGTATATATACACAATGGAACATTATGCAGCCATCAAAAGGAATGAGATCTTGCCATTTGCAATGACGTGGATGGAACTGGAGGGTGTTATGCTGAGTGAAATAAGTCAATCAGAGAAGGACATGTATCATATGACCTCACTGATATGAGGAATTTTTAATCTCAGGAAACAAACTGAGGGTTGCTGGAGTGGTGGGGGGGTGGGAGGGATGGGGTGGCTGGGTGATAGACATTGGGGAGGGTATGTGCTATGGTGAGCGCTGTGAATTGTGTAAGACTGTTGAATCACAGACCTGTACTTCTGAAACAAACAATACATTATATGCTAAAAAAAAAAAAAAGAAGAAAATAGAGGAAGGAAAAAAAAAAGGGGGGGAAATAAGAGGGGGAGACGAACTATGAAAGACTATGGACTCTGAGAAACAAACTGAGGGTTCTAGAGGGGAGGGGGTGGGGGGATGAGTTAGCCTGGTGATGGGTATTAAAGGGCACATTCTGTGTGGAGCACTGGGTGTTATGCACAAACAATGAATCATGGAACACTACATCCAAAACTAATGATGTAATGTATGGTGATTAACATAACATAATAAAATAAAATTAAAAATGGGGAAAATGAGTAGGGCAAAGCTGGGAAATAAAAGTTTAAGTCCTCATAGTCTCAATTTTCTGTAAGAAAGGACCAAGAGCCATATGCTAGGGGAGGGGACAGAGGACCTCATGAGGAAAGTGAGAGGTTTAAATTAGCCACCAGGAAAAAGGAGAGGAGCAACACCAGAAACAAACAAAAGGCTTATACTGAGGGCTCTCCTAAAGTTGAAACTGAGATACTTAATAGGGATTACACTCTGAAGGGCTGCATGTACTTCACATGGGATGCAGCATTCCAGAAAAGGTGGGTGACAGGATTAATTCAATGCTGATACTTGCAGAATGGTTAGACTGCAGGAAAACGGGACAATGGACTTGAAGGGACTGTGGAGAACACTTCATCTGGTGTCCCATATAAGGCTGAGGCTGCATAGGGAAGGAAGAAAATCTGAAAGGGGCTGATGGTTTAGGGGAAAGAGGAACAGTCAAGAGAAGGGGGCTGTGAAGAAGCTAAAGAGATAGAACAGAAATAAAGGAGAAAGAAAAATTAGTAAAAATGAGGAAGTGAAAAGCTGGAAAGATGTGAATTGTCATCAGTTACTAAAATTTAAGATTTCAGAAACAGAAACTGAAGATGGTGATATTATTCAAGGTGTAGCCATGGGAGTAAGTTCCTGGAATGTGATGAAGTCACTGGTGCAGAAGTCAAGGATATCAGCAAGTTATAAGATCACCCCAAGATGACAACAGGAGTTGAGGTAGACAGAAATACTGTAAGCAAGATAGCAAGTCAGGTTCTCTGGCCTTTATCACTCATCTCTACTATTAAAGACAAAAATATTAAAATTTCAATACATATGAAAAGGTGCACTCTAAACACATATGAGCTAATGATGGACTAACCTAACTTGGTTTCATTTGATAAACCATCCATTTTCTTTTAAACAAAATAGGAAAATCACTTGAAAATTTTTATAAAATGCCCAAAAGCATAAAAATTGTAAATGCCATGCGTAACGGTAAAACAAAAATGAAACATTTCTTTTGTGGCATCTTTCATTATCTATCTTATTCTGGAAATGGAGTCTGAATACTAGTCGTGTAATTTTTTATTTTGCCAATTTTTATATCCTTAGCATATATATCTAAAGTAATAAGGTGACTTGATTTTAATCTCTGAAGCATAGTAAACTTCAAGATAGATTTTAAAATAACCTAAAGATATTTAAAATGGTAAATTTTATGTCACAATAAAAAAAAACTTGTAAAGCTAAACTCAATTCCTACTTGGTATTAGTTATAGAATATCTGCAGTTCAGGCTGAGTTAGAATAACATACATGCCATCTTAGAAATTAAAGAATCGTTCTTTCATAGATTTAAAAACATATAATGAAAAATGGTGATGGCATTAAAATAGGTAACCAGGCTGGATATCTTTATGCAGTGTAACATTCTTAAACAGTGTCAATATGTCTTCTTTTCTGGAACTTTTCCATTTCATGGGTTGTTTTGTTTTCCTGTTTGAAAAGGAATAGATGAACTTACTGGTTAGTGTGATGCTGAAAGAAGTTTAAAATTTGTTTTGCATTTGTTGTATTCCATTCTTGTTCTTTCAGGGGTCCTTCACACACAGATACATACTTTTTCAAAATTTTTTCTCCTACTTCTCGGAAATCCAAGGGTTCTTTTTGTGTCGTGTAGCTTGCTCCAGAAACACCAGAATCCACTTCTTGATTTTCTGGCTGTTGATCTGCACAATGCTTCAATCCCCAGTAACACATTTCTCCACTGTACATCATAGCCAGCAAATGAATGTCACTAAATATTCCTGGGAAAATCATTTAGGTTGAGAAATTAGAATTTAAATGTTTAAAAAGAAACCCTGGCTATTTAAACTCTAATAAATTCCTTTTATGGCATTAAGCATTTTTCCTTCTCACTTAACAGTTACGCTAGAAAAGCCAAATTATCACTAATACATTCTTCATGTAACTGGCATTTCTATCTCTATTGTACCTATAAAATAGGTCCATCACCCGCATCCCCCCGAAAAAACAGAGTATTGTCAGAGAATTTTTTTTAATAATTATTTAGGCCACTGTGTTCTTAACTTTTTTGGGATTCTCTTTAGGACCTCTTTGAGATGCTAATATAATCAATGGAACCTCTCCCGGAATATATACCCTAAATTCTCCATACAATTTTAGAGTATTCAGAGACTCCTTGAATCTCATGAACCCAAGTTTTATTTTGGGGTATATTCTAGGATCAGTGATACAGTTCCAGTATTCTACACCTCCTGTATTTCTACAAGAGTCTACAGAAATTATCATACATAAATATGACCCTAGGAGGCCATATAATTCTAAATTATGAAAGATGTTAAATTATAACCAAGATGCTTTATATTCCCAGAAAAAAAGGAATACAATGTAGGATTGTCATCAAGAGTTAAAAGCATTCTTGTTATGAAATAAAGTAATTATATAATTAAATATTTATGGCACACTAAATATATTAATTTGGTAGACATATAGACCTAGAATCAAAAGATCTGGGTATAAATTATTGACTATGATTTTGGGCAACTTTGAGCCTACATTTGCAAATCTGAAAAATGAGGATTCCGTACCTCTTATTTTATGAAGTTGTCTTAAGGAATACATAAATAAAAATATATAAAAGAGTTTTAGAAACCATAAAATGCCATTAAGATACATGATTATTTAACTTCTTGAAGCCACTAGAATACAAATAAATGATTTTAATGTATGATTAGAAAAGTTTACCTCAAATCAATGAGTATCATAATCTCAGCTGCTCACTTAATATGGCTCATTAGAAATGACTATGATGGTATTAGAGATATACAAATAGAAGAAAAATCCAACTTTCAAATCTATCATAGTTTCTATTGTTTGAATCTACTGTAAGCTTTTTATATAGTCACAGAATTTGTCCCTACAACTATCTCCTTCACCTCACCTCAAATTCAGGTTCTAGTATCACCAAGAGAAAGAACAGGTTTTACAGGAGAGATGACTCATTAAACCACCCACCAATAAAAGAGTCACTTAAGAGCAGAATCTGAGGCCTGCATTCATGAAAATGATAGGCTACACTACATTAATTATGCTTTCTATGAATAAAACATGATATACATATTATATAAGTGTTATGTACATGTATAAGTATAAAGTATCGTTACAAACATAATATATAAATATTAAGAAATGTAATTTTTCACTATTCCTTTAGTTAAAAAATCATAAACCTCAGAGAAGAAGCTGGTTACAGCATTAGATGTTACTCAGAATTATATTTTGTATTAGATATGGCATTTTGTTGAATGCATATCCTTTTTATTTTTGTGATCCTATACCCTGTCTAGTTATTCCTAAAAAGAATGGTGGAGGGGAATAAAAAGATAGAAACAAAAATGGAGAGAAGGTTGAACTTTTAAGCAGGCTAGAGCTTTGGGAGGAGGAGCAGAAGTATGTCCCACAAAGTGAAGCCACTTGGGAAGGGTGGGAGGAGTGTTTGCCTAGGGGACATCTGGGATCCAACTTGTGCCCAAGTCTAAGCCTCGGTGTTTATATTAACAAGGAGTGACTGCTGAACAGGGGACACAGATATCCTGTGGGAAAATGTTACTAGAGAGAATGAATGGCTATATGCTAAAGAGTGGTTCTCAAACTGGAGCCTACTTTAGGGTTACCTGGACACGCTAACATGTTGATTGCTGCACCCCCAACTCTAGAGATTCAGATTCGAGCATGGGGTTGAGTTCTGTGAATCTGCATTTTTCACAAAGTCTTAGCACTTAGGTGATGCTGCTGATCCAGAGACTATGCTAAACTACTACAATTAAGTATCAACAGAAGAGATGAACAATGTAAATTAGGCACCTTCTCCCTTTCAACTTCCCCAAGGATTCTACTATTCTCTAGCTATATAGTCTTTTTGCTGCTATGAACTTTCCTTGATATTTTTTCTCTTAATGGTCTGCATGGTTTTCAATAAAATATTCCACTTTGCACTATGCAAGTCAGTGCACTTGGTGAAACATATGTGATAATGGGGGGGTGCAGGTAGGAAGGGGGAGAATAACCCATGAAGTGAGAATGAGGGCAAAAAGAGGACATCCACAGGAAAAAAAAAAAAAGTGGCCAGACTGATATCCACTAGGAACAGTGATTTCTTTTTTTTTTTTTTTTAAAGATTTTATTTATTTATTTGAGAGACAGAGAGAATGAGAGAGAAAGCACATGAGATGGGGGGAGGGTCAGAGGGAGAAGCAGACTCCCTGCTGAGCAGGGAGCCCGATGCGGGACTCGATCCCGGGACTCCAGGATCATGACCTGAGCCGAAGGCAGTCGCTTAACCAACTGAGCCACCCAGGCGCCCAGGAACAGTGATTTCTAAAATCTGGCTGCATCATAATATGGGAGCTTATTAAAAACAGATTCCCGGACTCCATATATTGAACTGACCCCTGCAGGTGGTACCCAGAAATCTGTTAATTTTTAACAAGCTACTTAGGCAGTTAGTGATGCTAGTTCAGAGCTGCTCCTTTCGGGGATCTAGAATCCAGGTTCTGGGTTAAGCTATGAGCCAAAATGCTGCTGAGAAGGCAGCGGCAGAAATCCTCAATGGTATAAAAAAGGTCATAAACCAAGCGTGTGCAAAGCTCAATAGTACTTTGATTTAACCCACTTGAGTCCAGGATTATCCTGACAAGGCTATTTCTATAAGGGCCCACAGAAGAATGAGGCTCAGAAATGACATAAAGAGGCTTACTGAAGACATTATTTGGTAATTTTTAAAAGCTGAAAATGTAATGGCATATAAGTAATGTTCAGAGAACGACAAAATGATTCTCACCTTGGAAAAAGAAATAACAATCATACTAAGTATACACTGCTTTGAGTTTTACCTAAAGTTGGGTAAATTATCATTAACATCTGGCCACAAAAATATTTTGATAATTCATATAGAACTTTTTAAATTAATATTAAGGATAATTCAGAATTATGCTTCCCCCTCTCTAATGGGGTCTCAGGAGGAATTCAGCCCATGAAAAATAGGTTTGCGGGCTTCTAATCTACATCTTCAGAGAGACAAAGTAGGGAAGAGCAAACTGCTTTAGATGAGAACAAGAAACTAACACCAGAAGAGGATCTAGCCCTGTGGCAAAAGTGCTAGGGAGCAGATGTGTTCTTTTTTCTTGGAAAGAAGATCTGTCTCTTTTGATTGTCCTGTTGGAAGAAGTAGTGGAAGCTAGGAGCCAGTGCAATCAAATTATGATTTAAGAGAAGACACCAATACCACAAATATCCTAGAGAAAATTCCAGGCCATAAAAGTATCCTACCCTATGACTAGAAATGGGAGAATAAGGGAAATTGCTGATCTTCCTACTTTCTTTGGTTCTAAATAGGCTTTGGTGCCCATCCCTGCTTTTTCTTTTATATCAATCCATGTGGGTGGGTGAGATTTTAGAAAGGCCATTCTCAATGCAGCTAAACCCTTTATTAGTTATCTGAAATAAATACTTCCTATAAATAAGTCAAAATACCCCATGTTCATCAAAATATCAGGCCCACTGGAATGGCACTTGGTATTCACAATTTTTAGGACAAGCTACTTGCCTGAATTAACTGAAAGTAGTAACTTTCAGCAGTCACCTATTAATGACACTTAAATCATGCTGTTTTTTCTAAGCAATGTTTTCAAATAAAATGGAGAAGTCTACAGAAGCTAACAAAGAAAAATAATTAAAATACTTATAAAATTAAACTACAGAATTTTCCCTAAGTTTTCTTATTTTCCATATTTGATTTCAGATGAAGTATAATTTCAAATTTTCAGATGAAGTATAAAACAAAGTTTACACATATAATCGAAGGTCACTTGCCAGGTATGTGACCTTTGAGAGGTCATCTGGCTTATCAGGACCTCAGTTCCTCCACTTACAAAAAGATGGTAAAAATAAGTGGTTCTTCCCTCCCACATCTCAATCTAAACCCCAAATGATGCTCTATATTCATCCAGTTCCTAACATTTTTTTTTTAAGATTTTTTATTTATTTGACAGAGAGAGAGAGAGACAGCGAGAGTGGGAACACAAGCAGGGGGAGAAGCACGCTCCCCGCTGAGCAGGGACCACCCCCGAAGCGGGGCTCGATCCCAGGACCCTGAGATCATGACCTGAGCCAAAGGCAGACGCTTAACGACTGAGCCACCCAGGCGCCCCCAGTTCCTAACATTTTTAAGTGCATAGATATTTACGACAAGAACTAACAGTTGCCACCAGATACTCGTTCTTCCCTTCTTTCTTAGTTAAGAGACAATTTTATTTGGGATGGCAATGTATCAGGTAAAGGGCTATCCTGTACATCTCAAGTTCCCTTGTACCTGTATGAAGTCATGTGATTAAATTCTTGCCAGTGAAATGTAGGTGGAAGTTTTAGTGTCAAAAACTTCTAAGAAGGTTGCTCTTTTAGACTTGGCTGAAAGAAACATCCTTTTGCCATTCCTATAGACTGAAACATAGGTGAGATGAAAGAGCTCCAAAAGCATCCTAAGACACTGAGAATGCAGTATCCTCAATGGGGATTCATGCTGCACAACTCTGGGAAGTGCTATTTTCATGCTAGTCTATATAAAGTGCCTCCCTCTGAGGCTGTAGGCCGTAGTTCTGAAGAGGATGGAGGAAAAAGGTAGGAACCTGATGATGCCTTGGAGCCACCATAACCAGCTCCAGACCGTTTTTATGTGAAAGAGCAACATGATATATAATTCTCCCAGAATTGCTATAAAGAGATTAGCAGTATTTTTCTGTTACATGAGAAGATATTTAAATTTTTTTAAAGCCCTTTTATTACTTTTTGGTATATAACTCGAAATTCATTTAAGTCAGAGTTACGTCTAATAAACTTAAAATTTTTTAAAAACCTTTAAAACAGAAAACTTCAAAAAGAGATCACATTACCTTCACTCAGTAATTTAGCTGTGCCCAAATCTTGGAAAGAAACTCCTTCATTTAACTGGACAGGACACCGATAATTTAGCATCTGTAGCAAGTAACTGATTCCATCAATAAGGTACTAAATGAAAGTCAAAGCCAAAGAATTGCAAATATTATATACAGAACTGTAGAAACTTCAAATGTTAATTTTTTCCCCATTCTTTACTCAAGAGAAAATTGGCTAATATGTAGATGTATCCTATGGTTATTATATTACAGTGGTAGAAGAACCCACCACCCCCAAAACTTTTATAAATGTAATCTTCCAAATGCTCCAATTAGCAAAAACATATGGGGAAAAGAAAATTAACCAAGAACACGATTCAGTAATATACTTGTCAAAAATGTTATCAGAGGAAGAAAAGGATAAAGATAATAAAGATGAGTTCAGTAACAATTTATTAAAATATGTATGTACTTATTATAATTTAGAAATAGTATGATCAAGCTTTTATATCAAGTGTGACCTCTCACTTCCAGGCCCATATAAACCATGTGTATAATCAACTCAAGTTAGACTCCTTAGTGATACTTAACACTAAGATTTACTGATTTACAGAATCAAGATCAATCAGAGGGCTACAATGTTCTAGCAGCACGGTCATGATGGTTCTTTATGAGTGATCTGCTGACGAGACAGGCTCACAACCAAGTTTGTTCTCTTCAGGCCAAAACTATGCTTAGAAATTAATAAAGACTGTCTAGCTTGTATTTTAAAAAATAAAAATTCAAAACTTAAAAAAAGCACATAGAATTTACCAGTTTACAAAGGCTTTCACATGTTATCTTATTTAATCTTCACAATAATTCCAATTTGTTTAAGAATACATAGCTAGCAAGTAAAAGAGCTGGAATGTAAACCCAGACTGTTGACTCCACTACTTTTCTTACTACATCAAGGACAGTTTTTTGAAACCTATAAATGTCAATGATCAAAAATGCATAAGGAATGCCCCTTTACCTTTTTAAGCAAACTGGATTTTCTTGTGAGCCACTCTCTCCTTTTGGTCAGAGAATGACAATACATATAGAGTAGGGCTCCCCGTCTCCAAGAGAGACATTCTAGGAGTTCATCCCCAAGCAAATCGCAGGGCTGAAACAACAAAGACATAGTTAAAAAAAGAAACCTTGCATCTGTAAAAATCAAAATTAATTTCAAAATATTGAGCAATTCAAAACACTTTCATTTCATGAAACTTCCTTTACTTAAGCTACTTACACATGAATGCCTTACTTTGAATCAGAAGTATAGAAATCTATTGCTACATGAAAATTAAAATAACTACTCCAATTTACAATTTTTTAGAAAATAGTGTTTCAGTATTTTAGTAGCCAATTCTAATATATCTAAAATATAAGTTTTTCATAATCTGATTAAAAAGGTAACTTTTCATTCAATAAGTGGTGTGGGAAAACTGGACAGCTCCATGCAAAAGAATGAAAATGGACTACTTTCTTACACCATAAACAAAAATAAACTCAAAATGGATTAAAGATCTAAATGTAAGACGTGAAACCATAAAACTCCTAGAAGAAAACACAGGCAGTAATTTCTTTGATATTGGTCTTAGCAACACTTTTCCAGGTATGTCTCCTGAGGCAAGGGAAACAAAAGCAAAGATAAACTACTGAGACTACACCAAAATAAAAAGCTTCTGCACAGCAAAGGAAACCATCTGCAAAATCAAAATGCAACCTACTGAATGGGAGAAGATATGTGCAAATGATATATCTGATAAGGGGTTAATATCCAAAACACATAAAGAACTTCTACAACTTAACACCAAAAAACCCCAAATAATACAATCAAAAAGTGAACAGAGGACCTGAATAGATACTTTTCAAAAGACGACATAGAGATGGCCAAAGAACATATGAAAAGATGCTCAACATCACTAATCATCAGGGAAATGCAAATCAAAACAATGAGATACCACCTTGCACCTGTCAGAATGGCTAGAATCAAAAAGACAAGAAATAACAAGTGGTAGTAAGGATTTGGAGAAAAAGGAACCATCATACACTGTAGGCAGGAATGTAAATTGGTGCAGCCACTGTAGAAAACAATTTGGAGGTTCCTCAAAAAATTAAAAATAGAAGTACCATATGATCCAGTAGTGCATCCACTCGTGCGTAATTCCACTAGTGGGTATTTACCCAAAACAAAGACTAATTTGAAACAATACACGCACCCCTATGTTTATTGCAGCATTATTTACAATAGCCAAGATATGGAAGCAACCCAAATGTCCATCAATGAATAAGTGGGTAAAAATGTGGTATATATATACAAAGGATTATTATTCAGCCATAAAAAAGAATGAAATCTTGCCATTTGTGACAACATGGATAGACTTAGATATCACTTAGATAGCTAAGTGAATTAAGTCAGAAAGAGAAAGACAAATACCATATGATTTCACTTACATGTGAAATCTAAAAAACAAAACAAATGAATAAACAAAAAGCAGAATCAGACTCATAAATACAGAGACAAACTGATGGTTGCCAGAGAGATGGGCAAAATGGGTGAAGGTGAGTACAGGCTTCCAGTTATGGAATCAGTTAAGTCACAGGGGAAAAAAGGTACAATGGTATTTTAATAGCCTTATAAGATGTAGCTACACTTATAAGCATAGCATAACATACAGAGTTGCTGAATCACTACCTTGTACACTTGAAACTAATGTGACATTGTATTTCAACAATACTTCAATAAAAATTTTAAAAAAGGATAACTTTTCAGAAATGTTACTTGAAACAAGATCACAGTTATTTGTACTATTGCTAGAATAAAATAATGAAGATATATATAAAACAGTTTTAATAAATCAAACTTTTAGCAGCCCCTGGGTGGCTCAGTCCATTAAGTGTCTGCCTTCAGCTCAGGTCATGATCCCAGCCAGGGTCCTGGGAAGGAGCCCTGCGTTAGGCTCCCTGCTCAGTGGGGAGCCTGCTTGTCCCTCTTCCTCTGCCCTTCCCCCCCACTCTAGCTCCCTCATGCATGCAAGCACTCTTTCTGTCTCTCAAATAAATAAATGCTGCTTCCTGAGTTAAGCTTCCTTTTTTTTTTTTAAGATTTTATTTATTGGGTGCCTGGGTGGCTCAGTTGGTTAAGCGACTGCCTTCAGCTCAGGTCATGAGTCGGGCTCCCTGCTCAGCAGGGAGTCTGCTTCTCCCTCTGACCCTCTTCCCTCCCGTGCTCTCTCTCATTCTCTCTCTCTCAAATAAATAAAATCTTAAAAAAAAAGATTTTATTTATTTATTTGACAGAGAGAGAAAGTATAAGCAGGGGCATTGGCAGGAAGAGGGAGAAGCCGGCTCCTTCTGAGCTTGATCCCAGGACCCCGGGATCATGACTGAGCCAAAGGCAGATGCTGAGTTAAGCTTCCTAAAATGAGGCCTTTGTGATTTCATTCTCTCTCCCTCTAAAAAAAAATCAAATTTTTACTGTGCTGTACATCTAAAACTTGAGATTATGTATTTCCACAGTTAGCATCCCCTGATAAACACACAGAGAAAAAAAAATCTAGGTAAAGAGAGCCAGCAGTTGAAGAATTATTTGCTTGAAAGAGTAGCCAGGTCTAGAAATAAAAATCTTGGAATCATCTAAACAGAGGACAGTAAAAAGCAAGTGAACAAGTTATGAAGCAAAGAAAGAACAGAGGATCAGAGGATTAAGAAGATATCCTTGGCAAGGGCCTATCTTTCCAGGATGGGAGAGAAGGGAGATGCCTGGGGAAGAGCAAGAGCGAGGCTATGAGACATGAAGAGGAGCATGCAGGACCTCAGAGGGATGAGGTGACCAATGGGAAGGAAGGCAGCAAATGTCCAGGGGGGTGAGAACTGTAAAAAGGACAAAAGAGATGTGGTAATTAGATCACTAGGGACCTTCAAGAAAACAGTACCTGCAAAAGTAAAGGGAACAGAAACAGTAAATAATCTGTGTTTAGAAAATGATCAGGCACCATTAATTCCAACACAATTCCATCATGCAAACATTCTGAAACATATATGTGATACTTTAGTTATGATGTTGTTCTGAAATGTTAAACTCTCATATATCCTTCCTTTAATCTTAATCTAAAACAGAGACAAAGACACATTCCAGAGGAAAAATTACAGACTCTGAAGAGCAATACAGCAAGAATCAGCACCATTTCATTATTATTTATAGGAGTGCAAAACTTACTTTTGGATGCATATTATTTTCTTTAACTAAAATTTCTGGTTCTGAAAGAAAACTGATCAGCTCTTTTACTTTCTGTGAAGAGTCTTCAGGAAAATCTTCATCTACTAGTTTGTTCTCCTCAAAATATGTCATGTCCAAAATAGCCTGAAGTAAAAGGAAGAAAAAAAGGAGTATCCATAAAAACATGAATGATTCTTACAGTTTAACTTTACATATACAGGCGCCTTATTAGACAGCTAAATCTTCCAGCACAATATTTAAATTTGAAAAGTAGGAAAAATGTCTAGAAAAATATAATCTGTATATATATAGAATCTGTAAATATATAGAAAAATATAATCTCAGATGGACTTTACAGGAAACTTCATAGGTATTTTACTAAAACATTGAATTAATGATCTTGCTTCTCCCAAAAAGGTAAGTAAATAAAATGGAGACTTTAGATAAGCTAATCACATATAATTATGAAAAATATAATTTTATGTTCTTTGCAATTTACACATATATTTCTTGAACATTTTCTAAATGCTTGCTATATCAATTTAAGGTCAATACCTCTAGTTTTATATATTGAATCTTCAAAGGATTTGTTTCCTCAAATGCAGAATCAGCATTTGGAGGATATGTATCCTGCCACCCAATAAAGGCAGCATATCACCAATATTATGTAATTTAAACACTAAATCCCCAGCATTCCTAAATATAAGATGCTCTGTTCAAGTACCTTAAAACTACCCAACCCTTTCTCTTTTTTTAATTTATTGGACTAAGACTAAGGAAACTGAGGTCTACCACTAAATCACCTAACTAACCAAGGACAAGTCAATTTTCTTTTAGTGGTAAAAAAGAAGAAATGGCTTTTCAAAGTTCCCTTGCTTTGAGGATAAAATGAATTAACTTATGTAAAGCATATAACTAACTAGCATATAGGGTTACTTAAGTGCTAAGTGTTCTTGTGTGGAAGGCATACGCCAGGAAGGGCAAGATCATTATCCTATGGATAATTATCTGTTGATTCAGAACCAACATTAGGGTCCAAGGAGGCCTGGGGAATTTAAATCTGTATCTCTAGGTCTTTCATCTTATCTTTAGAAATAAATTAAAATGTTTAGGGGCACCTAGCTGGCTCAGTCAGTAGAGCATGTGACTCTTGATCTCAGGGTTGTGAGTTTAAAGCCCCATGTTGGGCATGGAGCCTACTTAAAATAAAAATAAATAAATAATAAATAAATAAATAAATAAATAAATAAATAAATAAATAAAATGTTTAGAACTCTCCCACGTGAAAGACATGGAACAAGCACGGAGTTTTCCAAAGGGAAGGAAAGCCGGGCAAAGCTCTGCCAAGTAACAGCGGGCCCTTCAGGGTTTGAGTATAAGTTGTTACAGGCTCATTCAACCATGAAATCTGAAGGCAGAACTCAGCTTTATGTATTTCCTAACAGAAAGCAGAGTGCCAGGCACCTAAGTGTATACTGTGTACTCTGGAAGCTTATCTTAAGTTTAGTTTCTATAACCACTTCATCTTTATTATACTTTCACAATCATGTAAGGGCATATGAAGCACTATGTCAACTATGAAGTGCTATAGCAATGTTAGTTACATAATGAAATTGTGTTTTTTAATGTCATCTTGCCTCAGCAGTGTTTGAGAAAACCAAGAAAACAGGTCTTGTCCATACAGTAACCTGAATTTGAAAGGAAAGTAAAAAATGGGGGCGGGGACACAGAAAAATCTTATAGACCTACATGACAATAGCAGGAGAGTCGTGTTGAGAATCCCAAGAAAAGATGAATTTCAGGGGGAAAAAAACAATCAGGGACTTCACAGAGACCTTCATTCCCTCTTAATAACCTTCAAGAACTTGGAAATTACATGTATTAGTGTTTTGCTTAATTATATATAAAGGGAAGCAGTTCTCTTATCCGCAAGATTTTTTTCCTCAACACATTAGATAATAAATCTTACTTTTCTGTATATTGCCTCAAAGTTTCAAGTCTCTATGTTTTATATACACAGGTTTTTTTGATGAAAATTAAACACTTTATTTTTATTTTAAAGTTTTTATTTTTAAGTAATCTCTACATCCAACCTGGTGCTCTAACTTACAACCCCGAGATGAAGAGTTGCATGCTCTACTCACTGAGTCAACCAGGTGCCCCCCAAATCAAACACTTTAAATAGAGAATAAACTGGTTTCGCTACACCTAAACTTTGGAGTCAGTCATCTTATATAAGCAATCTTCTCCATAACATGTCAGAAATCACATCTGTTTCAGTACCTGTGTATAAAGTTCTAGAAGATTTGATGGATTTGAACATTCTTTGTCTTCTCCACACAGAAGTTTCAATTTTTCTAGAGCTGCAGAGGCCCGAATTAAAAAGTGATCTGTAAGAGATAAAAATGTGAAGATTATTTCATAAGTTTCAAAGTGTTAAACAAAAATGGTGTATCTGAAATGATATTATGTTACAGCACTGAAGAAGCAGCATGGTAGTAATAGTATCTTTTGTAAAACATGAAGTATGTCATAATGCCTAATCTTTCTTAACAAATTTATCGTGGTAATTTATTCTGAAAAGCTAGAATGAACTTCCTAGGTCCAGCTGTCATTTCATAAATGCAATTTGTATTTTCATTTTCATAATGCTGCTTTTATGATGTTCACACACAATGTGTAAGTAATAAATTTAAAACTTTTATTGGAATAGTACAAACAATACACATAAATCTACAGAAAGGTCTTCCACTGAACTTATTTCATAAATGTATTTTCTAAAACGATTAAATCAAATGCCTCATAAAATGTAAGCTCTGAGCAATTATAACTTTATCCTGTGCTTATGTATTTATATATGTAAATATCTGTTACAATTATAATCCATCTGCATATTTTATTCCTTTAAAAACCTAGAAATGGAACAAATTACCTAATTCCTTCAAAGAAGGAACTGAGTATTCTAATATGTCCTCTAAAAACAATTCACCCTCCCTCTCCTCTACATTGTCTAATTTCTCCCCTCTCTCTAATGTCATATTCCCTTTGCTTCTGTGGTTTCACTTTTTCTTATGGATTTTCCCTCCATAACCTACAAAGTGTCCATACCAAGGTTCTGTCTACCCTTCTGCACCATCTCTTGTCAAATTTAGACACCAAGGTCCTTGAGTTTGCCCCTCTGTACTTCCCTTCTGAAATATATACCCTTTCCAACACTAGCCAATGGACAGAAAGTGTAATACTTGGTGCAGGCCCATCTGATCCAGCTTTAGCACTTAACACAAATAGATAAGCTGTTCACTGTTGAAGTAAAGGCACCACCAGCTTTAGTTATGTCTGCTGTTAATCATACTATGACCTCAAGTTTTCCTAGGGGAGGCCTAATCTGTATCTAAACCAGACTGACTGCTTTTAAAGTCCACTATTCACCTGAACTGCCCTCCCATCTCTCCCCAGCCCCGAAGTAGCATCTATACAATCCAGAAAAAAAGATTCTACTGTGAAGTGAAATTGTATGGAACATGGCACTCTTTATGTGCTTCCTTAGAAACTGAGTTGATATTTTCTTCTTTAAATTCCAAAATTATTTTAAACGTAAAGACTTGCACTGAATTCAGTAAACCAATGCTGAAGGAGTAGCTCACATAAATTTGTAAGTACAGGGGAGGGGGGTTATGCAAACTTTTATAAAATGCAATACTTTTACTGGAACCATTCAGTCAAAGAAAAGATTGACAAGGCAAAGACAAGTGATTCTTACATAATCCTGAAAAAAGTCCCTCTCGTGGCATACTTCCATAGAGTAAACACATTGTGTTTGTACAATGAGAAATAAACAAAAACTGACTTAGTAATAAAAAGAGCATTCTTAGATGGAATATGTGGCTGCATCTGATCTAATTTGAAGTAGAAAATAGGAACTATCAATCCCTATAACCTAATATAAATACATAGTTATCAATCCCTATAACCTAATATAAATACATAGTTGCTACATTAAAGGGCATATTTTGAGTGAATATTATTTTTGTTGTGTGGAAAAGAATGCCAAGTTCAGGGCACCTGGGTGGCTCAGTCAGTTAAGCATCCGCCTTCTGCCCAGGTCATGATCCCAGGGTCCTGGGATCAAGCCCGCATCCACCCTTCTGGCTCCATGCTCAGCAGGGAGTCTGCTTCTCCTTCTCCCTCTGCCCCTCCCCCTCCGCTCTTGCTCTGTCTCTTGCTTTCTCACTCTCAAATAAAATCTTAAAAAAAAAAGAATGCCAAGTTCAGTTCAAACATGAAACCATGTTTTAATTAAACTTCATAAAATAAGAAAATCTTGCTATTAATACTGATTAATAGTTCATAACATGGATCACTATCATTTTAATTTTAGTAAATTTTCACAACTTTAAAGTCTCCCAACAAGGAGCGCCTGGCTAGATCAGCTGGTAGAGCATGCGACTCTTAATCTTACGGTTGTAGGTTCGAGCCCCATGTTGTGTGTACAGATTACTTAAAAATAAAATCTTTAAAAATGAATAAAGTCTCCCAACAAAAATATACAGCACTTTACTTTTACTTCCACCCCTCATTCTAGTCTGAATAAAAGAACTCTTCCATGGGAAAATGAGAACGGCTTTCGGGTTCAGTGATAAATGAATAAAAAACACTCTTCAATCTCTTTAGACTGGTTTAAATGGAGCTGGGGTGGGGTGGAGATCACTGTAATGTAATGTAAGGTAACCTGGGTACACTTCCAGGTAATAGCCATTACAGTCCATAAACTATTCTTGTGAGTCCTTGGATTTGCTTACCACACACTGAAAAAGAAATCCTCAGGGTGATCTGTGGGTTTTGAAGAACATACTCCTAAGAAAAGATAATCCAGCAAATAATCTTCACTGGAACTTGAGCCATTTCATTGTGGACCCTACTCAATAAATTCACCAACAATCAATCATCTGGCAAAATGTTCCACTACTATTTTCCTTAAGTCTGATGACAATGAGTCAGTCCACAAGAATTTAAAAACCTATCTGTAGTAAAGGCTCAAAACTCAAAAATAATAGGAAGCTGAAATGTAATAAAAGAGAATTGGATTTAAAACTAAAAGTCGAAGTAAATAAATAAATAATAAAAAATAAAAGTCCAGGTAATTCTCTAAGCCAGTCTGTCCTAAGGAAACCACTTAGACATTTCCAAACAAGTGTTCTAACACTAACAGAGCCCTTGTGAGAACTGAGGTGATGTATACGAAAGGATCATCCAAACTATACCAGTGTAAAGCTCTGCTGTAGAATACTATTTACAGTTGGGTTTAGAGTCCAAAACAGAAGACGGAAATTTATAACGCAGCAATGAAAAAGTGTAACTGTTATACACGCCTAGCTATCTTTACTGCACCCAAAACAACCATTACTTATTTGTGTACTATCAGTCAGCTTCAACCACTCATTTAAACTTTTGTACTTTTATCCAGATTTTAACCTTTTCCCAGTCGCTATCAAGATAAAGAGCAGCACGGATTTGATTGAGATGTAAGAGGTTTTCATGGGTTATGAAAAATGCAGTTACGACGCAAATGCCTTGGCATAAGGCAACGTGAGTTCCTGGAGGTGGACAACCGACCCTGAAGCGAGGGTCAGAAGCGCAACACCTTGGGTAGCTCTGGTCTGGGCGCTATACGGACCACAGGCCGAAGCCTCCAAGCCCCTACTGGCGTAGAGTGCCAGCTCTGAAATACCGCCAGCCCGCCCGCCCCCCTCTTCTCCGCTCCCTCACCATCTTCGCCGGCAGCTTCGCTAAGCTGCTGTATGTGGGCCTGAGCCAGGTCCCCGAGCTCTTCCACTCGCCTCACCACACTGGAACCTGCGGCCGCCATGGCCACAACGGGCGGGCGCGCCCCAGCCACGTGACTGCGCCTGCCCGCGGTCAGCTGATCTCCAGGCGCAGGGGGAGCGTGAGGGCGGAGCTCTTTCGGTTGGTGGGAGGGAACCCCAGCTCTGTAAAGGGGCTTGCACAGGCCGGTAAAGGTGGTTACTGTTTATTTTCTTCCTCTCTGTATTCCCCTCCCTCCCAGAATCCAGAACAATAGGGATACGTTAGGGGCGGGCATGACGTCAGGGCACGCCTTTCTCCCGCCCCCTCCTCTAAACCAATCGGGAGCTCTCCACGCCCTCACGTTGGTCCAATGGGAAGCCCCATTTTCTCGGGGAGGCGCTGGGTGGATGCGACTGGCTGATGGTGTTTGGCTGGCCGACCTCGCTGTTTGGTTTCTGGCCCGCGCTGCCGCCGTAGTGTATAGGGCAGACGGGAAGGTCCGGAAGTAGGATTGTCCCCTTTTGGCCTTGGAGTGAGGGCGTTGCCTAAAATGAAATGATCATAACCCACTGGTCAGAAATGGAAAGCCTGACAGCCCCCTTGCAAGCACACATAAGTCTTCAGAGGTTATTGTGTGTCTGGGTGGGGAGCTCCAAACACTAGTGGGCGTTCCTAGTCTACGTGTTGGAGTGCCGCTTTTCCAAATCTTAATTTTAGCACCTGGGTTTGTTTTATTTCTGAACTGCATTGGCTAGGTCGTATTAATGTACTTTAACCGTCTCGCGTCCAGTAGTACCAAAATTTTGCATTTACAAAAAGTTCCACCACCACACATCTCAACCCTCAATGCGCTCATGTGTGAAGTTCATCCTCTCGAGAGTGAATTTCAAAGCATCTAGTCAAACGAGTCTAATTTCTACTTTTCATTCTCTATATTCTTGCCTCTTGTCAAACAAATCTTAACTAGAGTTTTGTTTTTCAATTTGACAAAGTACATCTTGAAAATCTCTATCTTACTTTTTATGAAAGGTAGTTTTTCATATAATAGGCAATACTAAAAATAGGGAAATAGTGTGTTGCGATTCATAAGTAATCACAATGGCTTCTTAGCTGAGCTTTGTAACAATAGTTTCTTCTTCAGTTGACCCTAAACATGGGGGATGGACAGGAATCATGTATTAATTTTGTTTCCTCGGTGCCTTCTACAGTGCCTGGCACATAATGAGTATTCAGAAGATGTTTATTAGTTTAAAATTCCATGTTATCTTGTCAGTATATTACTCTCTAATCAGGAATGTAAAGGCCCGGAAGGTTGCATTATATGATCAATGTGGCTAAAGAATCAAAACTCTGATAAGCATTTGACACCTCAGTGTATATTTTAAATAAATTTACAATTCCAATAATTCATTCAACAACCATGGACTTTTAGTAAGAAGCATACTTGACACTGGGAATTACCGCTCAACAGTAACTCAAGTGTGTGTGTGTCTTCAGAGAGAGTTGGAAGGGATGTGAGAGCACATAGTACAGCCCTTCATTTCCAGATGAAGAAAATGGACAGACTTTGACTATGAATTTCTCCAAACCTTACAGTAAATGATTGTGTGATTTGTCCAAGATCATACCAAAGTAAGCACCTGAAGAAGAGTGTCTCACCATCAATATAAACAGGTAACAGCCAGCCCTCACCAAGAAAGGCACTGAAGAAAATACTTGAAGCCTAAGAGACCCTGTCATAAAAAAGAAAATATGAGTAATTTTCTCCATTTTTATAATAAGTTATTTTTACTTTAAAAAACCTATATTATAGGGACACGTGGGTAGCTCAGTCGTTAAGTGTCTGCCTTCAGCTCAGGTCATGATCCCAGGGTCCTGGGATGGAGTCCTATGTCGGGCTCCCTGCTCAGCGGGAAGCCTGCTTCTCTCTCTCCCACTCCCCCTGCTTGTATTCCTGCTCTCGCTGTCTCTCTCTCTGTCAAATAAATAAAAATATAAAAAAAACCTACATTATAAAAATATAATGCTAGATTTTAAAAACTTCTCAGAGAAATTAACTCATTATGAATCTACCAAAATATCTTCTAAAATAAATAATTGATCTATTTGTACCATTGTCCTCATCACTAATATATAATTGGATAAAATCCAATTAGCTAAGAAGAAATTAATTAAATTAAATCAAATTTAGAACCAGGAAGACTTTGTGTGTCTTGGAATGTCTCTCTAGTTCCCTCTACTGACAATGTTTAACATTGTATCAGCTTACCAAAAAATATTTATTTATTTATTTTTTTAATACTTTTTTAAAAGATTTTATTTATTTATTTGACAGAGAGAGAGAGAGCAGGAACACAAGTAGGGGGAGTGGGAGAGGGAGAAGCAGGCTTCCCACTGAGCAGGGAGCCCGATGCGGGGCTCGATCCCAGGACCCTGAGATCATGACCTGAGTCAAAGGCCGGCACTTAACGACTGAGCCACCCAGGTGCCCCACAAAAAAAATATTTAAAGGGCCCATATATTTTTTCATAAAAGAAGCAAAAAAGGATAAATTTAGAGCTAACGGGCCAATAAATCTATAACCAGAACAGTCATAGCATATGCCATGACTCTGAGTTTGGAAATTGCTTGGCAGTTTGGAGGATTGGAGGCTAAAAGCTCCTGGTGATGAGGCAACAGAAGGCAAGCTGAGGACAAACCAGAAGCTGGCACCCTACCACCCACCCCCATGTGATATATGTGACATTCCTCAGGCACTCCTGGCTGCCCTAAAGGAAAAACAAATGGTTAACTGATAGAGATCACAGTCCTACAGGACAGGAGTCTCCCTCAGTTTACAAATGTCCTAGTGATTTACAAGGAAGAAGCTTTCTTATCAATAACCTAACTTCCAGAGACCCATAACTCAGTTTCTTGAAGCCCTAACATCACCCTCCCCTATATGAAATTGAGGGAGGCTGAGGCAGAAGGAAATGTAAATAAAATTGAATTTCTTTTGAACCTGAAGCCCATCGACAAGGACGTGTGATAGGAGGAATGTAACATTTCTCCAGGAAACTCCCGACTGTCTTCATGTTAGTGCCTCATTAAAGGGAAAAACAACGTTGGCTTGACAATAACGAGGCCTCCAGTATCCTGACAGTCTTTAGCACATGTCAGTCCTTCTGGACAGCCCCTTTGTCCTCACCTCCCCAACTCCTGAGTATATAATCAGCCACTCCTCAAGACCACAGTGCAGCAGCTCTTTCTGCCCACGGGTCCTGTTCCCATGCTTTAATAAACCACCATTTTGCACCAAAGACGGCTCAAGAATTCTTTCTTGGTTGTCCGCTCTGGACTCCACCCCAATGAACCTCACCTATATTCTAAAACTACAACACTGGTGTGAGGGGGGGGAAGTGGAACAAGCTGAGGCTTCAAGGCTGTCTCTTGAGGTGAATGCCTCACTCACAACCATGGAAATAAACTCCAAACCCTGGAGTGAGCTCCTGTTGGCCATGTCTATATTAATTGACCCTGTCTTCTGGCCATGGCCAATTCATTTATTCAATTAGGTGGTCAGGCACAGGTGTATGGTAATAAGACAGAGCAGTCTTTATGGGGATAGATCGAATGGTAGATAGTAGATAGATCCGGGGGTAAAAATTTGACAGAAGCCAAGCCAATCAGATTCTTTCTCCTGGTAATTTGAAACACTGAAGAGAGAAGCACAAGAGACAAGACTAATCATGCCAATGTAAGTGCTCCAGACAGAAACCCACCTACTGCTACAGAGGTTCCTGGGGGAGGACTTGGTTTCTTTGCCTCCCTAAGTCTTGGTTGCTCAACTTTTCCTTGATAGTTTCCCACGTTTTTATCCTGAAACTAATTAGAGTCAAAATACAGAATGGGTATATGTTAGTAGGGGCATATCAGGCAAGGCTTCTAATACCATGTTAAAGATTGTAGACTTTATCTTTTTTTTTTTTAGAGAGAGAGAGAGAGAGAGACTGTGGAGGTGGAGGGGCAGAGGGAGAGGGAGAGAGAGAGAAAATCTTAAGTAGGCTTCACGCTCAGCACAGAGCCAGGTATGGGGCTCATTCTCAATACCATGAGGTCATGACCTGAGCCGGAATCACAAGTGGAATGCTTAACCGACTGAGCCACCCAGGCACCATTAGGTAGAATAACTTTGACCGCAGGTCTCAGAAAAATCAACTACAATCTAAACAATGAGGAAATATATGATTTGGAAAATGAAACCCAGAGGTAGGACAGGCTTCAGTGCTGACTTAAACCAGCAGCCCTAGCTCCATTTCTCTGCAAGTCTCTTGGCTCTGCCTTTTTTGTATGTTGGCTTTACCCTCATCCTGACTGTGAAAAGGCTGCAGCCATTACTGGCCGCATATCTAAGGAAACTACCATCAGAGGAAGAGACAGGCAGTTACTACTGAAAGCTCTCACAGAATTATAAGGAAGAACTTTTCCAGAATCTCAGATCAAATATTTCCTCACATTTCATTGGTTCAATCTGGTCACATGCCTGGTCCAGAACCAATTACTGACAAAGGGTTAAAATTACTCTTATACTGACCAGGTCAGTATCAGTCAGGGTTCTCCAGAGAAAAAGAACCGATGGGGGGCGGGGGGGGGGAGGGAATCTACATCTACAAATCTATCACAAAGATAATTTCTTTAAAGTCAACCAATTAGTTGTTAATCACATCTACAAAATACTTCACAGCAACACCTAGATTAGTACTTGATTAGGTACCTGAATACTCTAGCCTACCTAGGTTGACACATAAAACTATCACAAGTTCTATTTCTGAACTTGTGAGGAGTGTGTTGAAGAAGGGTAGAAATGAAAACCTGTACAAAATTGGGGTTCTGTTAGGAGGAAAGGAGCAGATGGCAACTAGGCAAGCAAAAATATCCACTACTGACATGGATCATAAATAAGTCTCACTACATCTGTAATCTCTGCTAGTAACGCCCAAATTGATGACTTCTATTTATAATGATGAGCATTTTCTCATGTTGAAATTGTGACTATATTAGAGAGTCGAGTTTGGTAAGTGAATTTATAATCAGTGTCATGTTTGGAGAGGCAGACACACATTACAAAGGGCTTTTTTCTTTCTTTCTTTTTAAGATTTTATTTTATTTGAGAGAGAGTGAAAGCAAGAGAGATCACAGAGGGAGAGGGAGAAGCAGATTTGCCGCTGAGCGGAGAGCCCAAGGTGGGGCTCGATCCCAGGATCCTGAGATCATGGCAGACGAGACACTTAACTGGATGAGCCACCCAGGCGCCCCAGAAGGGGCTTTTTTCAATTAGAAATTGTATCAGTGAATTAGAATTATGAGTTATAGACAACCACAGAGGCTTAAGATAGATGCTCATTGCTCTCTCAGATTCAAGAAGTGTAGAAGTTTTCAGTCCAGAGTTGTATAAGCACTCTGTGCTGTCAGGGTGCCAGATTTCTTCCATCTCATTTCATTGCTCTGCCACAAGCGTTTCCGTCCTAGGGAAGGAAATACCTCTTGATCTGAGGTGGTCTGTGGAAGTCTAGCCATTATATTCATATTCCAGCCAATAGAAAGGAAGAAAGGCAGATCACGTTCCTTCCTTTTAAGGGCATTTCCTGCAAGCTGCATTGACCATTTCCACTTACATCCAACTAGCCAGAACTCAATCACATGGTATAAGAAGCTAGAAAATGCAGGCTTTATTACAAACAGCCCATGAACCTCCTAGGGTGACCAACGATCCTAGTTTGTCTGGAACTTAGGGCTTCCATGAGACACAGGATTTTCAATGCTAAATAGTTGGTCACCACAGCTCCATTACTCTGGAAAGAAAGGAGAATGGATATTTTCCAATGCCACAATCAACTGGAAGCTTTTTCGTTGTAACAGATAAGAAATTAGACCTAAAATGGCATAAGCTAAAAACAGAAACAACAACAACAGTTTATTGAATGATGTAACTGAAAAACAGAGGCCCAAATAACGTCATTAGAACCAGGTCTCTCTCGAACTGCTTATTCCTCTTGCCTCTCTGTTGGTTCCATTTTCAAACAGGTGGTACCAATGGTGGAAAAAGGCTGCCAGCAGCATTGGCTCCCAACTTTAAATTAGAAACCAAAAAGTCAAAAAGAAGAGCCTTATCTCCTAACAACCAGAACAAAATCTAAAAGCCTGGACCTCATGCACCTGAATTTGATCAGCGGCTCATCCCTGAGCCCATTACTGTCCCCAGGGCATCATTGTCCCTTGGAGCAGGTGGGTCCATCCCCCCCTGCCAAACCATTAGACCTGAAAGCAAAGAAAGGAAGTTTTATTTTAAAAACTGGCGGTACTGAGAAAAGGGTGGTTGGAGGCTAGCTACTGAGCAGCAAAAACACAAATGTTCACTACAGACGGTATTGTATGGTCTCTAATCCCTTTGTAATGCCTACGATATCTGAAAAGCAGAAAGATTGAGACCACTGCCAGAAAGAAAATCTTGCTCTTTCATAACCAACAGAAGCACAGGAGGTCTAGGTGATGCCATAATATGGTTTTAAACAACCTCTTCTGTCTGGCTTTTCCTTCCTCATTCCTGTCCCACCTGGTCCTCATGGTTTTTATCAATCCTTTACTCTTATTCCCAGTGAGCTTTAACCAGTTTTCCTAAGTAGATACAGAAGATTAAAAACTTCAGATTCTTCAAGTCCCTAACAGAAAATCATCGAAAGGGCCAATACACCCTTGTTCAGTCAATCTGACCACATTTTATAGTTTAACATCAGTAGTAGTATGCAGTCTCTATTGTTTTTCTGTCTTACCAAACCCCCTCCACCATACCTGCACATATATCCTGCATAATATATCTTATGTGTGTATATGATGTTAATATAACATATGTAATTTTTTTCTGATTCAGATTCTGAGGCAAAAACACATTTTGGTCCATACAACATGACTTACAGCTCACATATTAAGTCAGAGTGGTAGTGGTATCAGAAAAGAATTACTTGGGGTGCCTGGGTGACTCAGTCAGTTAAGTGTCTGCCTTTGGCTCAGGTCATGATCTCAGGGTCCTTGGATCGAGCCCCACATCAGGCTCCCTGCTCTGAGGGGAACCTGCTTCTTCCTCTCCCTCTGCCCCTCTCCCAGCTTGTTCTTTCTCTCTCTCTCTCAAGTGAATAAATAAAAATCTTTTAAAAAAAGAAAAAAAGGAATTACTTTTATGTTCAAGTAAATTATATTTGTGTAGCACTTTTAACTTCCCAGAGAATTCCTGCACCTTATCTCTAAGTCTCGACAACTCAGTGAAGCAAATAGATATATTTTCCACGTGTCATAGGTAAAAACCTGAAGCTCAGAAAAAGTTAAATTACTTGCTTAAGTTAGCACAACTAGTGAGTGGTAGAGATTAGAACTTCCCTTCTCTTGGCTCCTAGATCTCTGATCATTCCACATATGTGCTACCACCCTCACCTTCTTCCCCATCTCTCCACTTTCCCAAACCTCAGCTGCTTTACCACTGGCCCTTTGGGGATGCTCTGTATCACACTAGTTACCAACTGTGCCTTCAGACTATGAGAGACCTGTGTTCGAATACCATCTCCTCTTCTTACTTCTCAGATCCTTTCTGCCCTGTTTAACATTTCTCACTCTCATGATTTGGCTATGATGTATACAATGTATACAATGACACCCAAATCTATCCTATCTCCAACCTAAACCACTTCATTGAGCTTCATACTTCCATATACTGTTATATGAAATTGCTTATGGGGCATTTCAACTGCAAATGCCATAGGCATTTCAAATTTAAAATGTCCAAACCTGGGATTATCATTTCCTGGCTCATCTGTGATCCCCCAGTTCCTATCTTGGAATCATTTATGAATCCTATAACTCACTCAGCCCCATTCCAGTTCCATCCAATCAGACACAAAGTTCTGAATATTTTACCTCCTTTCCTTTCCAGGGAGAGGTGAGCAACTATCCAACCAAAGTTTTGAATAATATCTTCAATTTTATTAAGAGGATGATTGACCCATTGCGGTAGATAGAACAATGGTCCCACAAACACATCTACGTCCTAATTTCTAGAACCTGTGAATGTTACCTTACATGGCAAAGGAAAATTAAGGTTGCAGAAGGAATTGACATTGCTAATCAGCTAAACTTAAAATAAGGATGTTACCCTGGATTATCTGGGTGAGCCCACTGTAATCACAAGGGTCAAAAGTGGAAGAAGGAGGCAGAAGTCAGAGTGATGCCCGATGGAAAGAACTTGACTCACCCTTGCCAACTTCAGAGATGGAGAAAGGGGGTTATGAGCCAAGAAATGTGAGTAATCTCTAGAAGCTGGAAAAGGCAAGGAAACTTGCCTAAGGTCTCCATTAGGTTTATATTAGTTTGTCACAGATTGCCACAAAATCAGTGACTTAAAACAGCACATATTTATTTTCTTATGGCTCTGGAGGTCAGAATTCCAAAATCAGTTTCAACAGGTGTCAACAGGGCGTATTCCCTCTAGAAGTTCTAGGGAAGAATCCATTTCCTGTTTTTCTCCAGCTTCTAGAGCTGCATTTTTTACATTCCCTAACTCATGGCCCTTTCATCTGTCTTCAGAGTTAGCAGTGTGGCAGATTCAAATCTTTTTGCGCTTTTATCATATTACCTTCTCCTTTCTGAAGTCAAATCTCCTCATGTCCCAGATTCTTGTAAGAATCCAACTTCTAATTGTTTGCTCCCAACTCTTAAAAGACTTAGAAATTATTCATGCCTAAAGGACAAGCAACTTTTTTATTACTATTGGACAGACCGGTGCTGTCCAATAGAACTTTCTGTGATAATGGATATGGCTTCTACTTGTGCTGTACTTCATACAAATTGAATCATATATGGTCTTTGTGACTAGTTCCTTTTGCTTACATAACATCTTCAAGTTCATCCATTTTTGTAGCACGTTATCAGTACTTCATTCTTTTTTCTTACCAAATAAGATTCTATTGTTTGGATTTACCACATTTTGTTTACCTATTCATCAGTTGATGGAAATTTGGGTTGTTTTCACCTCTGGCAATTAATATTGCTATAAACATTTCTGTACAAGTTTTTGTGTGACCATATGTTTTCACTTTTTTTAGGGTAAGAAATGAAGGGCTATGTCATATGGCAAGTCTATGTTTAATTGTTTAACAAACTTGCAGATTGTTTTCCATTTTACTTTCCCACGAGTATGTAAGGGTTCTATTTTCTTCACATTCTTGCCAACACTTGTTATTATTTCACTTTTTGATTCTAGCCATCCTCCTGGGTGTAAGTGGTATTGTTTTTGATGTGGATTTCCCTAAGGAGTAATGGCGTTAAGTATCTTTTCATGTGTTTATTGGCCATTTATGTATCTTCTTTGGAGAAATGTCTATGCAGATCCTTTGTGCATTTTTAAATGGGCTATTAAAATTTTTATTATTGACTTGTAAGATTTCCTTATATATTCCAAATAGAAATCATTTATGAGATATATGGTTTGTAAATATTTTCTCCTATTCCATGGGTCATTTTCACTTTCTTAATGGTGTCTTTTTTTTTTTTTTGCTGCTTATATTTTTGGTGTCATATCTAAGAACCCACCACCAAATCTGAGGTCATGAAATTCATCTGTGTCTTCTAAGGGTTTTATAGCTTACCACATTTTACATTTAGGTCTTTGATCCATTTTGTGTTAATTTTTGCTTATGGTATGAAGAAAGGGTCCAACTTTATTCTGCATGTGGATATCCCATTATTGGAAAGACTATTTCTTGCCCATTGAATAGTTTTGGCATCTTTTTGAAAATCATTTGATAAGTTTGTTCATCTTTTTACCTAGTTATACTATCCATTATTGAAAGTTGAATACTGGAGTCTCTATTATTGTTGAATGGTCTATTTCTCTCTGTTTCTGTGTTTTTACTCCATTTATTTGAAACTCTGATGCTAGCTGCATATATATTTATAGTTGTAATATTTTCTGGATGGATTTGATGGATTTTTCTTTTATCATGATTTGATGGGTACACTTATGAAAGGTCTGGCTATGGGCAATACCTCTGTTCCTCTTCCTGCCCCACCCCTCAACTAAAAGGATGTAAAAATAAGCCTTCTCTAACATGCAGAGAATCTAGTTTTATTACTAGGATTGACTTTCAATAGATAATTCAATTATTATTGCACAGCTATTCAATTATCGCCAGAAAGGAGGGCCACAGGTTATTCTAAAACACAAAAGACATAATTTTTTAATCTATTCATTTAACTATAACAAGAATGTGACTCTC
This sequence comes from Callorhinus ursinus, assembly GCF_003265705.2. Classification (NCBI taxonomy): domain Eukaryota; kingdom Metazoa; phylum Chordata; class Mammalia; order Carnivora; family Otariidae; genus Callorhinus; species Callorhinus ursinus. Next base: position 60,250,046 of record NW_027397065.1, read on the forward strand.
TTGTTTCCAAATCATTAGATTCTAGCTCTTCTCTAAGCAATGTCAAAAAAATATTTCTTACAAAAACTAAACTCCTAGGGGTGCCTGGGCAGCTCAGTTAAGCATCTGCTTTTGGCTTTGGTCATGATCCTGGGGTCCTGGGATCAAGCCCCACATCTGTCTGTCTGTCCTCCCTGCTCAGTGGGGAGTCTGCTTCTCCCTCTCTCTCTGCCCCTCCCCCTGCTCCTTCTCTTTCTTTCTCACTCTCTCAAATAAATAAAATCTTTAGAAAAAAGCAAAAAACAAAAAACTGGACTTTTAGTCCCTTGAAAGAAAGGAATATATTTCATTCCTTCTTATACTTCTGCTGTATAGAAGAGAACCTGCTCTAGGACAAACATCTGATGACTTGAAATTTTAAAATTGTTTTTATCACCTCTTCAGGAACAAATATCTATAGATATTTAAAAAAGAAGGTGGAGGGGATGTACCTTTTTATCCACAATGAAATAAAAGAATATTAATTATAAGAGCATAAGGAATAAAGCCAAAATCCCCTGAAATAAAAGTAGCTACTATTGAACTTTCTATAAATATTCTCCCAGGCATCTATGAATAAACAAAAGCAATTTTTTTTCATAGAATCATACTGTCATAGGGCTTTACCCTGATTTTTTGACTTGTCAATGTCTTGGAGATATTGAAGTGTGTCATTCTTTTTAATATTTCAGGGTCTACCCAATTAAGAGTTTAAGAAATTATTGGATAATTGTTGATTCTTTATTTAAAAAATTACACAAATAGTATCTAATTACATATAGTAAAAATTAAAACAAGGCAATGCAGATAGATGGAAAATTATAAATTCCCCTTCACTTTGGACTCCTACTCTCTCTAACCTTCTAGAATTACCACTGTTAAGAGTTTAGTTTCCTTTCAGATATCTTTCTATGATTTTCCATACAAATACCACAAATATATAATTTTGGTTTATTCCTCTTTACATAAATGAAATCACATCATACACATTATTCTGCAACTTGATTTCTTTAACAATATATCCTGGTGAAGTTTTCCTGTAAGTACATGTAGATCCCTCTTATTCTTTTTAACTACTGTGTAGTATCCCCTGGTAAAGGTATCTATGAATTCTTCCCAGTACTTTCCTAACTGCATTCTAGTGAATAGCACTTCAATATTTTTAGACTGGTTATGTTCTAGGACTAGTCAGTATATTTGTCCATTCTATCCTTTAAGCATTCAGAAGTATTTTGTTAGACATCAACAAATGGGACTGCAGGTTACTCTGAGGGAGGCAGAAAACCCACAGTGTAGATATGCCTGGAGGGTAGCACAGCTCAAGACTACTGGGCACTGACTAGTGTCCATTAATGGTTGATAAGTGGGGAGATGTTTATCTTGTTGATTCATTTATTTTTCCAACTTAATAGCTTTATTTCATTGATGTACATGTAGATGCCTTTCACTGAAGGCCGCCACCTCCATTCACCTACAGAGAAGTACATATTGGAAGATTATCACTGCCATTCCATTGTGGGCCACCGCAGAACGATTAGTGTGTGATGTGAAACACAACATCCAGTCTCCTGAAACACTCCTTGGATTCCCAGTTTGAGACTGGAGAAGGCAAAGTTAGTAACCAAATTGGAAATACATATTTGTATGTATATACATATATATACATATAAAATATATAAACATGTAAATTTTGTTAAGAACCCTTCACATGAGATAGACCCTCTTAACACGTTTTTGAATGCACAATACAGTAGTATTAATTACATGCACAGCGTTGTACAGCAGATCTCTAACTGACTCACTGTGTATACCTGAAACTCTATACCTGTTGGATAGCAAATCCCACATCCCCTCTCCCCGAGTCCCTGGCAACCACCATTCTACTCTCTGCTTCTATGAATTTGACTCTTTTTAGATACCTCATATAAGTGGAATCATACAGTATTCGTCTTTCTGTGGCTGACTTACTTCAATTAGCATAATTCCTCCAGGTTCGTTCATGTTGTTACACATGCCGGGATTTCCTTCTTTTGTTAGGTATGCATATATCACATTTTCTTTATCCATTCACCTGTGAATGGACATTTAGGTTGCTTCCACATCTTGGCTATGGTGAATAATGCTGTGACGAACATGGGGGTACAAATACCTTGAGATCCTGAAATGGGTATTTTGAACTCACATCAAAACTATACGTATAGTGCTATTAAAGGTTAATTAAAAGTTATACAATATTTTAAACAATGACAGAAAATACCTAAAGTCCTGCTCTCATTATATATGTATTTTTTTTCATTTTTTCAGTGGTCTTTTTCAGTTTTTGGCCTTATGTGAAACTATATAACCAGCTGTGATCATTATTGAATACAGTTTGAATTCTGCTTTTTACAATTATCCTAAACATTTCCACACATACTTAAAATTTTTACTTTTTAGTGGTGGCATAATAAAACTTTCAAAATGATGTACTATAATGTAATGAATTGGTTCCTATGGCTGGATAAGTGACCCTGACTTCTGCTCTACTGAGCAGGTAAAATAAAATACATGGAACATGATGCAGAAATAAATAAAGGGTGTCACAATCTCTTGGCAGCATTTTTTTGAAATATATTATTGCAGGCATTAATAGTTTTCTTAGAGCACAACTAGTCGGATTGTGCTGTAAAAAAATAAAAAATAAAAATAAAAAAAATCACCCAATGAACAGGTACATGAAAAGGTGCTCAACAACACTAATCATCAGGGAAATGCAAATCAAAACCACAATGAGCTAACACCTCATACCTGTCAGTATATTATCCAAAAGACAAAAAATATTAAGTGTTGTCAAGGATGTGTAGAAAAGGGAAACCTTGTACACTGCTGGTGGGAATATAAATTGGTACAGCCACCGTGGAAAACAGGATGAAGTTTCCTCAAAAAATTAAAAATAGAACTATCATATGATCCAGCAATTCTACTTCTGTGTATTTATCCAAAGGAAATGAAAACACTAACTCAAAAGATATATGCATCTCCATGTTCACTACAGCATAATTTATAATAGCCAAGGCAAGGAAGCAAACTGTGTCTATGTGTTCATCAATGGATGAATGGATAAAGAAAATGTGATATATTGTTTTATATATATGTGTATATATACATTTTATGTATATGGATATATACAAAATTCAGCCATAAAAAAGACATTGTTGCCATTTACAACAACATGGAGGGAACTTGAGGGCATTATGCTAAGTGAAATGTCAGACAGAGAAAGACAAATACCATATCATCTCACTTGTATGTGGATTCTAAAAAATGAAAAACAAACAAAAAGCCCCAAAGTCATAGAGAACAGAATGCTGGTTGCCAGAGGGGGTAGGGAGTAGGCAAAATGGATTAAGGGGGTCAAAAATTACAAACTTCCAGCTATAAAATAAATAAATTATGGGATGTAATAGACAGCGTGGTGACTATAACTAATAATACTGTCTAATATGTAATTTTTAAGATCTCATCACAAGAAAAAAATTGTATTTATATGTGGTGATGGCTGTTAACTAGATTTATTGTTGTGATCATCTCGCAATATATACAATTATCAAATCATTATGTTGTATGACTGATACTAATATAATGTTATGTCAATTACACCGTAATAAAAAATTTTCAGTGTATATCTTTTAGCATTTTAGGAAGATGACTTGTTTATTTTATGATTATCAGAGGCATTTATAAGAAATAACCTAAGTTTCACTTATGTTCATGAAATAAGATTTAGTTTTGCTTACATGGCTTAAATGATTTTGTTTGCTTAGGGAATTTTCAAGTTTGGTCTCCCCTTTGCATTTTATTTATTTACTTATTTATTTATTAAGATTTTATTTATTTATTTGAGAGAGAGAGAGAATGAGAGACAGAGAAAGCATGAGAGGGGGAGGGTCTCCCCTTTGCATTTTATTTATTCATTTATTTATTTATTAAGATTTTATTTATTTATTTGAGAGAGAGAGAGCATGAGCGGGGGGAGGGCCAGAGGGAGAAGCCAACTCTGGCTGAGCAGGGAGCCCCGATGCAGGCAATGTGGGACTCCAGGATCATGACCTGAGCCAAAGGCAGTTGCTTAACCGAACTGAGCCACCCAGGCACCCCTGCATTTTATTTTAATAATAGGAAAGAAGGCTTGAACAAAGACTCCATGTCGGAAGGCCCTTGGTATATATGGCGAACAGAAGATGGGCTGAGTTAGCTAAAACCACAGTTTCCAAACATAATTAGTAAATGTTTACTTTCAAATAAAATTGTATTTATAACCCAAGTAATATAAAATAGATAAAAGTGGTACTTTATAATTTAAATGTGATTTTTTCATTTTAATTGTGAAATATTTTTTCTGGTATAAATGAAGTCAATGAAGATAACAAAGGTCTTTTGATGAACAAAAACTTTGCAACCATGGGGTTAGGCCTGATGGTTTCCTTATTTTTGTTTTTCTATTTGGGTGCACAATACTAAGAAAATTCTGATTTATATTGCAGCTCGCCCTAAAATCCCTAAAATCTGTTTCAATTAAAGTAGATCAGAAGCTTGATGGGTGCCTGGGTGGCTCAGTCGGTTAAGCGACTGCCTTCGGCTCAGGTCATGATCCTGGAGTCCCAGGATCGAGTCCCGCATCGGGCTCCCTGCTCAGCGGGGAGTCTGCTTCTCCCTCTGACCCTCTTCCCTCTCGTGCTGTCTCCCATTCTCTCTCTCTCAAATAAATAAATAAAATCTTTAAAAAAAAATAAAGTAGATCAGAAGCTTGAAAGAAAAGTAGCAGAAAGTGTTTGCTTCAATAGTCAATCACTAATAATATTGATTACTTCTTGTTTACAAATACAAATGTTGAATATGAAGTGACCAAAATTGAAAACAACTTCTAATGCTATCTATAGTACGACATTATCAAGAAGTGTTTTAGGTGTTCTTGTTGAAAAACTACTATGCTGTAATGAGAAATAATGCTAGGCAGTAGATTTGTCTGAGCAGGGCATGCAGGTATTATACATCTATACAAAATTATGTGTCAACATGCAGAAGTGAAAATGATAAAAAGATAAGTACAGAGCCTCAGCCTTCATTATCACTGACTAATTTTTTAATTTCAAGTATAGGCATTGAGAGGATAGACTTTATTCTAAGGTCTGCCTCCCAACTGCAATCTGGTAAGCTTTAGTATGTTGAAATCAGAGATACATCACAATTGAGTGTACATGCTACTGCTTTGTTAGGATTGATAGAGTAGCTGGAAAATAATTTAAGATTTAATTTCAAAATATAATGTTTGTGGAACCTCTGAAGTACTTCTATAAAGCTGTTAAGGTTATATGGTTTGCTGAGCCTGGATTAGAGAGATCTTGGCTACAAATGGATGTTGAACTTTAATTTGTAGCCTATGAGGATTCCTGAAAAGTTCAGGAGAGTGTGTGAGAAGACCAAAGCTGTATTGAAAATCATCATTTAAGAGGTGGTTAACTCTGAGAGAAAAGAAGTTTATCTAGGGAGTGACTGCAATCAAACAGCTAAGAGAGAAACTGAAACTGAAGTTGGGTACTTGGGCAGAACGAGGGAAACGTGGGTGTTAGGGTCAGCTTCAAAGACATCTCATAAAAGATGGAGGGGTAAAGATTAAAGCAGTCTTTAATACCATATAGTCCAGGGTTTAAATCCTGCCTGATATTTTCCAGTTTATGAAAATATAGAAAACATCTGAAAAATAGATAAATTCACAAGTTTAATCTTCTAGCACCTGAATACTGCAAACAGACACTGGTCTGGACATGACCTTACATCTTGCATTCTGCAGCTCTTTTTAAACTCTTAACCACGGGGACCACCCCCACCCCAGTTAGAGAATAGCAGAGCCGATATCTGAACCCAGGCAGCCTAGCCACACACAGAGTCCATGTTCTTTACCATTTGCTATCAATGTCTGTGGTATGAATTCATCCTGTGGAAGTTAAGAGGCAAGTGCTGAATAGCTTGAAATATAAAGGAAATAATGCAGGGGGAAGAAAAACCAGAGGAGATGATCCCCTTCTATGCCAGGGTAGGAACCGTAAACTTTGGATCTTAAAGGCAGTGGGGAAAATCACTGAGGGGTTTTAAGCAGAAGTAACACAATCAGACTTGAATGCATACAAAATCTCTCTGGTGTGTTTTGCTCCTTTAAGTTTCTTTAGCGCCCTAATGTAGTAATGTTCATTTTCATTCCTGGAGTTGAACCCTCTCCAAACATTTTTTTTTTTTTTAAAGATTTTTATTTATTTGACAGAGAGAGACACAGTGAAAGAGAGAACACAAGCAGAGGGGGAGGGAGTGGGAGAGGGAGAAGCAGGCTTCCCGCAGAGTAGGGAGCCTGGCACCAGGCCCAACGCTGGCCAGATCCTGGGATCATGACCTGAGCCGAAGGCAGACACTTAACGACTGAGCCACCCAGGTGCCCCCCTCTCCAAACATCTTATGTATTTATTTTACTTTTTCTTCCCCTACATTGTGAGTAAAATTTAATTCACTTTTTATCCATTGAATATTAAATGCACATTAGTTAATACAAGGCACTACTTCAAAGAATCTATGAAAATAACACAAAAGTAAATTAGGAGATGATTTGCATTATAAAACAATATATTTACAGATTTATGTGAAATTTCAAATTTATGTCTTTCAAATCCACTAGAGGAAAATTATTTGTCTGAAGGGATTTGTTTTCCATATATTAACAAACCATTGTATACAATAAGCATGCATACTTTTTTTTAATTGACTCAAATGACCTAGTTAAAAATTCCTGTTACTGGGGAGCCCGGGTGGCTCAGTCGGTTAAGCGTCTGCCTCGGGCTCAAGTCATGATCCCAGCGTCCTGGGATTGAGCCCCGCATCTGGTTCCTTGCTCAATGGGGAGCCTGCTTCTTCATTCCCCTGCTTGTGCTCTCTCTCTCAAACAAATAAATAAAATCTTAAAAAAAAAAAATTCCTATTACTAGTTTTGCCAGTCAAACAACCTTTTGAAAAACAAGTTTTCAGATGCCCCGCCCCTGTTTAACAGCTTGGAGGAGTAAGTACTCCATCTGAGGGCAGGATGTCTTAATGAGTAATGAGAGATGATGCTAATAAATAGTATCTTAGGATAATTTAAACAAAAATCCCTCAAGCACAGAATGACAATTTACAATCTAACTTTGACAAATTGTCTATATTCAATTGATAGAGAGGGGATATAAATGTATATATATACACACAAATGAATGTATATATGTACATAAATAACATAACGCATGAGATACATATATATACACATACATAAAATGACATAATACAAAATAAACTTTCCTTATTGCATTTCTGGAATCAGACCGTTTGTTTAAAAGATCTGAATTCAATTCAATTCTTCCAATTTTTAAGAACGGGTAAATTCAGCTGTACATGATTACACAAAGAAAAGTTTCCAGAATATATTTGTCAAAAACGGTCCTTCAAAGCAAGGGGGACTATTCTTATTAGTTCAGAAAAATTCGGATATTCAAAAAAATAGGTTTTTTACACAGACTAGAATTGAAATGGCTTTGTGGAACCAGGAGGGAAATCTGTACAGAACTTTTCTGTAATTTGTTCAAGTTACTCCTATTTTATCTAAAAACTATAAAACACAGCCAGTGAACTACCAAAAAAATAGTAGTGTCTTGACCATAGAGTAGTGAGGCTGATTTTTTTCTCACAAGAATTAGAGTCACACAGAGTCCAAGACTTGAAATCTGTGTCTTTAGTTTAGCCAGAAGCAACAGAGTGAGACCAGCCAAGAAGAGGGAGTCATATGACCACAGTTAGACAAAGTTGTTTTCCATTTCATATGCCCTCTGGAAGGGCGAAAGTGGAAAGGCAGACTCAGCTGTGAATGTTAGCTTTTTCACATTCTGTAAGCTACAGTACAGTAGCTGCTCTATTAGGACTAGTAATGGGACTTAAGTTCTAATACCCGAGTTTCACCTCTTTCCAACTTCTTAAGATGTGCTGAAAATACAGAGCATTACTAGGTTAATTTCTCCTAATGTGATTGGATAGTCTAACTTGGTATCCTATTCCGTCATTGATTTTGATTAAAATAATATTCATCAGGGAAAAAGAGCTAAAAGAGTACAGTAAAAGGGCAAATGCTGTCATGGAGACTTGAAACTGGACTGATTATTCATTGCATTAGGCGTACTTGCTAAGGAAGCTAAGGTCTTATTTAATTTCCTTGTGTGCTTTGCAGGTGCGCGCCCACGCAGCTGCCTGGAAGGCGCGGGGAAAGGACTCGGCCGCCGCAGGGCTGGGGAGCTTCCCCCGCCATCCGCCCCGGCTGCACCCGGCTTACGCTATCCGCCGGGCCCCTCCCAGCCTCGCGTCTCTCTAAACCTGCAGCCTCAGTGGGCGAGCGAGGGGAGGACGTCATCGACGCGCGGTCGAGCCTCCAGCCAGCCCCTCGAGCGCCTTCCCTTCCCTCCCTTCGCGTTGACGCCGCTGCGGCCCGGCTGCACTCCTACACACTCACGCGCGCGCCTCAGCGCGTCGCCTCCTCCACGCCCGGCCCGGAACATGGCGGCTCTCAAACTCTTCTCCGCCTGGTCCCCGCTCTGCGCCGCCGCCCGCCTCACCGGGGGCGTCTGGTCCAAGGTAACGTGCCAGTGAAGAAGGCCACGCGCCGGCAGAACGCAGACGAAACCCCGCGTGGTGCCCGCGTCCTCTCCTCTGCATGCACCCGCCCCCTCAACCTACCAGTTAGCGTCCGTGGCGCCGTCTCCGTGACACCGAGACGCGCCGACGCCTGCCTTGCCTCGCTGCTCCTTCGGGTGACTACCTTTGCGCGGTCATGCAGCCGCTTCCCCCGGCCGGGCGAGACCGGGTGTAGAAGCACGCGGAGAGAAGCTGAAAGGGGGCAGGAGGGCGTCTGGCAGCGCCGCCGCCGCGCCCTTCAGGGCTCGCTCGCGTCCTCCCGGGCGCGCGTCCTCCCCGGCTAGCATCTCCGCCTGGCGAGCAGCCTCCCGGGAGGGCGCGCCGGTCGAGGGACGGGTAAGGGTGACGGCAGCAGGGGACAGGTTTGCACCTCGCGTTGGGGATTTCGGGGCAGGTTAGCCACCGGTCCGCGCGAGTTGGCCGTGGAGGCGGCGGATGCTGGGCGTCGCGGGGGTGGTATGCCGTGCCCTCCCCGTCCTCCCTTATTTGGCCGCGTCGCTGCGTGGCGGTGGGAAGGGGAACGCGGACTGGAGCGCTCGCCTGGTCATCTTCCCCGTCTGACGGAGAAACCTGTGGTGCTCCGGCCGGGGCTCGCTCGCGCTCTTGAGGCGCAGGCATCCGGGTTGGAGGATTTCCATTTTCAAACTCGTAGAAAACCTTGTGCCTCCCTTACTGCCTCCTCTCCACCAATTTTTCTTTTTTCCTTTTTTTTTTTTTCTTTTTTTTTTTTTTTTTTCTTTTTTGCTGGGCTTTGTCCCTACCTATACGGCCACGCTCAGGTGGGGTTCCTGTCCGGAGCCCCTCGGAGGCCAGTACAGGCCGAGAGTGCTGGGTCCTGGAGGGCGGTTTACTTCGGCTACCATCGTAACCTCTTCCTTGCTAGGGAAAAACGGAAAGTAACGTTTGTACTTAGCGCATTAAATAATAGTTTTGAGCTTGAAAGCGTGTCTTGCACGAGGTGTGTACCCAACAGAACTGCCACGCCCCATTGCTCTCTTTCCCGCATGCAATCTCTGAGAAACCCCTTAGGTAAATGCTAGGGGATGATTTAGAACTGGAACATTTTATTCATAAATACCTCTTAGGCAGCATTTTGGTAATTGCTGATAGCTTTGGATATATAAAGCATTATTAAAAGGGCACTTGACCTTCAGTCACGCTGCTGCGGGTGCTGAAACATGCAGACCAGGACACTCCCATACCCTTGGGCCCAGGTCAGAAACATTGGCAGTTACCTATTTGCTAAGTATTAATTTACTCACTTTCCCATGGCGTTAAACTGCTTCAGAAGGCCAGCAAACCTCTTAGGTGGCAGAGGTTTCCCTGTGCCTCACTGAAAGTTCCTATCAAGCTTCAGACTTTCCCTCTTTGAGGTTTGGTTATCATAGGTCCAATGCCTGCTTTCAGGGGTTTCTTCATGCATGGCACTTGGTGCCCCTACTGCTTATTTAGTCCTTAGATGCTCATCTAACTTGCCTTACACTGGAACACTTGTGTGCTTGTTTAACTTTTCAAATGCATTCATTGACTTTTTTTTTTTTTTTAAGATTTTATTTTAGAGAGAGAGCGAGCGCCAGCTTGAGCTGGGAGAAGGGCAGAGGAAGAGGGACAAGCGGAATCCCCACTGTGTGGAGCCCAACCCAGGGCTCTATCTCAGAGATCGATAGTGACTTGAGCCGAAGTCAGACACTTAACCGACTGAGACACCCAGGTGCCCCTAAATTGACTTCTTAACAAGATGCAAGTTTCTGGTTGTCGAGGACAATCTTGTATGCTTTATTCTCCATCCTTCTCAACATTACACACTATTAGGCTTAGTATAGACGTGTTTAATACATGGATGAAAGAACCCTGTGGACAAATAGAGGTAGTAACCTTGAGAACTTTTCTGCTAAACATAACCAGCAGCCAAAATGAGATGGTGGGTGTGTGTGTGTTAGGCAAGTCTCTCAAACTTTAATGAGCCTCAGAATTACTTGGAGGCTTTAGCAAACCGGTTTCTGGGTCCACCTCCAGGGTTTCTGATTTAGTAGGTCCTGTGTGGGGCTCCACACTTTACATAAATGAGTTCCCAGGTGAAGTTAATGCTGCTAGTCTGAGAACTACATTTCTGAGCCATTGGCATGGACTTAGATTTGAATACACCATCTGAAGTTATCTTTCTTTCTCCATTACTGTTTCAGAAGGAGCATTTAATACTATTTTCCATTCACTTTGGAAAATTATTACTGGAAAAAGATCCTGAAACTACCATTAACACTTTACCTACCTTTCTTCCTTGAACCTGTTTTTTCCCCAGATCTCTCGCCAATTCCATTCTCCCCTGGTACAACTTACTGGTCCAGTCCCCCTGGATGACACTTAGTGCTTCAAGCTCTTTCTGATCCACAGCGAACCAGCCATAAAGTTGTTGTTTCCTCCCTTGTTTTGTTTTTGTTCTCATTATGGCTAATAGCACCCATATCCCACCAGTGAAATCTTGGACCCCTTCTTTTCTCTCCTCTTCCCTCCACCTCGTGGATAACCAGTGTCATGTATGCACCTTTTCCTGAAATTTCCTTGGGGTTGTCCTTGGCACTCTTTCCCAGCAACTGTCTATTTCTTCCATATAGCTCCCTGATATTAACATTTGTATTTAAATTTTTGTAATTATTTAATGACTATTACCCTTGCTAGTTTGCAAGTTTTATCAGTGCAAGGACTATGCTTGAGTGGTTTTTTGTTTGTCTTAACTCTGTATTCCAGTATTTAGTATATTTTATACAAAATGGATATTTTTGAACAAATGGATGAGTGGATGAAAGAATGATTTCCTCTGCCACTTTCCTGTTTCAGTCTTTCATATGAGTTGTGACATCTCTGTTTCAAAAGCTTTGCTGTCCCTTCCTCATTGAAGGAAGAAGTCAAAACCTCAGTGTGGTCCTTAAGTCCTGTCCGTCTCCTTTTTCAGCCCGATCTTCACGAGCTTCTCTCCATGGGACCTGGTCCCGCATGTTCCTGAGCACAATGAGCCTTTTCACATATCCGTACCTTTATTCATGCTTCTCTTTCTGGGTTCCCCATCCTCATTAGTATCTTAACTCTTGGCAAACTCAAGCTTTCTGATACACCAGGCAGAATGCATCATTCCTTTATCTGTGCTCTATTAAAGTGCTGGGCATCACTCTATTGTTGGAATAAAAGGAACATGTATGTTCCCTCAAAAACAGTATGCCACTACTTTAGAGAATTGGCCTAGTGTCGGTAACTCCCTGTAGGGTCCTTGTGATTTATTTATTCATTTCATAAGTGCATAACTGGTAGTGTTTGATTTAAGGTGAACATTCCACGTTTGATAGATACTGGTACTGTCAATTTACCTTTGACATTGGTAAACATTACAACACACATCACCATCTCCACTTAGCGCTGATGCCATATTCTCCTTGCTAAGTGTGTATATGTGTGTATCCACCTGCATATTATTGCCTTTTCCTTCCAACAGGGTCCTCTTCATCTCTCTCCATATGGCTTCTCCTTTCCACTTCTGTTTATCAGACTTTGGTACTGAGGTGGGCAGTATCAATCTTCCTGTGTCCTGATTTTTTTAACTGCAAGGTAATAGGTAAATAACACCTGGGTGTACAGTTCCATGTCATTAAGATAAGATTAATTTAAAAATAAAAGAGCAGTATGCTATATGGATTTTCCCTGAAAGACCTTCAAAATGAAGTGCGTTTTTTGGTAAAGTTCTGGAGTACTGAATGACAAGAAAAAGAGAAATTTAGGCAAAAGAAAGAATGGTAGAAGTGGTTAGAAAGGAGGGAGATTCCAGAGGCGCCTGGGTGGCTCAGTCGTTGAGCGGCTGCCTACGCCTCAGGTCATGATCTCAGGGTCCTGGGGTCAAGCCCCACGTCGGGCTCCCTGCTCTGCGGGAAGCCTGCTTCTCCCTCTCCCACTACCCCTGCTTGTGTTCCCTCTCTTGCTGTGTCTCTCTCTGTCAAATAAATAAATAAAATCTTAAAAAGAAAAAGAAAGGAAGGAGATTCTGAATTGGGAAATTATCAGATAAAATTTAGGCTCAAGAATGGAATCAGACCTCAAATTCTAAATGTAAGAATTTAACTAGAGGACAAAGGGTGAAGAGGGGGAGAATTTTAAAAGGAGAAATAGATTAAATAGAAAAAAATGGCAATATAAGAATTTTGATTATTTCTTACCCTTCAGGACCTTGACTGTTGTTTTGCAATATAGTCATTATTATTTCCTTCCTCCAATAGTAATAGCAGAAACTAGGGGCACCACAAAATGGAATTTTGCAGAAGGCGGGAGAGTGGAAAACAAAATGAAATATGTTACCCAAATGTAAAGGAGGACCTTGGTGAAAAATTCACCCCCGAAATACATAGATGGTGAAGCCATACAGTTCATTACTCTTCATTCTTTTAGTAACCTCTGCAGACTTAAGGGCTCTTTATTTATTCGTGTAGCAGATGGTGCTTGAATCTTTTCACCTCATTGTTTTAGCATTTTAGAAGGTAAAAGTCAACTTATGAGCAGTGTAGAGCTTCACTTTGAATTCACTTATTTACGAAAAAAAGACACCTCCTCTGCTCAGTCTTACAGGGTGTCAGCAGTGATGCTCCTTGCCTCCCAGAGGCTGGGAGAATGGGATAGAATGTGGGCAGAGAGGAAGCTTGTTCAGTAAACAAACCGAGAAGCTTCCTCTGGGGTGCTGCGTCCAAGGCTCTAAGTCTTAAAGACCCACAGGAAACATTCTGGTGCAACTGGCTTCAGACATTCTCCTTCCTCCTTGCCTCACTACCTGCATTCGTACAGCCAGATTGCCCAGTACTCTCTGAATACTTAGAATGGTAAGCTTGGCTACAAACAAAATAAACATGTTAAAGTAATCTTAAAGCTGGAACCCATTTTTCAAAACCCTCAACAAGGGTGGCATGGATTAATTTGCTAGAGCATAGGTCATGCTAAAAAAAATTCTTTGTAGAATCAGTAATACCTACCTGTGTATATAGGTAAGGTAGAGCGGGGAGGCTAAATGTGAAAACTAAAGTCCAGTCAATGGCAAGTTAATCTTACTGCCTGGGTGCAGAATGGAGGGAGGGTTACATTGCCCAAGGGAAGCGTATAAGCACAGGGTCTGCTATACCATTACTTAATCCTTACTACATCCTTAAGAAACAACTGTCATCCTTTTGTAAACTTAAAATCACCTCTTACACTCAAATTTTGCAACTTTCTCCGGTTCTCGCAATTGTGGGTGAACTGGAATTTTGACCCAGAGATTACTGGAGTGTGGCCCATTGGGTCACACTGCTGATTTCTTAGCAAATAGATATCACATGTCAATATAACAAATAGGTAACAAAGGTCAACAAATATTAACTGAATGTGTGGAAAAATAAAAAAAAAAGTTGGGTGTAATTTCTTTATTATCTTGAACCATTCTCACATCGCCTGCAAACATTTCACTCATTTCTTTTAGCTTTTGATTGTCTAGATAAATGTGAAACACTTGAGTCTTTTCTAAAATGTTTCTGAAGTATTTTTTTTTTAAAAGATTTCATTTATTTGAGAGAGAGAGTGAGCAAGTCGGGGGAAGAGTAGAGGGAGAGGGAGAAGGAGACTGCGCTGAGTGCAGAGCCTGATGCGGGGCTTGATCTCACCTAACCCTAACCCTGAGGTCATGACCCGAACTGAAACGAGTCAGATGCTCAATGAACCGAGCCATCCAAGAGCCCCCTTCTGAGGTATTTTTTTAAGGTGTGGGGCAGGCATTTCAATAATTTCTGTTCGTAATGAAGACACTATCAACTGAAACGACAGAATTCCTGACAAGTCTATGCCTATATACTTTTGTTTCCCCTTGTGAATCTGAAAAGTGTCCTGGATCTGTAGGAGAAGTGAGTTTTCTCTTGATTTCCTCTCTTATAGGATTCATGTTTCTCAGTCTACAGATAAGTAGTTCAGAGTGACTTTACCCCCTGACTACTTAGGTGTAGATGAGTTCTTTTATTTTCTTCCTCCTGCTGAGGCCCTGACTTTTCACCCCTTGGTATTTGGTAAGAGATAGAGATTAGCATTTGTGTATTTACTGCATGTTTTTGCATCTTTGACTTTTTTCCAATTTTGAGATATAATTGACAAAACAGTACTGTAGCAGTTTAAGGTGTACAGAGCAATGACTTCTCCTTCACTCTTTAGAAAAGATAATAACAATAGAGTTCTTTGTTAAAAAATAGGGCACTCATAAAGATTTGTTATCTGTAAATAATGAAATTGAAGTAGAATAAGACGGTGGGCTTTTAAAACTCATGGAGAGGAACAGATTGTGGTAGAAGGATGCTGTGATGAAGGCTAAAACCTGGGATCTGGTTTTGCTGTAACACAATGTTGGGTACATTACGAGATCTTGCTCAGCTTCAGAAACTTGACCTGTGAAATGAATTGGTTGGATTAGAGTATCTGTATTTTTCTTTTTTCTATTTTTGAGCAGATATCCTCAACTTTATTTTATGATTCATCTTTTGTCCTCTTTATTGAGGCTATCAAACTTTTAATTTCCAAGATTTAAAAAATATATATTTGTGTGTGTACGTGCATGTTTAAACAAAATCCAATAAATCCTTGCTACTGGGGATAGGACAGAGAAGTAAGCTCTCTGCAGCTCCAGCTCATTCTTTGCTAGCTTTGCCTCCATGTATTTCCCAGTGGTGTGCTAGGATAGACCCCTCTCTTCACCAGATCTGAACCAAGGTTGAATTTAAAGGGACAAAAGTCATCTGGGTAACCTCTACTTTTGCATATTTCATTTGACATTCAGTGTTCTCTTAAAGGAAATAGACTTTTGTACTATTTGACACTTTCAATGAAAGAAGTTTATAGAGGAAGAAAAGAATGCTAGAAACTCATTAATGCGTTTACCTTGACCTCATAGGATGTCTGTCAAAGACCAATAAGGCAGCACGTGTGAGCTTACATTTATGAACTTCTTAAGGTGGCAGCATATGAGGAGTCAGGAGCCTTTCTCTTTTCTCCCTCCCTTTTTAGGTTGAATATATAATAAGAATAAAGAGAGGTGATATTTATCATGAATGATTACAACATAGTCAGCTCTGATTTTCTCCTCCGTATTGTGGATGAATTATAAAGAGGGAAACTGTTTAAAACGGATGATGAATGTTCACTAGATAACCTGTTTTGCACCAAATAGGTCACTGGTAAGACTAGCCATGCCTTCCTTGCAGATAATAGTTTGCTATTTTTCTCAGCATCTATAAACTCCAAGCCCCTTAGGGGGTTGGGTCTTTTTGTGTACTGTTCCTTACTTGTTCCCTTAGGAGGCATTCACTGATACAAGATTGGGTCAGGGGCCCAACTATGTATTTGTATACTGGTCACACCATACCTCATTTCCCGCAGAGTGGCAGTCATGTCTTAATATTTACTAGATGGGAGTAAACACCAGAATAGTTGGCACATAGTACGTTCTCAGTGAATATTTGTTGACTGAATGCAAGGTTAGCTCACTATCAGAAACTGATGCTTGATGGCATCATTATTGTGAGTTTGAGTCCCAGTGTATGAGCTGTCTACTTTCAATCTTTTGGGTGGCCACAAATGACAGAGTTTTCCTTTATACAATGGAAGACATCCATCATGATCACAAGGGAATTCTGGTGATAATCTGTGGGTAGAGTATGTCCTTCCTACTCTTAAGATGAATTACTTACGGCCCCACTCTTTGTTTCAAAGAGCAGATAGTGAAATTATCCTTGTTTATATGAAAAGTGAATACATTGGTATACATGCAAAATAAAGATGTATCTCCAAATGATGATTCACTTAAAAATTTTTTAAAAATGTTTTAGGGATGTGTTTGCTACTTTTCGACCAGCACACGTCGCCATACCAAATTTTATACAGATCCAGTGGAAGCTGTAAAAGACATCCCTGATGGTGCAACAATACTGGTTGGTGGTGAGTAATGGTACTGTTTTCCTTTTGGTGTTCGAACATCCTTATGTTTTTAGCAAAGCAGGGAAATCACAATGGCAAAGCTGTGGAGATCAGAAATGCCAATTATTTTATTTTTAGTCATTTATTGCATATTATGTAATTATTTCATTATGTAATGATTTTATTAGTGTCCTCATCTTGAAAATTTAGCAGGGTTTAGCACTTAATGTTTCACTTTTTCCCTTTGTGTTTCTTTTTCTATTATTTTGAAAAGCTGAAGTTTTAAATGGTGATGTCTTATTAGTAGCTTTGAAAACATTCCTAGATCCTTGGGAATTCTGTTTAACTAAAACATTTGCATGGCTCTCATCTGCCCTTACCTAGCTATTCCTTTTGTCATTCCTCATTTTAGGAGGTAAAAAGCATATACGCATCTCTCTGTTGTTGAAGCCTCTGGGTTCATTGCTGCACCTTGTTTGGAATGTCTTTTAGAAACATTGTCTCATACTCATTACACTCACTGCCTGATTCTTATAATTTTTATTTATTACTCTTATTTTTTCTTATTTCTAGGCCTTGGTCACAGGAATCTAGGCTTGTTTTTAGGGCTGCTGTTCATTCATTCATCCATTCAACTGACCAGTCATTGAATGTCCATTTTAAACCCAATGCTATTTGACAAATTGCAGAAGTTGTAAAGAAATAAAAGTCATTGGTCTAGGCTTCCGGTTCTGCAAAATCTACTCAGGCATATAAACAAACATGCTTGAAAAAGTAATTGTATAAAGGTTGAATTATAAAGTTGGACAGTAATAGATGTGCAGTTAAGTGCAAGATGTGTGATGTGTAGCTAATATTAACTGGTTGCACTTGGCTTTATTCTTATGATTCAAAGATTTGACGGTTATGTCTGGTGCTATCTAATGGTGCAAAACATTTGGGTACGGCTATGTAGCCACTTCCCGAGTTGCTGAGATATATCTGTATATTTTGCTTAATAGATCTAATAATGTGTTTTGCATTTTTTTTTTTTTATGGAAAAGGATAACATACATTTCCCTGAGAGAAGATTACCATTTTCACAAATTGTCTTTTTCACTTAATAGGTTTTGGGTTATGTGGAATTCCAGAAAATCTTATAGGAGCCTTACTGAAGACTGGAGTGAAAGGGCTGACTGCAGTCAGCAACAATGCAGGGTAAGTGTGCATTTTGAAAACAAGTGGCTTGAAAGAAATGACAGTTCTCTATAATATTTATACAAAGTTTATGAATAAAATGAAAAATATGCTCAAGTATCATAAGATAGTTTTTTTTTAATATTTTATTTATTTGAGAGAGAGAGAATGAGAGAGAGAGAGCACATGAGAGGGGGCAGGGTCAGAGGGAGAAGCAGACTCCCTGCCGAGCAGGGAGCCTGATGCGGTACTCGATCCCGGGACTCCAGGATCATGACCTGAGCCGAAGGCAGTCACTTAACCAACTGAGCCACCCGGGTGCCCTCATAAGATAGTTTTTAACAAGCTCAGGAGTTGGAGGTTACATTTCTTCAAATATTTTTGGTACCATCCTTCATAATCATAAGTAAAGCAGACTTGCATAGATTTATATCTTAGGCTGATGTGTTTTTATTTTTCTAAATTCCAAATGCATTGTTAAAGTTAAAATACAGATTTTCAAATTGAATCTTGCATTTTATAATTTAGAGATGTCCCTTTATGTTATTGTAGATCATTATGTATAGAGGAAGATATTAAACGGGTTTTTTTGTTTTTTTTTTTTAAGATTTTAGTTCCACATCCTCAAAGAAGCCTTATTCAATTATAGAACTTCTCTAGCCTTCATTGATCTTGCCCCTTTGGAGACTTCCAGTCTTTCTTTGTATACCGAATTGTAGTCCTTCTCCAGTATATATTACAGACTGATCCTTTTGCTTACAGTAGTTTTTTCTTCCCCACAAGTGCTGGAGCTGGATGGGATTGTAGAGATCATCTGTTCCAGTTCCCTCATTTAACAGAGGAAACTCATATGTAAATAGAGAAGTAACTTGTTCATGATCACTTGATATTTCTTAAATGCATCTCGTGCTATTTGAGCTTACTTTGTATTTATTAAAAATACTTTAGACTATCAGTACTTTGTTGGGTTTTCCAGATAGCTCAGTGCTTACAAGGGATGGGGTAAATCAATGTAAATTCTTGATGCGGAGTAAATACTGATAACCATCATTGAACGCAAAGAAAGCACTTTGCACACCCTCATTGGCAGTTGATTCTCCTAATCAGGTGGGTTTAATCACAGATCTACAGGAATGACGGCTCTGTTTGGCCATTAGAGTCAGATAAATGAGGAAAACTTAGCACTGCTTTGTTGGAGAAACAAACGTGGTTTGGATTGTTGAGTAAATGGAGAGAACTTAGAAGTAATAACTACTTTCTTGGGGCATGTGGGTGGCTTAGTCAATTAAGCATCCAACTCCTGATTTCAGCTCAGGTCATGATCTCAGGGTCCTGGGATAGAGCCCCTTGTTGGCTCCATGCTCAGGAGTCTGTGTATCCCTCTTCCTCTGCCCTTCTCCCCTAAATAAATAAATAAATAAAATCTTTTAAAAAAAAGAAGTAATAACTGCTTTCTCATTTAGAAAAAGGCTTTTTATGGAAGGATCTACCTGAATTGGAAGACTTTCCAGAGCTCAGGGCTCTTGGTCTGTGTTTTTTGTTTTGTTTTTAGTTATCAGTAAGACCTGTTGCCATGAGGTACCACTTATCTTGGTGTGGAGTATTAACTGTTAGTCTTTTTTTTTTTTAAATATTATTTAATTTATTTTTTTATTTTTAAGATTATTTTTTAGAGAGAGCGCACGCTCACAAGTAGGCAAAGTGGCAGGCAGAGGGAGAGGGAGAAGCGGAGCCTGATGTGGGGCTCGATCCCACCTGGGATCGTGACCTGAGCCGAAGGCAGCCGCTTAACCTACTGAGCCACCCAGGCGCCCCTTAACTGTTAGTCTTGATGAGATAAACATTCCCCCTTAGGATCACTCAGATGAATCCAGACTTTGATATGGATTGATTAGGAAAGTAGGGAAAATTGAAAATATGCATTTCACTGATTTTTTTAGAAGACTTTGACATGTGAATTACAAGCCTGTAGGAACCAAAAGTTTTACAGTAAACTATATATCAACCAATTAGAGAAGTAAGGGAAGCATAGATGTGTTATATTAATCACACTCATTTCCTCATGACAAGATTATTTTAGATTACAGTTCTTGAAGGTGGGAATTTAAACAAATGGACACCCAGCTTCCATGTGGAAGCCTGTAAGTACTATGTGATAATGCGTACACACCTGTGTCTGTGGTTACAGTACTATTACCTATATGTGGTATTACACTAGTCAACTGTAGGAATTCTGGACCCAATGAGCAGTTTTTCATGCTAAATAAAATTCCTGGGTCTGCACCAGTGGTTTTGAACCAGCAGATAAAGGTGGGTGGCCCCTTCGCTGTGCCGTCTTTATTATTAGTTGAGGCAGCTGCAGCTCTGAAGGGCTCAGTGGAGAGCTGTAGGCCATTTTGTCTGATTATGCATTCCCCCAAGAGTTGATTATTTTGTCTGAGAAGAGCTAACCACTTCCTGGGATGTGTACTTGAACTTCTCTGCTCAGCTCACGGAAGGGAGTGAGTGTTCACTTGTTCCATATAACTGCATCATAAGTTAATGTGCTATCCGAATATAACTTGGTCTTTTCATTTGATATTCTTGATATTATCAGAGTAAATATATACTGTAACTGAGATTTAAGCATGCCTAAAATGAGAGGAAACGAGAAATCCAGTTTAGTAAATGGTTGCAAATTCATTTTGATTAGTTTTGTTTTGACAAGAATTTCCAATTGAGATTTCAGAAAATGAAATTTCAGATTCAGAACATGACAAATATTTGTGGAACATTTATGTCTTCCATGAAATACTGTTTTGATTTACATGAATATATCTCTTTATTGAATTCTTGGCTTTAGATTTCTTTTACCACTAAAATGTTTGAAACCTGAGTTTGTGGTACCATAAGAGAATGGTCAAATCTCTCCTTAGGTGTGCTAGGGAAATGTTGGCTACTAAAGGCAAGCAAGATAATCTCTTTGAAAGTCCACCAAAATTGCCTTTAATATCAAAGAGCTGCAAGATGCCTTAATATTCATGTTTCTCTATTAGAAATGTATGTTTCTCATTTGCAAAAGATGGCCTGTGTCTGTTTTCTCGTTTCCTATTGTAAGGGCTTTGCCTTTTTCATTTTTGTATCATCATTGTCTGATAAACAGTAAAGAATGGATATATGTTTACTGAATTCGTGAGTTGGAAAGTATGTGGCAAGAAAGACACTTATTATAAGCTACCTAACAGCATTTTTTGAGGCATAAACACTAACTCTGTACTTGGTCAGGGGGTAGCCTGGGCTGAGCATTTTAAGCATTGCTTGGTTGTCAAGCCAGTTGCTAGTCCAAAAAAGAAAGCAAAGGCCAAATATACATAGTTTCCAGAGCCAAGATCAACAAATACAGAGAGAGGTCATGTCCAAACAGAGCCAAGTTCAAATGTGTAATGGGTTGAAAAGCCAAACAGAGATCCATGAAAGAGTGTGTAATGGGAAAAATCTCTGAAGTCAGTGAATTGGGCAAGTACATTCTGGTTTATCATATGGACCTGTATACTTGGAGGGGGGTTCAGGTATTAAAGACTACAGAAAGCAAATGGACTGTATTGACTTTCACGGATTATTTTATTGTTACGACTATTTAGATAGGGCTCCAGAGGATATATCAATAGTACTCTCATATTGGGTAACTGAAGAGAGTTTACCAACGCGACTGTCTTTAAAGGAATGGTCAGAGTTACGGGAAAGCAATGTGAATACTGAAGTACCCTGGAGTTAGTAACAGAGAGCGCTATTACCGCCAGCCTTAGGCCTGAAGAACGAGAGGAGAGAGCTGCGAGGAACTGGAGGAAAGCTTTATGGAGAGGGTTGTCCAGTGTGCTGCAGCTTGCCAGGGAGGGAGTCAGGGTAATATAAATCCTGACATCCTTCTCGCACCTGGTCAGAAGACAGAGGGCAAGGGAGTCCATCTATCCAGTCAGCCATCCCAGCACAGGGCAAGCTGGAGATTGGCGAATGGATCTGCAAGGGCAAATAGAAAATCTCCAGCATGAGGACTTGGTGATTTTCATTTTGAGCCAGTGAGAAGGGAGAAAGTGAAATCAAACAATAACTTCATTCAACAAATGTTCCACAAATGTGAAAATGGAGGGGCAGATTTCAGTATAAAGTCGGGCAATCAGGGAGGGACTCATTGAGCTGATGGTTGACCAGACACTTGAAAGAAATGAGGGTTGGGCCTTGCATTACCTGGGGAAGAGTTTCAGAGACGGAAAGGCCAGTGCAAAGGCCCTGGGAAGTACCCTGGTGTGTTTGCGGGACAGGGAGGAGGTCAACAGAAGGAAAGTGAGCAAAAGGGAAGTGGGAGGAATGAGGTCTGAGATGTCAAGGGCATCTCATCTTACAGGGCCTTGCAGGCCACTCTAGAGACCTCTGCTTTTGCATGAATGCCATTGCAGCATTTTGGGCAGAGCAGTGACGTGATCTGACATATTTTGTTTTATTCTTACGGTTTTGGCCGCCATTTTATGAGGGGATTGCAGGGGGCAGGAGTGGAAGTAGGGAAGGTTGCTGTCTTTAGGCAGGAGATGGTGCAGGTCGCACAGGAGGAAGTGAGAAATGTTCAGATTCTGGATAGATTTTGAAGGTAGAGTCAGGATTTTCTGATATAGTTGATGTAGAGTGTGAGAGAGGAGTGACAGAGCACTGTTACTTTTGTACTAAAGGTCTGCAAGGATGGGGCAGGCTGCAGGTGCAGCTTAATTTAGGAGAATGGAATTGTTAACCTGAAGAACAGAAGGCCCAGCTAAAAAACAGAGATGGCAGTGTGTGTGTGTGTGTGTGTGTGTCTCAACTGATTTTTCCAAGAGAGACAGAGACTTTGTAGTGATGTGGAGCCCTCTAGTGGCCAAGCATATTATTAATCTTCAGGGCGTTCTCTCCATACTTCTCCATATCTCAAAAGTACATTCTTGAAAATACTTGCTTAGGCTTTAGTTTTCTTTTGAAACAAGCAAGAATAAATCATGTAGCTATTCCTTCTATACTCATGGTGAGTGGGAAATGTTCTCAGATTCAGTATTGGAAGACAAGAACTATAAACAAGTTTAGCAAATGGTTGACGGTTACCTGGACTACTTGGAGGGATTCAGTGTGCCTAGACCTCCTGGTCTAGATTAGAGGCTTGGCAGTGATACATTCTGGGAAGTAAGAGTCAGTTGAGTGGGGATGGGCACTTGTGGGCATGAGGAGTGTGGGGGTGGAGAGTGAAGTGAAGGGGGAGACAAGGAGGTTGTTAGGAGAAACGCCCGTGGTTTGTCACACAAGGTACCGTACTTATCCCTCCTTGGGTCATGCAAGGGGATGTCACTAGGGACTGTAGACTAATTAACCACCAGTCCATTCTCCCACTCTGTTCCACTGCCAAAGCCAGAATTCTGGACTGGGTCTGTATCTACATCAGGATGGGCAATACACCTATGATTTATTTTCCCCCAAATATCCCTTGACTGGTCCCCTTTTACTCTACTCCTTTTGGGGCTGCCTTAGTTCAGACCATTGTCTTTGCTTATCTGGATTATTTCAAGCCTCTTAACTGATCTCCCGGCCTTTTATCACTGAACCTCTCCAATTAATTGTATACCCTGTTATTTTCTACTTAAAATTTTTCACAGGGTCTCCCATATCCTTTAGGATGAAATCTTGATTTCATGGTATGGCTCACGTGACAGGTGACAATTTGGCCTGCCTTCTACCTCTTGCTCACTTTTGCTTTCAGTCCATACTGCAGTTACACTCAGCACGGAGCCTGTCCCACCACTGTGCACCTTTGCAAAGCTGCCCACCTGCCTTTTTGGTTCATTGCTTCCACACCTCTACTCTGCTCTCAAGGACTTTTTTCTTCAAGTCTGTTCAAGTGTTATTTTCCGTAAGCCTTTTCTGGACCTCTTTCTCCTCTCTGTTGGGTGACCTTCAGTGTTCTCATTGTACTTGATGCAGACCTCTTAGCACATCTCACCCTCTGTTGTAATTATAGGTTTACATGTTTATCCCTTGATATCTCAGAGCTCCCCCTAGGCCAGGACCTGACATACTAGCCCTGGGGGGCAGTAAGAACTTAGTAAAGGACTATGGGATGAGTGAACAGTGTAGATGACCCAAGCTCCATAAGGGAGAGGCCATGAGAGCACTTGGGGGATTAGGAGGGAGAGATCATAAATGAAGGCTTCTATTTCTGGGAGGTGCTCTGGCTTTATCACTGTATTTCTGTCTTTTAAAAAAACTTTATCATAGCATAATACAGAGTAACACAGAAAAGTGATCATATCGCAGGTTTGAAGTTTGAAGGATCTTTACAGGCTGCAGACCCATGTAACCAGCCCCCAGATTCTTTCAAAGGAACATGACCAGTACCCCAGAAAGCCCCTCTTGTGCTCCTTCGAGTCACTGTTTTCCTTTCCCACCAAACTTAACCATTATCCTCACTTCTGATCTTATCCGTTAGTCTTGTGTGACTTTGAACTTCATATAAAAGGAACAGGTCAGTAAGTACTCTCTTGTGGTTCTTTTGCTTAGCATTTTACCTGTGAGAGCCCTCCATTGTTGCAGGGGTTGTCACTGATTCCTTCATACTGCTCATTTTTTCTGCTCTGCTGTGGAGTAGTATTGGTTGGGGAGGCCCCAGTGTTTGGCCATCATGGACAGTGTGACTATGAATATTCTTGTCTTCTGGGGAATATATGTATGCATTCCTGTTGGATATAGACCGAGGAGGGGAATTGCTGACATAGCATATCCAGATGTTCAGCATCAATAGATACTGCTAATAATTTTTCAGAAGTGATTGGATCAGTTGACATTCTCCTCTTCATAGATGAGCGCTCTGGGTGTTCCACATTCTTGCCAACACTTGATATTTCCTTCCCTTTTTTTGTTTTTTTTAAGATTTTATTTGTGTGTGAGAGAGAGAGCGTGTGCGCACAAGCAGGGGGAGTGGCAGGCAGAGGGAGAAGCAGGCTCCCCACTGAGCAAGGAGCCCAACATGGGGCTTGATCCCAGGGCCCCGGGATCATGACCTGAGCCGAAATTAAGAGTCAGATGCTTAACCTACTGAGCCACCCAGGCGCCCCTGTTCTCTCTTTTAAATATGAAAATGCGTGTTCACTTTTTTAGGACAGAATGAATTTTTCTGTTTGGAGCCAGTGCAGGTTAGGAGAGTGGCATTGCCTTTGCATTTACATACGCCTTCAGAGTGTAGGGCAAGATCCAGTCTGCTCGCCTTCTACCCTAGTATCACTTGGGAGCAGTGGAAAGAGTGAAAGGTGCAGGGCAGACTTGTAGGATTGGTGTGGGTTTGAATACTGGCTACGTCACTACCCAAGATATCTTTCGGCAGAAATCACTGAAAGGTCTTGAGCTTTAGTTTCCTCAGCTGTAAAATAAGAAAAGGACGGCCACCTTGCAAGGCTCTTTGGGTGGTGGGAGACTATGAGAGAATATGGGTTCAATGCCCAGCAGAGAGGATTCCTTTAAATGAATAATATTGCATGTTTTTGGAAGTCAGGGATATTAGTGTTCTAACCGATGTTGCTTTGATTGCAAGTTGCTTGCATTTTTCTTCTAGGGTTGACAACTTTGGCCTGGGCCTTTTACTTCGATCCAAGCAGATAAAACGCATGGTCTCTTCATATGTGGGAGAAAATGCAGAATTTGAACGACAGTACTTAAGTGGTGAATTAGAAGTAGAGCTGACACCTCAGGTAAGACAATTTCTCTGCTCCTCTTTTAAATAGTAACTTAGTTTGAAATTTACCTATTTCCCTCTAGCAATTTTCTTTTGCAAGAGAGGTAAGGCAGAGAGGATGCGATTTTGCCAGGCCAAGGAAATTTGTTTGTAGGTCACACCTGTTGATTGCTAGGAGACTAAAAGCCTCTGTTGCTGTGCCCCAAAAAAGGGAGGTATTTCTAGTAAACAGTATTTAGGCTACAGGACAGATGTGTAAGCTTGGCACTATGGTGTCCATTTTGTGCTGGCAGCTTGCAGTAGGACTTGCTGAAATGCTTGGGGATTGTCCTAAGAGTCCATTCCTGTGAATCATAGAATTAGAAATATGTGAGGAATATGTTCTTGCTGAGACATCAGGAAAGTGAAGTCCCTGGAGAGTACAACTGGCCATGTCCTGGAGTAAGAACTGGAATCAGAGCCCAGGTCTCCAGGGAATAGATGTTCCTTACCAAGCAAGCAATTACCGCATTTGAATCTAGCAGGTTTCCATTCATGTCATACACTATGTCTTAACTGGCTAAAGAGTTTGTCACAAAGGAAACTTGTTGAAGCCATTTGTGCCTATTGGTCTTCCAATTTGACAACATCTGCCTTCATCTCTGAAATTGAACCCACCACTCTGCTTTATTTTTGTCAACAGAATTATTATTACCACTGACTTCACTAAATTGGTAATAACGTGAGATAGCAACATTTTAAAAATCAATAATGAACTCCCAGTATATGCTTGTCTAGAGAGAGCATGCAGGGGAGAACTTTTCTACCTGAGGCTTCACAACATTACTCACGTCCCACCCAATCACCCCACAGTATGGGCATCTGTGCTTATCATAAGCCTTGCACTGTGTCTGGTATTTATCCATTTTCATTTAAAGTTTTTTGAAAATAACAAAAGGTATCCTGTCTTAGTCTACTCGTGCTGCTATAACAAAATACCACAGACTTGGTGGCTCAGACAAGAGGAAGTGATTTCTCATTGTTGTGGCAACTGGGAAGTACAAGACCAAGTACAGGCTGATGTGATTCTTGGTAGAGGGGAGGAGGGGCAGGAAGAGAGAAGGAAGATGCACACGTGCAAACAAGGACTTTGGGGTCTTAGTATAAGGACACTAATCCTGCTGGATCAGGGCCCTACCCTTATGACCTCATTTAGCCTTAATGACTTCCATAAAGGCCCTGTCTTCAAATACAATCACGTTGGGTGTTAGGGCTTCAACATATGAATTTGGTGGGGGACACAATTCAGTCCATTGCATATACTTTTCCTCTTCACATTGTAGATTGAGATAACTTTTCCTTTGGGTTGTGGAGCCCTTGAAGATTAACCTTTTGATTACTTCTATTATCTTTTGTATTATCCCTTCTTTTGTCAGAGGGCATATACATGGGAGTTCCTTAGTATTTCTTTTATATTCCTTCTTTAAGCTGAAAGAGGTCAGTGTCTCTCTCCCCGACTTAGTGGCAGGTGAATAAACGTTGGCTCGGGCAACTTGTTTTGCAGCCTGTGAGCCAATGAGCCAGAGAAGTGTTGTTGAAGTGGTAGGGATAGGACTCCCTTTGGGATTTGGGTGTAGGGGGGTTGGTGGTAGCTGCAGAGAGCCTGTCTGTAGAGATTGTCCACTTTTAGGTCCTTGCACAGTTGGACAGAGAGCAGGAATAAAGTATTCAAGGAGGGTAGACATAAAAAATATCTTATAGTAGAGAGTGTTATGGTTGTTTGGATGATTTAATCTTGTGAATGTTATTAACTTAAAATACAGTACAAAATGGAGTTATCTCTATTAGATAGAATAGAGAAACTGTTACCTGGAAGATTGTCAGTTATGCCTCAGATCCTGTCTTCCCCAGATGATCCCACCCTACTTCAAACACTCTGTGTCTGAAGTCCCAACTTTTAGTTCTTGCTTTGAGTTTAGTATTTAAAGGACCCAGTTAAAGTAGAAAATTGTTTTCAGGCTGAAATGATTTTAACATAATATTACTAAGACCTCAACCAGTTCTTACTACTGCGTGACCAATCAGTTATGTAGTATGAATATGATGTAGCTAGACTGTAACAATAGGTCTTAGGGTTAGGGTGGGTGTTAGGAAATATTTAGGGTCAGAGTTACTCCCCTATGGGAGAACTGGGTTGGAAAGCAGTTGGGGGCAGGGGGGAGCCAGAGAAATCAGCTTTGAACCACTGGTACCTAGGAAGGGGGTAAAGATGGTAAAAAGAAGATACAAGAAACTTTGCATACAGTTGTTTCTACTCTAAGATAAAATTTGAAGTACTCTTAGCTTTTAAAAACCAAATTACCTGTATGTTGTACTCTTTGCCTAACTTTGGATTTTTTCTTAGTTAGATAATGTAGTAGATAAAATGCTTTTAAGAATGTTTTAGAATGAACTCTAAGTAAATGAACATACTATTATTATATAATAATGGCATTGTTATTCATGATAAGCTTCAAGCTATACCTACATAGGGCACACAGTAAAACACAAAATTTAAATACATATTTTTAAATATATATATATATATAAAGTGATATACTTCAGATTTGAAAATTGATTTTAAAATATTACAAATAGACTGATGGAGAATATGATGTCAGGAGAGCAGTGGGAGACCAGAAAGCTGAGCGCATGATGATCCAAAGAAGCAGTTATATTTGGAATGCGGATTAAGAATTGAGAGATTGTTGTCTAGAGGGGCAATACTTGTTTTCAATTATCTAGCATACAGCGTTAGTGAAATACACCAATATACAGTGCTAGGTCCTGTTTAGAATGATAAACCTGTGGAGAGAGGAACTGTGTCTGTAAATGTTTCCGTATCCACATACAGAAGTGTGCTTAATGAACTTCTTATGGTGTGGTGGTTGCTCACTTGTAGGGCACGCTTGCAGAGCGGATTCGTGCAGGTGGGGCTGGCGTTCCTGCATTTTACACGAGCACTGGGTACGGGACCCTGGTGCAGCAAGGAGGGGCACCGATCAAATACAATAAAGATGGTACCATTGCCGTTGCCAGTAAGCCGAGAGAGGTAAGTAGCTCTCATTCAGGTAGCACTGGGATGCCTCCTTTAGCATAGGGTTCCAGGTGGACTCTGGGTAGATAAGATAAAATCTGCTCTGTGTAAGAAGAGACACTGTCCTTCACTTATGTGGCGTACGCTAGGTAAAATTTCTGCTGAAACTGAGCATCTGCCAATAATTAAAATCACATAGAGAAACCAGAATAAATGAGAAGAAACTGTGATCTATATAAGATGTGTGAGTCAAGATTAGTTTTTTTTTTTAAGATTTTATTTATTTATTCATGAGAGACAGAGAGAGAGAGACACACAGAGAAGCAGAGGGAGAAGCAGGCTCCCAAGGAGCAGGGAGCCGGATGCGGGACTCGATCCCAGGACCCTGGGATCATGACCTGAGCCGAAGGCAGACGCTTAACGACTGAGCCACCCAGGTGTCCTGAGTCAAGATTAGTTTTATGGTAGGTTTTAACAAACGTTGGAGCATTTATAACTTCTGATCATGCTCATGTGGAAAGGAGAGTAGGTGTATGATATATATTGTATTAAACTTTTCATTCTCAAGCCCCTTCTGGATGTGGATGAAGGAGAAAAAAAAGCCAAGGACATCACAAGTTTGTCTACAATTTTGAAAAGGAGGGGACAGTTGTAATTACATAATAAGAGCATTCATCCTGTCTCCTTTATCCTTCTTTTTGTACACTGGACATATTTGAGCTGACTGAATAATTTAGTTTTATTTAAAGTGCTGGGTGGGATGGAGTACCTTTATACTAGGTAACTTCACTCACATATTAGAAAAGAATAGGACTCTACATATAGATATTTGAGATACTCAGATTTGAGGCAGTTGTAAAAATTACACAGGACAATATTCCATTACTGTATTTTTAGTCCCTCTCCCTGGCCACATGGCTCAAGAGTGTTAACTCAGGCTGCAGAAATGCTGAGCTTAGCTCTGAGGAAATGACAGCTTAGTAAATCGAGGGATCTCCTACCACACTTGCCTATAGCGAATTTTATAATTTTTTTTCTTTTTTTTTTTTTTGCTTATAGGGATGTTCTGCACCTCCATGTTTTGAGAGAAGATAAAAGGTCATTGAACATGCGCCTTGCTGTTCATTGTTTGTGTCTAGCAGCATCTTCCATCTGGAGCTTTGCTTTTTTTGCTTAGAATGACCTATATTGACTCAAAGTTTTGATTAACATTTTTTTTATATTCTATCTTGCTTCTTTCCTTACTGCCTAATTAGGTTTAAAAAGTTTTTGACCAAGTAAGACAGGAGCCTAATTATTAAAATGGATCTTAGTAATACAGATGATGCCCAGAAAAATTGGGTTAATACTTTGAGAGTTTGCTAGAAGCTAGAGCATTAACTTGCCCTGGGAAAATATAGGATAGACTGGAGTCTGTTCTGAATGTCTTGGTTCATTTTTGCCTGGAGTCAGGTGCACAAATCTAGTAGCTTTGTACTTTGGTCTGAATTACCTAGGAACGTGACAAATAATTTCTTGAAATGATTCTTGCTAGCTCTTTATTTCCCGTACGTATGGTAGGAAGAGGAGGTGAGTAAATTTCTTAATTCAGTGGTATTTGCCAGGCACTGGCCCACATATGGTAGAAAAGGAGATGATCTAGACTAAGTCCCCCTGCTAGTGGAGGAACTGACAAGGAATGAATTAATAAACACATAATGTCAATAAAGAAAGTGCCATGAAGAAAAATGGAGTAGGGTAAGGGCAGAGAGAATGGTCACTGGCCAGGGAAGGGGTGTTCCAGATTGGGTCAGGGGAAACCTCTCTGAGGAAGTGACAGTTCGTAGAGATCAGAATAAAACAGGAGAATGAGTGGGTGAAGACTATAGGGTTGTGCTCTGGTCAGAAGGAAGGGAAAGGACACGGTCCTGAGGCAGGCCAGCTCTGTTTGTGGAACAGCAGGGCAGTGAGACTGGAACAGAGTAAACGAGGCAGAGAGCAGTAGGATGGGAGGCTGAAGGGAGGCGTGAACCAGATCACATGAGTTTGGGTTTTACTGAGTGGTGAGAGGACAGCAGAGAATTCAGACATGGGAGAGATGTGGTCTGAGTTACATTTTGGAAGGATCACTGTGGCTGCTGGATGGAGAGTTTTTTGGTAGGGTTCCAAGAGCAGAATCAGTGAGAGAGATTGAGAGGCTGTTGTACTGATCCAGGAGGGAGTGGAAGTGGTTTAGACTGAGGTGGTTAACAGTGGAG
Source organism: Callorhinus ursinus (assembly GCF_003265705.2). Classification (NCBI taxonomy): domain Eukaryota; kingdom Metazoa; phylum Chordata; class Mammalia; order Carnivora; family Otariidae; genus Callorhinus; species Callorhinus ursinus. The sequence goes on from NW_027397065.1 coordinate 60,280,944, forward strand.
CTTGTGGGAGGTGGTTGGAATCAGGACATATGTTGATAGCAGAGCCAGCAGGATTTACCAATGGATTGGTTACAGGGTGAGGAAGGACAAGAACCAAGCATGCTGCTTACTGAGATGGGCAGAGTATGGAGGTAATCAAAGAGTCTTGTCTGGGACTGGATGCATTTGAGACGTCCTTGAGGCTCTAACAGAAGTTGCTCAGTCGTCTCCAGCTTGGGGAGGGTTTGGTGCTGGGCTAGGAGCTTTGGAGGCTTCAGCATATAATATTTAAGTCTGTGGGGCTAGCTGAGTGTCTAAGGCTAGAGTACAGGTAGTGAATACCTCTTTTGCATTTAAAGGGTGGGAAGAGGAAAAGGAGCAGCAAAGAAGAATGGGAAAGTGTCTAGTGAGTGAAGACCAAGGGGAGTTGGTAACTTGAAGACGGGCAGTTTTACAAAGGAGGGAGTGATCAGTTGTGTCAGAGTGAGAAGAGGTGCGGTAACAGGACAGGGCATTGAGCATTGGGTTTAGAAACATGGAGGTCATTGGTGACCTTAAAGAATGATTTTTCTGGAAGAGAGGATTTTTCTGGAAGGGTGGAAATTTGATTGGAGTGGATTCAAGAAAGGGCTGAAAAAAGAGGAAGTGGTAACCGGGAAACACACAACTCTTTCCAGTGAGTGTAATAGCTAGTATGGCAAAACCAGTCCCTTCCCTGTTTTAAAAATTTAGAATGGCTAGCATCAGCAGCAGCTGGTTTATAGACCCATCAGGAAATTATGTAATTGCAATAGGGAAAAAAAGCCAATTTTTTCACATTGCCTTGGATTAGCATATATTTAGATCTGTATGTAGTTTTCTAGATCTGTATGCAACATAACTCATCTGTCATCATTGGTGTTTATGGTAATGACTTTGAAATACATGAAACTCTTTTAAAAAGCTGTATACTGATGTGTAATTTTTAAATATCTTTCATACGATTCGTCTAAGTTTCACATTCGTAAGATCCTCCTTCCTCAGTGATCCCCTGAATTCATTAATATTCTCTAGCAGGAAAGTGGGATAAGGTCTTTAAGGAATCTGTTCTTTAAGAAAGGATTTCTGCTTTAAACCATCGTTAAAGAAAAGTAAATACTGAACTTTGTCCTGCAGCTTTATGTAATATGCGTGTGGTTTGTCCACTAGGGGGTGGTGTACGAACGAGGATGGAGTTCTGCCTTCCTATATGGCTCCATCCTGTGTGGGATGGAGCCTAGCATGGACATTCTTTCCTCTCTTTGATTCACTTTGCAGAGCTAAATCCCCAGGAAGAAAAAAGGAACAAAGTGCCACGGCATAGTTTTACTTTATGCCTCTTTTCCCCTCCCCACTCCCCTTCATCTGTAGTAGAATTAAAAGGTAATAGACATATAAAAATCAATAGCATTTCATTAGATCTGTAATGACAGAGAGGAGGTGTAATAGAAGAACATAGAATACTCATAGTAGCATCAAAAACCGTGAAGTACCTATGAATAAACCTAAAACACATACACAAAGCTTTTTTTGGAGGGGAATTAAAAGCAATTTGAAGAGGTAAAAGAAGACTTCAGAAAATGTAGGCATATATTATGTTCACAGGTAGAAAGCTATGGCATGTCAGTTCTCCAGTTTCATCTGCAAATTCTAGGAATTCCAATTAAAATTTCATCAGATGGTTATAGGTTAGTTAGGAGAGACGAATAGATTTTTTTTTTTAAAGATTTATTTATTTTGAGAGAGTGAGAATGAGAGAGAGAGAGCACATGAGAGGGGGGAGGGTCAGAGGGAGAAGCCGGCTCCCTGCTTAGCAGGGAGCCCGATGCGGGACTCGATCCCGGGACTCCACGATCATGACCTGAGTCGAAGGCAGTCGCTTAACTGACTGAGCCACCCAGGCGCCCGAGATGAATAGATTTTTATAACTATTTTAGGTACAAAATACTTTGCCCATTTTATGCAGCTTATATAGTTTTGTTTCCCCCCTGCCCCCGGGGTGGAGGGAAAGATGGGCTATTTTTCATGTTCTCTACATATAACTTATGCACACAAATAATTAAAAGAGTGCTAACATGCAGTCTATGCCTTAAGCATATAGAACTTTCAGTTCCTCAAGTTTACCAGCCTCTCGCTGCTGAGTCTTTGCACATGCTATTCCCTTGGTTTCTCCTCCACCACTTTGACTAAATCCTAGTTTCCTACCACTACTCCCCCGTGAGATCTCCATTTAGATTGTTCTCCCTCTGAGAAACCTTCCCCGACCAGGTTTGTATCCTTATTCTCTGCTTCTACCCCAGCACATACCTGACAATGTCCCCTTTGTCTCCTGCAGGTGAGGGAGTTTAATGGTCAGCATTTTATTTTGGAGGAAGCAATTACGGGAGATTTTGCTTTGGTGAAAGCCTGGAAGGCAGACCAAGCAGGAAATGTGATTTTCAGGTAGTATGATGTTTGTTTTGTTTTAAATATTAATGAAATGCATTTCAGCAACTTTGCATTTCCTAAATTATGATTACAAAACGGATATCTTGATGTGTTTGGTGTTCAAAGATTCATTTAAAAAGTGGCTTACAGTCGTACAAGCCCCCAGGTCAGTGTGTGCATGCGTGTGCAAGGCTGCTGCTGTGCATTCTTGCTGGTGTGTATTTGTGGGGGTCTGTTCTGATTAGGTGGTGCCCACATTGCACTGCTTGGTAGCTATTTTGAATCAATATACTCTTGTATATAGTCCCATACAGACTATTTTTATGTGTGTATTTTAGTTGCCAGGACAAGTTACAATGTTGAGACATACTTAGCAAATGTGAGAAAAGCACACAATTGTATTTAATTTTTATATTATTAATATGCATTGTCTTAAAATGCCTAAATTATTTTGATATTCTGGGAAGAGCTTGCTAGCACCCATTTAGGTCAGTTCTTTTCCAGTCCTGTTGGTGTCTGCTAGGAAATACTTATGTAGGTTCTATCTGAAAAAGTTGATTAATCTTGAGAATGCTTGTTATTTGGATAGCCACAGATATTAAGCCAAAGGCTTAATATAGTTCAAGATCTTTTGATTACCCTGAGCATACTAAATACTAAGTTTATATATTATACATATACATTATATGGTAGTTTTGAAAATTGTACCATCTTTGAATATACACCTACAAGTCTTGAAGACTTTGCCTGTTAGGTTACAGAAATAATTTTCTTTCTTATAATATGGTCATTTACTGTTTTAGTAATAATTTTTATCTTTACCTGATGCACCTTTGGTGAGAGCACAGTTGAATTCTCAGTGACTACTCTCATGCTGTTTTTGTTCATTTCTGAAGATCTTATATGATATTAATGCTATATTTGATTTCTTGAATTCAACCAGTTTTTGATTACAACTGATCTCGGCAGTTACACATTTTGCATTTTAAAAAAGATTAATGAAATTGTATAGAAGCAAATGGAAATGAATTATTTAAACTATTTCCATGAGTTTATCGTGTGTTTCATTGCCTGGCTCTAATATCTAAAGTTTGCACGGGGGCTGTTCTCAGCATTGACTTATGCCTGTGGTTATTGATAGGAGATGAGACTGCTCCATCAGCAATGGTCAAGTGACTTAGATTCTTAAGATCCTGACTTCTAGGATGACCTCCATTGTTAGGGGGACAACTGGTAAAAGGTCTGTCTAGGCCATTGTTAGGACAGCCCTACATACCTTTGCCTCTGGCCACACTGCCCTTGGAGCTTTTGATGCTGGACATGCTGGATGGCTGGTGGAATCCAACTTAGCAACTTGTGAAAGTACCCAAGGACTTCTGTCTCAGGGACACACCTGTCTTTATATTTATCCTTAAATCTAAGTGAGATAAACATTGGTGGCCTAAAAGAGCTAGTAAAAGAAAGATGTAACTCAGTTCCCTCTATCAAATAAGATTTTTTTTTTAGTCAACTTACACTCTCAGAAACAAAAAAATACCTTAAAATTTTTATGGTTGGTGGTGATGCATTAATTTAAGAACTTGAGTGCAAAATCATCAGCAAAATTGGCACTTTCTGGAAATTTTTACACCTCAGGGTCTAATGTGGGTGTTGTACTTCAAAAAATTTCATTAGAAATTGGTCCCCCAGAATGATCTTTATAGATGACTCACACATTACCAATGAATGTTTCGTTTTATTTCAGCAATAGGTCTCTTTTTAATAGAGAATATAATTACTATACCTTCTCATATAAAGCACGTGCTACTTTTCTTAATATTTTAACAAGAACAAGTTTAGTGAAATATATAACTATGGAAACGAAGTGGCATCCCAGTTAAAAGACTTAGGCAACTTAGTTTTAAATAGAGTAGATTTATTAATATCTGTTTTATCTTTCTGTATATGATCTGTATGTTGAACATGAAAAATAGTTCCTCTTTCCTTCAACCCCATGAAAACTGTAATTGAATGAAGTGGCCATTGTTTTTATTTACAAAATTGTTTTAACACTTATGGAAAATACACACTTTTAAAAGATTCACAGATTTTTAGTTTATAGAAATTCTTTTAATCTATAATGAAAGCTGAGAGAAACTCTTCTTATTTTTGGTTTTCTTTTCCCACTTTCCCCCACTCCTAATATAGGAAAAGTGCAAGAAATTTCAATTTGCCGATGTGCAAAGCTGCAGAGACGACAGTGGTAGAGGTGAGAGAAGAGGTTATTTCTGCTTTCCAAAGGTTGCTTTTTAAACTTGCTGTTATGTATTAGTTCAGCAAATGTACAACAATTCATTTGTCTTCTGGAGGATAAACAATGACCGCTTTTAAATTTTGGATATCAAAGGATTCTACTTAATATGTATTAGTTGAGGGACACCTGGGTGGCTCAATTGGTTAAGCGTCTGCTTTCAGCTCTGGTCGTGATCCAAGTGTCCTGGGATCGAATCCTGCATCGGGCTCCTTGCTGAGTGGGGAGCCTGCTTCTCCCTCTGCCTGCTGTGCACTCTCTCTCTCTCTGGCAAATAAATGAATAAAATCTTTAAAAAGATAAATATGTAATAGTTGCAATTTTACTGTAACATTAGCTTTCTGGTTGGCTAGGGTCTCACTGGAATGCTCTCTTTGGGATCAAGCCACGAGACTGGCTAGCTTATAACAGTCCTTTGGTATTTTAGTAAAATAGACCTCCTTGGGTAAAATTGCAAGATAAATTTTTATATACAAAACCCCAGAAAAATAGTAAGTTATATCATTACTGTATTTGATACTGTGAATTCTTTAAGGAAGAAGGAGGGTAGTACAAGTAATTGCTTTGATGTGGTTCTGTTTGGAATAGTTGAATTAAGGAACTAACTGACTTTTCTTTGGACGTCTCATGGTGTGGGAGAGACTTGACTAATTCTAGAGCCTTTCTAGGGTTAAGCTCTGAGACAAAAATAGTTGGCTTACACTCAAACCCTGCCATTTTGTTATATATATGAACCTGCTATATATATATATATATATATATATATATATATATGTATATATATGTATATATACACACATACGTATATGAACCTGAAAGGAGACTTCAAAATGATTCTTAACGTGAGACTTTGAGAATCACCCTGGAACCAAATTTTCATGAAGGTTTGAGATAGCTTTTCCTTGGGAGAGCTTTATAGGAACCCATCGTGGGATCTGGAAATGAGAATATACGTTCGTGGTTTTTTTCATGTGATGGCAGTTTCGTATGTGGTGTCTTTGGGCTCCTGCATGCATTTGGCCAAGATGGTATTTCATGGAGGCAGCACAGTGGTATTTTTGAAAAACCAAATGTTAGAATTCTGTTCCTCTCTTGGAAAGTGAAGTTATTTTTAAAGTTCTAGAGGATGTGGTACTTTCAACCCAGGCATAATGGTTTCTTTTGCAATGGCTTTAGTGTATTTTCTGCATTCAAAATGGACACTGTGGTTTACTCTCACTGTATAATCTGTTTTTTCTTTTTTTATTTATTGAATCATCTTAATGACCTGTCCATGGCACATATACGGTATCACTGAAAAAAAAAGCCTGTAACTTAGCTTAAAATAACTGGTAGTTTAACACTGTTGATTTTATGTGCTTCTGTAAGGAACTAATATTCCTTCTCTGAATACCAAGGGCATTATGCATTGTCCTGTCTGAAGTTCTTTTTCTTCTTCTTCTTCTTTTATAATTCGGTTCTTTTCAGCCAATCTTATTTCTTCTAAGAACAGAAAATGACCCTCTAGTGTCTGAGAATCACTGTAGATAACTAGAAAAGAGAGGAGTTTTTTTTTTTTTTTTTTCCCTCTGGTGTAAGGGATAGGGAGATCAGTTCCTTTAACGGAGCCTGTAAGTATGGTAAAGGCTAGCCCTCCTTGTCTGAGAACAGACATCTCTATCTATCCCTGAACTCTTCCCTGCTAGACGCAGACTCACTCTGGGATCCTTTTCAATACGGTGCTTCTGTCAGCCACTCAGAATGGACTATACCTGCAGCGTCCAACATGGTGGCCACTAGTCACATGTAACTTTTAAAATTTAAATTAATGAAAATTAAACAAGGTAATTTTCTCTTTAGTAGTTGCATATGGCTAGCGACTACTGTCAATAGCTTCACAGGTATAGAACATCATCACTGTGAAAAGTTTGATTGGACAGAGCTTAGTTATAATGATCAAGATGAAATCGAATTTGTCATTCTAGCTTAGGAATCTAAGCAAAACAGCTTTTAAATAACGGATTATTATAAGTTCCATAGTAGAAGAGGTCTTCATGCTTGTAAGTTGATTTATAAGAACTTTGTTCTCAAAAGAGTAAAATCATTTGGAATTGGGGATGGTGAGTAGAGGGAGTATTTTGTGATATGAAAAGTCCATTTGACTTTGTGACTTTTGTATTATTCTGAGTCTGGTGAGTACCCTGGACATCCAGCTCCTCCTCTTCCCTATGTTCTGTGCACTCTGTTACCTTCATGGACCTCCCAGATTCTTAATTCTCTTCTGTTCCTGTCCTGCTTTATTTGATGGTGATCCTAGTGGGATGGATGATTATGAGCTGGTCTCTGCAGTGTGGTATTAAACAGAAATCTTCAGAGATCATAAATTACCCACATTTTCTCCTGCCTGCTAGTTATTATAATGATAGCTACTGTTAATCAAGTATTTATTATGTATTAGTCACTGCTATATTTTTATGTACATTATTATTGTTGTAATCCTCATAATAATCTTATAAGGTAGGAACCAATATTATCCTTATTTTACAGAAGAGGGTTAAATATGAGACCTGAGGTCACACAGCTAGGGCAGAACCATAGGGAGATTGATTCCAGGTGTCTGCTCATTTCCATTATTTTATGAAATGCTTTCAAAATCTATAGTATTAACGATGGTTCCCTTAGGCATCTCAAAATTGTTTTTGGCCTTAGAAGCAGAGTGGCAAAGGAACATACAAGTCACCTCTTGCTTTTGTTGTTGTTCATAGTTTCTTCTGTAATTAATTTACAGTAAATGTTTTCTATCAAGAAGTAAATCAGGATGTTTATCTTGAATTAAAGAGAGTATCAAATTTGCCCTCAATATGAGTTATTTCTAGTTTCTCTAAAAGGGGGAATATTCCTCCTTTCCAGAAGAGTTTCCTCTTTCAGATGTGCTCTCCATAAGCTTACAAGTTGTATAAAGCCAATGAGGTGACCAAGTGTGTCTGTTTTCCCCTTTAATAAAATCGATATGAATATTGCATTCATATTTCTTAAAACCTGCAGCCAATTGCATGGTTCACCACAAAGTTGTGATACAGTGAATGCCGGCTGTACTCCCCGCCCCCACCCACCTGCCTCCATCCCCTTAAGGAACTGAGTGGCTACTGGGAGAAATAGTACAAGCAGGTGCACATGTTGGCACACATGCCAGAAAGACGTTTCTCTTTTTGGCCCAGACAGCGATATTTCTGGACCTCCTTCTCTTTGAGTGGGTGCAGTCGTCTTCCCTGATAAACTTAACAAGTTTAAGTGCAAAACCAGCCAGGGAACGACTCTTGGCGTTGCATTCTGTGTGTTTAATGAGTGAGGACTGTCCTGTCTTCCTAAGGGAACTCATTTGGCTTTTGCAGGGGTCTTCTTATCCCCCCCAGCTCCCTGTGAGCCCCTCTGCCAGTCTCCTGGGTGCCTATCCTACCACCTTGGGTTTTTCTTGGAAGTGACCTGTTTCTGCATTTTTTAAAAAGCAACTTATAATAGAAAACCCAGGGGGAGGGCTTGGAGTGCTTCACTCAGGAGACTGTTGAGCTTTGGTCTCCTGCAAGCAGCCTGGCATGCCTGCTCTGTCAGAAAAGGTTGTCTGACTCAGCCACCAAAGGCTGTTGAGGCTGCCTGAGATGGAAATAGCCCAGCTGGTTTTGTCAGGGTTGTGCCATGGCTGGTGTTAGAGGACAGCACGGTTTATACTGAGCCTCTTCTCTTTTAGCTAATTTCAGCTTTTAGTTAAAACAGTATATTTATTATCCCGACTTGAATAAAATTATTTTTATAATAACCACATTATGGTATATTTGCATATTTGCATATGAAAGAATTGCTTATATGATACTTGATGCATGCAAATATTGTATACATGTAGCCTCTGTGGGTTATGAAGCATAATAACACTTTGAATATCTGTGAACCCACTAAGGTAAGAATTAGAAGATTGCTCATACTCTTTCTCATCTGCCTGCATCCCCTGCAGCCATAACCATTATCAGGAATATGGTGTTTTATCAGTCCCCTGAAAAAAAAATGCACTAAGTCATAAGTTATGGACATATTGAAAATTACTTCCCAGAGTGCTATCCTAAAACTTGTGTTAGAAGAGGCAAGCTTTGGGAACTGTGACTTCTGTGTTCTGTACTAATGCCTGGCACGTGCCTTCTCTCTTTAGGAGATTAACTAGAGGAAAAGATGACACATCTGTCAGTCTGCTGAGCAGACGTGTGTTGTTTCTGATTGGTGGGTGAGGAAGAGCGAAGATTCATTGCAGTATAAATGATATTAAAAATTTTTGGTTTTGATGTTTATTATGAAGAATGATGAACCTATGCAACAGTAAACAAGAGTGTAGTGAAGCCCCAGGAGCTCATCCCTCAGCTGCAATGACTGTTAGCCCATGGTCACGCCTGCCTCATCTACATCCCCATCTCCCTTTCTCTCCTCCTTTATTATCTATAAAGAAACACCAGATATTATATCTCAACCACATTTTAAGGAGAGGCACTTTTCTGGGTTCTGGAAGTCCAGCAGTGAACAAAACAGAGACACACCCCTGCTCTTGCGGAGCTTACTTTCTGCTGCTCAAGATAGACATGAGATAACAGTACATAAGGGAAGTACGTAGCATGCCGTATGTTGATATGTGTGAAGGAGAAAAAACAAAAAGCATGAAAAGGAACATGAAATGTCAGCAGAAGAAACTGAAGTTTTAGATAAGGTGAGCAGTAAAAGGCCTTCTGAGTAGAGATCCCCCAGGGACTCAGGACACCAGCTCTTCAGCTCTCGGAGGGGGAGGAGTCTAGGCGGTAGGGGTAGCCGGTGGCGAGGTGTGTGGCAAGAGCATTGCTGGTGGATTTGAGGAATAGGGATGACCTACTCTCCCTTGCTCATTGCAGGGTGGTAGGCTGAGGAGCCCCCCATGAGGGCAGCTTTCTTGGGAACAGCAATGTCTCCTTCTGAGGCTTTGGGAAATAGGATTTGTATTTTTAGTTCACTTTGTAATAGTGCCCAAGGCCTAAATCTGACTTTAAAACTCTGAGATGAATGGAGAATGGTTCTAAGATTGGAGCCTCCAGGCTCTTGTGACTCTCTGGCCCTGTTTGGAGAACTTTGCATTGATAACTCCTCGTGAATTATCTTATCAGAAGTGATCAAACTGGTTGTTGTTTCACTTTACATTTAGAACACAGTGGATTTTAATGACATGACTTAATCACTTCAGTGGATTCTGTGAACATTTAATCTCCACCAAGCAGGCCAGTTAATGTATCCATGTTTTTAGAGACTTTTGTTATCTTCCTTCCTGCTTTAGAGAACACAAAAATGCCTGAGGGGTAAACATAATTCCTTTCCCCTTAAGTGTCTTTTATTCTTAATCTTGACATTGCTAACGCCTTATGATATTACAGCTTCTAAAGCTGTGAAACTCATCATTTTTGCAAGAGACCGTAAAAAGAAAAAACACAGGTTAAACAAAAAAATTAAAGCTTCTCTCCACTTAAGACAAGCACTTCTAACCAGTTAAGAGACCTCATTAGATAGATTTGATTTGGAGCACACATATCTCTACCCAGGCAACTAGTGGTCACCCCTGTATGGAATTCATTCACACACACAAATTTGATTGCCCTGTGGAAACATGATATTTATGAGAATCTGACTAGAGTGTCAAGTTTGACACTCACTGTGTGATGCATGATATGTAAATATCTCTTACTGCCCTTAAGTATGTACCTGGTAAAACTCTACTTCAGTTAACTAGAATGAGGACAGCAAGAAACTATTTGTTCTAGTCTTCTTTACTCTATCCACCCAGGCCAGTTGAGTTGAACACTTGACACAAATTCTTTTTTGAAAAAGGGTTGGGGGAGGTAAGAGAACTGTTTGAAACAATGTAGAAAGATCGAATACCCTCTTTCCTCCACCCGCATGAATCCTGGCAGAAGGCAGTCATTTGCCCAGCCTTTAACTTTTGGGATGGTTGTGATAAGCAGTGGTTATCATTTACATTGATTTTTGTTTTTAGACCTGTTATATAATGCCTTTTAATTTACATTTCTTTCTCTCATAGTTTTTTAGTTGTAAGATTTTATTCATGCTTTGTATTTCATTTTATAATTACTACTAAACCACTCTGAAAGAGTTATCTGTAAGTTTCTTATGCTACAAATTTAGCCGGATGTATAATCTTTTGACAGAAAAGATGATAATTTCCTTACACAGCTAAATTGACTGAACTGATTGACTACTTATTTCAAAGTAATAAAGTATTTAAAGATCATTCATGACCATTAAAGACCATTGAATTTTCATGAAATGCTACATTGGTTTGAAAATACCTGAATGCTAATGAAGACAAATTGTAGTTGAGTGTTTTGGCAAAAATAACCTCAGTAGTAGAATTACTATTATGTTAATTCTGCTGTTTCCACTAAAGAAGCAGTAAATATTAAAAAAGAATGGACTTGGTGAATGCCCGGTGTTAACTTTACTGCTTTCTTTCTTCTCTTTTTTTTTTTTTTTGCATACTCTTATAGATTACTAAATATAATTCTTAGACTAATGACCATTTACATCCAGAAGAATAGCAGAATGGAAACATGTTTTATTGATGATAAAATATATTAAATCGAGTGCTAATCCTGACATTTTATTTCTTGTTGCTTGGTAACAATGCAGCAGCTATGTGAGAGAGTTCCATTATCTCAGGTACAATGGACTTCATTGCATTGTGGGGTAGAAATACCAATTACAGCAAGTCATTTGTATGCCATTATCCTTACAAAATTTTGGTGCTATTTTTTATTGTTAGTGCAGAGATCCTGAAAGTCATTTAATAACACATGGATGGATGTGTTATTTTGATGGATTGGTGAATTTTATTTTATTTTTGGCTTTTTGATTTTGTGTCTATTTATAATTTTTGAGGCTTCACAAATTTGCATTTTATCAACTTGCAACTGTATAAACTTAGGCTTTTACATTTTACTCTAAGTATATACATTGTAAAGGGTGCTTCATTAATTCTTAGTGAACATTTTTTATCTGTGACCACCTAGGGAGGGGAAAAAAATATCTGGGCAGAATTTTTTGCCTCATGAAAAATAATCAGGGTGTATTCCTCATCGTTCTGTAATATAAAACATTCCTAGTTTAGTACCTACTTCAGGAAAGAGAAACCTGTGGAACCAGTATGATTCATGTTAAATGAAAGACTGATTTATATTATATGTAACTGTGAATGTTCTGTATACTATTAGCTCACAGTTATTATTTAAAAGGGTTGCAAAACTGTAGCCCATGGCCTCTTTTTGTACCACATCAGAGTTGAGAATGTTTTTATATTGTTAAAGGGTTATTTAAAAAAGAATATGTGACAGAGTCCACAAACCCTAAAATATTAACTGGACTTCACAGAGCAAGTTTGCAGACCCTTAATTTACAGCATGATTTCCATTTCTGTAGTCTAAATATCTTAAATGTCAACTCAGTATTATTTCTTAAAAGACCAACGGGTTCAAGTAGAACTGAAATAGAATAATAACTGGTTTGAAAAAATCAATGAAGAATTAAACCAATAATAAGAATTTGTGTGGCAGTGACATGAATGTGCAATTTGGCAAGCCTTTTTGGGGGGCAGCCATAATGAAAGGAAGATCAGATACAACAACTTGCATATCTGTCCACAGTTGTTACAATGTCTTTGAAATCTCAATGCCTTTGTCAGGAAATCTGACTTTCAATTATCATGAATTGATGGACTGATTCTATTAGAAGCATCTTGCCTTTTCCTGCCTGTTTGACTGGTCTCATCATTCTTGAGGGCCAGTTTCTTGTGTCCACAGCACACAGCGAGGTGAACGTCGGTACCTCAGGACTTCTGCAACCTGAGCCTTGACTGGCATGCAGCTCCAGCTCCTGCTGGCTGGCTGGCGTTGGAGTCATCCTGTGTTCCTGGCATTGGGAGGGACACTACAGCCCTGGGCTCTCATCTTCTCTGGAGCTGTGCCCTCTGCATCCCGGAGGCAGGGAGGGAGAGGAGTAGAGAGACTTTGGGCATGGTGAGGCTGATTTTCTCAGCCTTCCGAACTGTGGCTTTTAGCTTCCTGTTTTGTTTTTAGTCAGAAACACACTTAGGATCTGTCTGGTTATTTCGTATTTGTTGGTAAGGTAAATCGGGAGATCAGGGACTTAACCAGGGCAGCCCTGTGCTTTCTTTTATAGCACCAGTCCTCTGAAGCGATAGAGAAGGCTGGAACCAGCCTACATATATTCTAGTGACAAGAGGCAAAAGTCAGTTATGTTAGCTAGATTTACTTAATTCCTCATTCTTGTAAACAGAAGCTCAGAAAACTCCATACTTAAGCAGCATTTCTGCAGTAGCATGCATTTTATATCATTTTCTGTTTGTGTCATGCTTTATGTTTTTCAGAGCACTTTCACATATATTCACTCATTCGATCCTCTTACCTGTCACCAGGTGACATAGGAGGAGAGGCAGTTTTATTACAGTATTACAAACGAGAAAACTGAGATATGGGTAGGTTTCTGGGGCTAGATCACTAGGAGTTTGAATGGTCTAAAGAAAAGGACACTTGGAAGACTTGGTTTAAGTCCTGACTTTCCAAGCTTCACCTGCCACTGGCAGGCTATGACGAGTACCAAGGCTTTATTTTTGAGATGCTTATCAATAAGAATTGCAAAATTGAAAATGTAGGTAGGTAGGTATGTGGGATTTTACAGGAGATGGGACTTAAGCACAAATGAAAGGGTCATGGTTGTAGTGTGGGTACTGTGTGTGGAATGGGTTTTACGATGGCATGAAGGAAGGCAGGGTGACCAGTGATCCAGGCAAGAGGTGATGGTGGAGTGCAGGTGGGGAAGGGGGATAGAAGTGAGGTAGACAGTATTGTGGCAGAGGAATCTATCAGACTTGCTGATACACTGGATATGGGTTGCTGGGGAGAGGAAAGTCAGGGATTTAAAATAACTCCTCGACCTGACTCAAGCAATGGTGTGCCACTTCCTGAAATAGGAAACCTGGCCAAAGGGGAAACAAGGGTTCTCCTAGGCGTGAGTTGGCTTTTTTAGGCATTCAGGTGGTAACTTTGCAGGTGCATGTGGACATGTATGTACAGTGCTCAGTGGAGAGGTCTGGAAGGGAGTTATACTATTGGGAATAATCTACATATATAATTTGATAATTAGTCATGGAATGGAAAAGACTGTTCAGGGAAAGAAGTTCTGGGACGAAGCTCTTAGGAGTCTCCGTGTATTTCTTTATCTTTTTTTTTTCTTTTTATGAACAGAATCTGAGATTAAGAATTGTATCTTTGTCTCTCACTAGCATCGTGACGTTGGACAAATTACTTTAAAATTCCAGCTTCTTTATAGTATCTCCTGTCTGCCCATTTCATGGGTCTATTTTGAGCAGTGGGAAAGGGCATTTGAATATGTTTTCTAAAGCTCTCAAGTGCTATGTGCTCACCTTGATCCCTTCTGCTGTTTTAGTCACTAAACCTCAGATGACTGCCAGTGTTCTCAATGACCCAGTGAGGATGGTTTTGGAACTCTGTGCATGTGTGGTAGCTGGCAAGGCTCACTCTGCTTCTCCTATCCATGTCTTCCAAAGTTCTTGAGATCCAAGGGAATGAAAATTCCATAACATCCCCAAATTCTTTCTTTCTTTCTTTCTTTCTTTTTTTTAAGATTTTAAAAATTTATTTATTTGACAGAGAGACAGAGAAAGAGGGAACACAAGAAGCGGCAGAGGGAGAGGGAGAAGCAGGCTTCCCGCTGAGCAGGGAGCCCAGTGCTGGCCTCGATCCCAGGACCCTGGGACCATGACCTGAGCCAAAGCCAGACGCTTACTGACTGAGCCACCCAGGTGCCCCACCTCCCCAATTTCTAAAATTGTAACCTAGTTGTCAAGAAACTAACCTAGATTGTGCTTCAAATATATTGTTAGCTTTAATCGGTAAATTACCTAATATTTAAGGCTCATTAAAATCAACCTGAATATGTTGATCCTTTCCTTCAAAAAGTGTGATGACTTTTAAGGGAAACGTCGTGGACACCTTAAAGAAAGGAAGGTTCTTAATAAATCTGTCATTAACCTAAGTTGCATATGCTCAAAAATTGATGACCTCTTTTAGCTGTCGTCATGTTTTAAATGAAGCATTAGTTAATGACTTACTTATCTCTTTTTGTACTTTTGTCCAAAAGATTTCAAATATTTTGGTTTGGGTTGAAAACTAAAGTTTGTTCCCTGAGGAAACTTGCTTGTGCTGACTATCCATCTTGACTTCTTTTGAATGAAAGTAACATTTGTTATTCTTTTGGGAGCAAGAGAAACAAAATGAATAAAGAGGGACTCAGATATTCATGGATGATTTATGTTCAACCATGGGCACACCACTGCCTGCAAACATCAGAGGGACTAAGTGTTCAAAAATAGATCTTTCCATATTGCTTAGGATAAAGCATACTGTTACATATAAATAAATTAGATTGCAGGTGTGTTTTCACTGCTTCCTTATGAAAGCTTTGCCTTATTGAATTTTTACAAACTCATGAAAAAAGTATATCTTATTTCGTTTGTTTTTAGATGAAAAGGTTTGAAACAGTTGCTTAATTTGGGAGAAATAATGAAAGATTAGAAAACAAGGATAACTTAACTGCTGGAAAGCAATGGTTTTCTACTCTGTGGTTCATTCCATGAAGAAACCAAGACCACTCATGTCCAAGAATGTAGGTCACTTCTTCCATTCAGTTTCTGAAATTTAACATTAGGACATAGCTTCTGTCACTGAATAACTTAAGTCCACATTTAATTGCTTTGAAGAGAATTTTAAATCCAAATCCTATGGGTGGGAAGTTAAACAGGGATGTGAAGAACTCTAGTATCTTTTTGATGCTTTCTGTGAAAAGGAGCTGCATTATTCATTTAAAGAAGCTATTTTAGTTTCCTTAATTGGGGGGAGAAGGATACAAGTTTTGCCTTGTATTGTGAAAAAGTTCTTTTCAGTTTAGAATTTCATTTTAAATTTTAGAAAAGCTTTGCTGGCAAAGACAAAACTCGGGGAAGAAAAATTCATCATTACCAAACTCAGACAAATACAGGTTGACTATAAAAAGCTACAGGATTAAGGTTGTTGAATTTGAAAGTTTTGGTATAATTTAAATTTCTCTCAGTTTGAGGAATTTACAACCCTCATTCATTTTGAGAATTGGCATCTCAGAAGTGGAATTAGACCTTTAGAAATAAAGGAAGTATTAAATAGAATTTTAAAAGCAGTTCTATAAATGCGTTCCTGCTACAAAAAGTATTTTAGCTTCTGAGTTGTTAATAGATTTTTTCCCCAATGCTTTTGGCATTATGTTTGCATCCAAAAAATTTTTATTTTTCTTCTTTGTTGGTTCATATTTTTTAATGTACAAATTAGCATTTTACATGTAGATTGATGAGAACTAGGTTTTATAAAAGGATGTAGGAAAATAGAATGGAAAACTTTTCTTCATGAAATTCATTCCTAGGAAGTAGAAGGGGCAGTAGAATGGTCTAAGTAGAATGAATACAGCTAAGGTATGCCCTACACGGAGGGCAGACTCTGTGTCATTGAAATATTTTCAGCACTGACAATAACAGGTGAAGGAGTTATAGCCTTGTAATAATAAAAATAACAACAACAGAGGCAACAAGTACTATTTATACCATGCACTCAAGTGCGGAGTACTTTACGTCATCCATTATAATTAT
This sequence comes from Callorhinus ursinus, assembly GCF_003265705.2. Taxonomy (NCBI): domain Eukaryota; kingdom Metazoa; phylum Chordata; class Mammalia; order Carnivora; family Otariidae; genus Callorhinus; species Callorhinus ursinus. Next base: position 60,297,422 of record NW_027397065.1, read on the forward strand.
CCATTGAGTTAGGTTTTATTATCCTTATTTTACAGAGGAAAGAAATGAGGATAGGGAAAAATTTTATGATAGCAAAGCTAGTAAAGGGGGAGAGTTAAGATCCAAACACATTTCTTTCTGCCTCCCAAGCTTATATGCTTAAGCAAAAGTAAAGGATACAAGGTGTATTTTAAGGTGCATTTTGTTTTATACTTTGCAATATTAACATTTTATTGTAATTTACTACCTCCTTACTAGCAGGGTCATAGATCTTTAGCAAATTGAATTTTTCAGTCAACTAAGTATAGCTGCAGGACAAAGTGAATGCTTCCATAAACACAAAATTAGAAATCATTCAGTGTATTAACCTCTTAAAACTTATAAAATAAGATAGTCCCCTAACAGCTATAAAGTGAGAGCCTTCACATTTGGGAAGCTAGAATGGTTTTCCTCCAATTAAAAATGAGGTGGATATGTTATACAATGGTTTGATTCTAAGAAATTTTAGGATTCTAAGAAATAAATATTGGCAATGATTATCTACGTAAAAAATAGATCCCCCTTCCCCTCCATAGTTTCACTTTGCACAGTTTCAGTTCCCCGTGGTCCATTGAGGTCCAGAAGCAGATGACCCACCTTGTGATGGTCAGTAGTAGCCTAATGATACTGATCAAAATGCTTACATCATTCACCTCACTTCATGTTATCATGTAGGCATTTTATCATCTCATATCCTCACAAGAAGGGTGACTATGGTACAGTAAGATATTTTGAGAGAGAGAGGCCACATTCACATAACCTTTATTACAGTATATTAAAGTTCTATTTGAGTATTAGTTATTCTCTTGCTATGCCTAATTTATAAATTAAACTTTATCATAGGTAAGCATGTATAGAAAAAAAATATGTATAGGGTTTGGTACTGTCCTCAATTTCATGCGTCCACCGGGGGTCTTGGAAAATATCCCTCATGGAAAAGAGGGCACTTCTGTAGGCACTTCCAGTTTCTGGTCTGGCATCTAAGGAGCCTGGAAGTCACCAAGCCTGTCCTCACAATAAGAAAAAACCGAACAAACTGAAAATCAACAGTGTTTCTTAGAGATTCATCAGGGAATTGAGGTTGCAAGGAAAACCATTGCCTCCAGAATTGGGACAAACAAGCTGATACAGAGAATCAAAGCATACCGGAGGAGAAACCCAGGAGCAGAAATCGCTGTAGGAACCGACACTCGGTAGGAGACCCTAAACTAACTGATGAATTGCTGGAGGCTCAATGTGGACAAGCTTGAGAGTTAAAAACTTTGAGGTGGCCCCCATTTTGGGTGGGTGGGGGCATACTTTCCTGGGTTTTACCTCCAGGATCTCTAGCAGATTCTCACAATAAAGGTTGGAGAAAAATCTCCTTGTGCTTCTGGCAGAAGGAGAGGGAAGTGGCCCCTTTGAAATACACCCAGAGCGTCTTATTATCTTAACAAGGACTGCCTTCAAGAGAAACTTTTTCGACAGAGCCTAAGTGACCTGGGGAAAAGGAAATATCCAACTCCAGGTCTCTCTAGCCTTCCAGGTGTGGGAAGGGGAATACCCAGCCCTGCCTGCCTCTCATCTTCCAGTCTCACTAAAGGAGGGAGAAACCACAAAACTGAGAAGCACTAGTGAAGGTCACACCAGTGGGAGGCAAAGTCTCCTTAGAAGACGGACCTAATCACAAAACTGTGGATGCTTCCCTGTCCTCCCCACCTTCACAATGGCCACCACACAGTAGAGCTCCTATATCATGATAGGGAAATACAACTGAAAGATTTTCCTATCTCAGACCTTATTTAAGAAGTCTCTACGGAAATCCAAACGAGGAGACAAAAAACAAGGACATCACAGAAAAATTGAGCCTCTGACATCTATAGCTACAGCAAACAGTAGGCACAACCTAAACCCCAGCTAGCTAAGCTTACACCTCACGCTCAGGGCCCCCAGCTGGCTAAGCTTACACCTCATGCTCAGGGCCCCCAGCTGCCTAAGCTTACACCTCATGCTCAGGGCCCCCAGCTTAGCTAAGCTTACAC
>NW_027397065.1:60299470-60434271 GCF_003265705.2 Callorhinus ursinus
TAAACCTCACACTCAGGGCCCCCAGCTGGCTAAGCTTACACCTCACATTCAGGGCCTTTCACCCAGTACATCATGTCCAGCTTTCAACAAACACTTTAAGGCATATTAAAGGCAAACAATGCCATTTGAAGAGTAAAACCCACTTTTAATATAAAGACACAGATAGATTAAAAAGTAAAGGGGTAGAGAAAGAAATACAACGCTAATACTAATCACAATAACCCTGGAGTAGCTGTATTACCATCAGACAAGCAGACTTCAGAGCCAGGAAGATTATTAGGAATAGAGATATTCCATGATGATAAAGGGACAGTTCTTTATGAAGACACAATAATCCTGAATGAGTGAGCAGTGGCAGTTGGTTCTTGTTCCTGATTTTTTCCCCCCATACTCACAGTACTAGCCTTGTCTTGACTTTTAGAGTTACCAGCACTAGCTGCCCCATGCTGTCTTTTAGCTCTTTGGACCCCAGTTCTGTGGAGCCCTTTTCTCAAGTACCAGTTCCGGTCACTTCCTTTTGCTCCCTCTTGGACTTACTAAATTGGTGTCAACCTCAGTGGTTTCTTGCCTTTTCAGTTCTCCAATTTCTTATTTAAATTCTCTTTCGTAAAATAACTGAGGAAAATTAACTCAAAATGGAGCACAGACCTAAATATAAAATGCAGAACTACAAAACTCCTTGAATATAACTAAGAGAATATCTAGGTAACCTTGGGTTTGGCAGTGCCTTTTTAGATACACATCAAAAACACAATCCATGGCAAAAGATCTGTATAAACAGTATATATATACAAAGACAGTATACATATGGCAAATAAGCCAACATCGTATGTCTTTGGAGAATTTCAAATTCAAACAATGAGATAGAACTATACACTTATTACAGTGGCTAAAATCCAAAACACAACACCAAATTCTAGAGAGATTGGAAATATGGGAATGTTCCTTCATTGCTGGTAAGAATACAAAATGGTAAAACTGCTTTCAAAGACAATTTGGCAGTTTCTAACAAAACTGAACATGCTCTTACCATATAATCCAGCAACTGAGCTGCTTGGTACTAACCCACTCTGCTGCTTGTAACCCTTTCTGAAAGATTAATAAATTGCCTACTTTTATTTGTTTCCCTATAGAATGTGTAGTAGGCTTGTTCATGCTCTCAGTCTGAGCCATTGTTGAATTTGATATTTGGTTTCTTGTATTTGTCCCAGATATCCAAGTACCACTTTCCTGGTATTGTGTGCAGACTTTCACAAGGAAATGAAAGTTTTTTTTCTTTCAAAAGAGGTTACTGCATATGTGACCACGTAGAGCTAAAAACAATACTTCACTTAAATGTGGGAAGTGGACAGTCGGCTAGAAGTGCATTCTAGGTGCACGTTGAGTCAAGTTTGTAGCTTACCAAAACAACAAATCAAAGGTGTTTGGGAATATAGTAAAAAACATGACTGTTAAGTTCACAGATGATAGGGATCTGCTCTGTATGACACAGTGATTATCTTAGTCTCACAATCTAGTTGATGAGACAGGACTCACCTAGAAATTAGAAGTTGTATGTAGAGCAATGGGTACTAAATTTAATGGTAAAGATGGTAATTGCTGTGGGATCCTGCCTGCTGTTGTGGGCTATGGGTTTGTGCGTCTAACCCCACAGGACCCCTTTCTATTTCTTGGCCTTGTTTCTGCACATATTTATAGTGGTGTATTGTAAGGGAGGGCTAGAACTCCAGGCATTTGACACTCTCCTTCTTGGCTCACAGGTCTAAGGATATTTGGCTGTGAATGGGCCAAAATGGGATGTGGAGACACTTCCTACATGCAATCAAGGGCTTTGAAGGAACGATGGAATTGGACATATCTTGGCTTGATTTCTTTAATTCCTGTTCATATATATATATGAAATTATGACCGTATGACCATAACATGTTAAATATATATATTTCATGACATAAAACATTAAGAACGTTTTTGCAGGTCATTAAATATTCCCCCCAAAAGGCTATTTCAATAGTTGTACTCAAATTTATATTAACAAATCTCTGTTGTTGGACTTCTCTGTTGTTTTCCATCTTTCCCTATTACTGACGGTGCTTTAGTGAGTATTCTTGTTTCGGTGCACATCTGATTATTTTCTTTGAGAAAATTTCTAGAAGTGAATTTTTTTGTGTGCGTGCATAAACATTTTACAAACTTTAGATAAATATTGCTAAATTATTCTCTAGGAGGTAATTTCAATTATCCTGTAGTGATATATAAAAGTATCACTTTTGAACCATTCTTGACAACATTGATATTATACTTAAAATTGTTTTGATGATTTGCTACGTGAAAAATGCTGCCCTATGGTTTTAATTTATAGATCTTTGATGACAAGGGAAGTTGAATATTTATTGGCTATTTATTTTTCTTTTGTGATTTTATGTGTTGTTGGTATTACTGTTCTTTTTAATGGGAGTGTCTCTAGTATTTCATTCCCAGGTTCTAGAATCTCCCATTTAGATGAAGAATTGTATGAGGGAAGAAGAGGAAGTACAGGATTGTGGTTGATGTGTGATCTGAAGCTAGGCTGTGTGGGTTTGAACCCAGCTTCCTGGAGGTATTTTCCTAGCTGCCTCACCCTGGGAAAAAACTTGGATTGGCTCTAGCTAGTAAACCAGAAAAGGAAGAGCATCTTTTTTTTTTTTTTTAAGTCATTTTATTTAGTTTTTCATCATGATACGTGTACTACTTCATCCCCATCACCTATTTCCCCCATCCCCCAACCCACCTCCCCTCTGGTAACCAGCAGTGTGTTCTCTGTAGTTAAAAGTGTTTCTTGGTTTGTCTTTCTCTCTCTTTTTCCCCCTTTTTTCATTTGTTTTGTTTCTTTTTATTTAAATATATATAATGTATTATTTGTCTCAGGGGTACAGGTCTGTGATTCATCAGTCTTACACAATTCACAGCGCTCACCATAGTACATACCCTCCCCAGTGTCCATCACCCAGCCACTTCATCCCTCCCACCCACCTCCACTCCAGCAACCCTCAGTTTGTTTCCTGAGATTAAGAGTCTCTTATGGTTTTTCTCCCTCTCTGGTTTCGTCTAGTTTCATTTTTCCCAAAAGGAACAGCATCTTGAACCCATAGCAGTAACTTAGTTATGGAAGTAAAGATGGTTAAGGCTCTCAGAGAGACGTAACCGTGACTGGCAGCTATACCCACAGAACGAACCCAGTCCTAAAATAAGGTGTGAGTCAAGTGCTCTGTTGATTCACTGTTTGGAGACAGCTCTCTAAAACTTATGGTCATGATTTCCCACAAAATCATCTCACTGCAAATGAGGACATAGATTCTGTTGAGAAAGGGAAGTCAAGAAAGGGCCAGAGGGAATTTCTAACATAATATAACGATTTTGGAATCTTTACCTGTGATATTCTCTCCTCAAGGTTATTGAGTAGTAAGGCACGGTATGACTGATATAAATCGAGGGGATACTCTCTCACAAAACTGTCTTATTGCAAAAAAGGACAAAGATTCCTTTTACTAATTTCACTTTCTCCTTTAGTTTACCTAACAACTTTTGACCTACTTATTGATTTATTCCATGTTGGTGTTAAGAATTTAGCTTGTGATTTTAAAGTCGCTCCTATTAAAATAATAGTGGCTTTCCTCACGCCTTCCAGAGACCTTGTCAAAAAAATGTTATTTTTTCCACTTCAAATATAGATCTCGTCTACAAATACTGAAGTGATAATTAGGGCTTATGCAAGATTGTTTCATAAAAATTAGCTGCTTTTTTTTTTTTTTTAAGGAGTTACTCTCCAAATCTTTCTTGTTCAAGAGTATAGCTTAAAAAAGAAGGCATTTTAAAGTCATGGCTTACATAAATGATTTAAGTAAGAAATGTGTGAGAGGAAAAGTAATAAGCATTACTCATTGACCCCTTTTGTGTTACTGGTTATATTTCTTATAAACATATTTCAGCATGTATCATTATTGTAGTTTTAGCACATAGCATATGGCAGCCTTCTAAAATTAGAATATATTCAGATTTCCCAGTGGCCTTTTACTAGGCCCCTAGAAAATCCAGGTGCACAACCAAAAATTAATAAAAGTGAGAGGATGTAATTGCCAAGTTATTAAAAATTTCTTTTCTGGAGAGAAACCACAATAGTCAAAAGAAACTGCTCTAGCAGCGTATTAGTTAAGGTGAACTCTTGTGAGTTTTTTGAAATATGAAGGAAATCACATTTCTTTTTTGTTCAGGATAACTGTTGCCATTCTGATAGCTTTTCCAAAATTAGGTTCCTCATTTCATAAAATAAAAATTTCAGACTTCTTTCTGCCGCTCCCATTCCTGCATGCCCTAAATCTCTTCACATTCCCCCAGATCACATTCTTTCCTGAGTCCAGGACTTTGTTTCTTGCCATTTCTTCTGCCTGAAATGCCCTCCCCACCCTGCTCTTTGTGGGTCATTTCTGCGTTCTGAGTGGAGCGTTCCCTCTGTGATAGCATTTATCACCATGTGTGCTGTGATTCGCTGTTTACCTCCCTCCTCCGTTCGACCAGGAGAACCTTGTGGGACCTTGTCCCACTCATCTTTGTATCTCCAGCATCTGGCCCAATGCCTGGCACATAATAGATGCTCGTTAAATGATGTTTGAGTCACTGAACCAGCAATTTTAAAATACAAGCAATACTTTGCAGGCTTAGAAATGTTCTGCCCGTTCTACTTGATTGGCATCATTATCCTGCTGTGGTGTAAGGAAGCAAAAATGCCTTATCCTCAGTGGTTCTTCCTGACAGCTTTATATTTGAGGCCTTTGTCAGGCCCTGAACTGAGAGACTTGATAATCTGCTGCCAGGTGTTCTGTAATTCCTTTCCTTATTACTGTGACTAGCTTCCTCCGACTTCCCTGGGGTCATTTTATCTCGAGATGTGCCTTTTAATGCTGGCTGGAATAGATAGTGTGCCTCATTCAATAGGCTTTTATTACACAGTTAAAGTAGAACAAGCCATATGGTAGTTAACTAGATATGTAGAGGGTAATCAACTGGTGGGAAATAAACTGGCCTTGTAAATGCAACTGACTGTTTACTCAGGTGAGAGTTGGCCTGGCAAACATGTAAGTCCAGAGGAGTATGGAAGGTAACTCAGTGGCATGGAATGAAAATCATGTGTTGCGTTTAACAAGGTACACCCAGTAAGAGGGGAATGATTTAGTGTTCAACAACCTAGAGTAATTAAAAAGATACATTAATTTGCATACTTTAAGGTCTTTTTATAGCACATCCAAGAGCTAATGTAGACTTACAGCATGTAAGGACTGGAAAGAATATCGGGCATCATTTAAAACTCAACTTCCACATTTTAGAGATGAAATGACTTTAAGTGGTTCACATAAGAACACAGTGCTAGATGATATTAGGGTTAAAACCAGAATCTACATCTTCTGACCCCAGACCCAGTACTCTATATCATACTTTGTCATCTCTTTATTTTTTAAGTATAGGAGAAGTGGATAAAATACATGGCATTAGAATCACATGGACAAAAGTATTGGCATCAACAAATTACTGTTTATCATCAGCCATAGCTGCTTGTCTTTAATGGAGGGAAATTCTGTCTAAAAGATCAGGGTGCTTCTTTTAATTATCATTCTTAACTTCAAATGTGGTGTTGAGTTTCAGGGATGAGCTGTATATGCCAAAAAGACATTTTAGATTTGGGAGTTCATCAGCTTCATTCACCGTAGGTTTTTCAGTCATTGCTGTGAACAGTGACCTCAGAGGCAGGACTGGCTCTGCTTTCCTAGTGATAACTAGAGGCTGAAATTCTTTGTGGGGAAAAAAAGGAACCAAGTGATGCCAGCCATAAAACCGATTGTGTGTACCTGCTGTTTGGAGGGAGGGAACGGCCATTTGCTTGCTCTTACTGCTAACATCACAGCTGAGAAGGTGATGAGTATGTGAATTTCTTTAGGACTTAAAGATCTAGTTTTGGGAATTGTACACTGAGGGGTGGGAAAGGTATGTTGTCTTGAAGTTTATTTTTACATCTTCTGTCTACCTTTTTTATAAGATTTTATTTATTTATTAGAGAGAGGGCCAGAGTGAGGGAGAGAGCAAGCAAGAGGAACAGCAGAGGGAGAGAGAGAGAAGCAGACTCTCCACCGAGCAAGGAGCCTGATGTGGGGCTTGATCCCAGGACCCTGGGATCATGACCTGAGCCGAAGGCAGACGCTTAACCGACTGAGCCACCCAGGCGCCCCTTAGTATACTAAATCAGGGAAAAAGAAACATGGCATTTTAATGTTCTTCATGAAATAAGGATGAAATGAAATGAATAGGATGCCTTTGCTTACTGCTTTATAGAATGAAAACATATAGAGAACATTGAAAAGGTGAAATGAAAAAAAAAAGCTCTTGTTCTTTTCCACATGGTGAAGGATTTTAAATTTAGGAATTATCGAGTCTCACAAGGTGAATACTAGTTGCAATCTCTGTTAGATTAAGCAACTGTGAACCGTGTTCCAGAAATGCTGGAGTTTAACCCGATTCTACTTTATGTGTTAAATACTGCGTTTTTACATTGTAAAAAGCTCCAAGGATGATTAACAGCCCCAAGTGGAAGGAAACAGTCTTAAAAGAGTAACCTTTCAAAGTTTCAGTTGGCATCACTAATAGGCAGTTTTTTGGTGGCTGTAAAACCTGAACACAGACTTTCTTTCTCTTCCTGTTTCTCCATAACTCTCTTCATTGAAAAATGTTCCCAGTTTAATTCTTTTAATTATATCATGTCTCCCTGTTTTCCTTGGGATATGTGATAATGGTGTAATTTTTTCCCTTAGTATTGTAGATAAGACTGGTGCTTTGAATGAACGTGTTAGAAGTGTTTTAATCCCTTTGGGTGGATGTACTCCTTTTAATTACTTCTCTGGATTTGCTACAGCCCTAATACAATTTCCTTTTAGATGAAGATATGACAAATAAAATTTGGATATTTAATAATACTGCCTAAATGTTATTAAATCACATATTTAGTGAAGATTGGCATTTTTGGTCAAATTAAAAAAAATGCTAGCAAAAAAAACCATCATGGACTAGACTGTTTTGGATATAAGAGTACATGGAAATGAAAATAATACTTATAAACTGCTTTTAAGTTTGTTTTTATTATTTTTCTTAAAGATTTATTTATTTTGGAGAGAGAGAGCATGAGCAGGAGGGGCAGAGGGAGAGGGAGAGAGAATCTCAAGCAAACTCTGCACTGAGCATGGGGCCCAACATGGGGCCTGATCCCACAGCCCTGAGTTCATGACCTGAGCCCAAACCAAGAGTCAGACACTTAACCGATTGCACCATGCAGGCGCCCTGCTTTAAAATTTGTTTTTAAAATACAGTCTCTCTAGGGGCACCTGGGTGGCTCAGTTGGTTGGGCCTTCGGCTAAGGTCATGATCCTGGAGTCTCAGAATCGAGTCCTGTTTCAGGCTCCCTGCTTGGTGGGGAGTCTGCTTTTCCCTCTGACCCTACCCCTTTCATGTTCTCTCTCTCTCTCATTCTCTCTCTCTCTCTCAAATAAAAAAGAAAAATACAGTCTCTCCATTACAGAAACTATTGGGTAGTCCATGAAGTAAGTAATATTTCTGCTTCTTTTTTTTTTTATCAATATGGCCTTTTAATTTTGTGGTTAATCATAATTTTAGTAAATTAAGCTATTTTTAGGTAAAGCTTTTCTTTTAATTAGTTCAAACTGCTTCATCCGTTTTCCTTCTCATCCCATGTTTCAGATGAGACATTGTAGAGAGGAAGGATTGTTTTTATTTTGTAATGAGGGACCCGAGGTTTAAGGTGGTTATCCTGAACTCTGAGGCTGGACAGCAAATGGAGAAAGGAAAATTTTTCTGGCATTTTTTTGGGTATTTCTGTCACATGTAGTCTTTGTGCTGGTGCTTAGGTAAACCCTTTTATATTTCCACTTCAAAAAAATTATTAGGCCAGGTATTATTTTACAATATTTATTCCCTGATGAATTTCATTCAGTTAATATTGGCCCATTTTATTTTCCTAACCAGTAGAGACCAGATGGTAGTATTTCTTTTTTAAGATTTTATTTGTCAGAGAGAGAGAGCATAAGCTGGGGGAGCACCAGAGAGGGAGAGGGAGAAGTGGCTCTCCACTGAGCAGGGAGCCTGATGTGGGGCTCGATCCCAGGACCCTGGGGTCATGACCTGAGCTGAAGGCAGACACTTGACCGACTGAGCCACACAGAGGTCCCCAGATGGTAGTATTTCTATCTTAATAGTGTCAGCTCTTTTTTTCTGGCCTTGTATCATTCTCCAATTTAATAAATGCACTGTTTAATTTTTACCCATTTTGTTCCAGAGATGATCTAAAGTAGCTTACAAGAGACAGAATATATACAAAACAACATCATTTAAAAGTAGGGCTATACGAAGAAAGAAAAGCAATAGTAGGGCTTTAAAATGGAGCTGGAATTAGACTGAAAAATCATACTGTCATGGCAAACATGAGTGAGTACAAGATGTCAAGTAAAAATGAAAGTACTCACGTAGTTGATAGTACATATATAAAGGAAACTAATGATCAGATCAAGTGAAGTACAATTATTCTTGCTATTAAAACTAGACAGAATTTTATCTTGGCACCCTGTTTTAATTGCACGAAAGAACTCATTTGATTGTAAGAAGGAGAAACTGACTCTTTGTAACAATGGTATAAAGACACTGGTTTGCTCCAGGGGCAGACTCTTCTTGGAACATTAAAAGGATGTTTGGACTCCTCGAATATTGTTTTTGTCACTTGAACTTTTGCTAAATACTTGGGAGGTCATGAGCCTGAGATTGTCTTCTCTGACAGAGATGGAAATATATCTGTTCATAATTGCCCATTGCACGCAGACCCTTTCCTCTGAACCACAGTGGACTCACAGTGTGTTCCCTGTCTCCATTTAAGGCCTTGATAAAGATGTTGAACAGGATAGGACCAAAGACCTTACCCCACTAGAGTGGGCTTCTCTTCTAATCTGGGGTCCAGCTGAGGCTGAAGAGTAGGGGGGGTGTTTATGGACCAAACTTCTGAAATCTCATGAAGGATTTTATAGATCAAGAAATTCCTTTGTGTGTAGCTTTCATCGGATTTGTATAGAACTACACATTCCCCCCAAAGGTTAAAAACCACAGCATTGGAGACTTCTAAGGATTGTCAAGCCATCAAGTACTTCTGTGATTCTTCAAGTACTTATCTCCCTATTTGCACATCATAGCAGCTCCCTGTTTCTTCATTGTTGTGTATCTAGTAGGTGCTTAATTTGTGTTTGTTGAATTGTATCCAAGGTACATTTCCCTGCTAAGTCTGTACAGCTCTTTCATGAGGAACTTGGTCAGTTTCTTTGTGAAATCACACACTGCTTTTCTCCGGGCCTACCAGTGTGCTAGCCTGATCTGCAGATTAGTGCAGTCCATTCTGCATTGTGTGGTCTGGGGGAAACTTGTACTGGTGTCTCACAATATTCTTTTCTCTGTTTCATGACCTTACAAACTATCTGTTTAATAATCCATTTTAGAATACTGTTGTGAACCGAGCCCCTATTTTGAAAAGGAGTCTATTTCCCTCTCTCCATCTCCCAACATCGCTACCATTTTTCACTTGACTATAATTCTGTGACCATATTTTTCAGGCTCTTTAAGAATCCTCAGATATCAGGGGCGCCTGTATGGCTCAGTCGGTTAAGCATCTGCCTTCGGATCAGGTCATGATCCCAGGATCCTGGGATCGAGCCCCGCGTCGGGTTCCCTGCTCAACAGAGAGCTTGCTTCTCCCTCTGCCGCTCCCCCTGCTTGTGTGCTCTGTCTGTCAAATAAATAAATAAAATCTTTAAGAAAAAAAAAGAATCCTGGTATATCATTTTGTGTATGGCCTAGTATTAGAGAATCTCTCTCTTCTTGGAATTCAGTTCCTCCTTAGCCATAGTAGTACTGCCCTTTCCTTCTCGCTGATGGGGAAGTCAGGGGCAAGATGGAGTTGAACCACTGCACTTCTTTCTGTCATCTCTGTCAAGCAGTGCTGATTACCATTTCTGAATTCTCCATCAGCAACAGCAGAATCACCCCAGGAACCACTCTTTCATCATCCGTAGCATTTTGTATATGACTCCTCTCATTCCAATTTTGTACCTTTTGACATACCTTTGAAGGTTTCATGTGACTCTCATTTTGTCCTAGATCATGCTTGTCTCCCTTTTGTGTGAGCCCTTGTGAATACGCAGAACCACATAGTTACCCATGTTGTCACCTCCTACACTTTTCTTTATGTGCTCTTCTCTTCATCGTCAAGGTGGTCTGTTCTATTGTCAGAGTGGGGTTTTGAAAATCTCTTAAGTTTATTTGTCATTTAGAGTTTCTGACCACTTGATTCTGTTTCTTTTTTTCTCAACTTTTTGAAATCTGCTTTTCTTCAAAGACCAGGATACATTTCTTTGTATGTCCAGGATTCATTTCCTGGTCTATTACAAATTCCAATTTTACATTGTCACTTTCTCTCAGGGTTTCCATCATTTCTACTTTACCAAGTTTATCCTTATTGGTTAGAGGTCCAGAATTATGATTTCTCTCACGTTTTCCTTCTGAAATACAGACCTTGTCAGAAGGCAATAGAGAATTTATCAGAGGAATATGATGAACAGAAGATACTCAGATAATTAGTGCCTCTCATGATATGACTATCTTATTTCTCAGAAATGTTGACATTCTATTAAAAGTATGTCCTCTACATCTTTAGTTTGATGAGCACTCAGTATATGGCCATTAGTGTGATGTTCTTCCTCCTTTTGAACTCACATTAGATATACTTCACCACGTTTCATCACTAGGTCTGTGGCTTCCCGGGCACGTGCGTATTTTTCTTGAGATAGCATGTTCTTCTGTCAGCTTGTTTTCACTGAACGTTGTAGAATATCTCAAGTTTCAGTAATGACTATGCAATCATATTTACCCCTGTTGTTAAGGTTCCAAATGCTTTAATAGCCGCTCATCTTTTCAGTCTTTGCATTTTTATGTATAGACATCTAAGAGCATATATAATTTGTTCCAGGCCCTTTTAGCTTCCATGCCATTGTATCTTATATTTTTGCACTAATCATATCATCCCTAGCATGAAGCTTAATACAATATGCACCTTCTTGCTCCTTTGGAAATTTTTTTTCCCCTTTTTTGGATTCTCAGGAAGGATACCCTGCATGCTGGCCTCCCTTTTGCTCCACATTTTCTCTTCATCTTACCATCCAGAGCACCTCTGCATCTAATTTGTAATGTTTTCTGTTATTGCTCATGCTTCCCTCTTCCATTTTTCTGGTCTTCCACAGCTTTTCCTAATTTGGGGTCAGTGTTTTTCATGATTGCAGACATTATTGCTTGTTGTTGTTGGTTTTTTATTTCTTGGCAAAAGAAGTACGTTTATCCTAACCTGTTTTGAACGTTAAAATGACTCAGGAAAGAACCCTGCGGTGTGATTCCTCCCCTTGCTCCCAAAACAGGCCTCACCTTGTGTCACAGTGAGGTTGGCAGGGTTGGGCCCATTTTTTTTGTGGCAATCACGGATTCAGGTTGTCACTAAAACAAAATTAAAAAAATAAGAAAGTTATTGCCTTGCAGCTTCTCTGTTCCCTTATCTGAGATATAAATACTGTTGGCCAAGTGAAAACAAAAACATTGTCGCCCAAGGATTCTTATCCTTCTCTGAGCTTTAAAATAAAACTTTTCAGAATGATAAACTAAAAAGGGTACGGGGCAGAGAAAGCAGCCTTTTTAAAACAAAGTTCAAATCAATAATAATTAACATTTCCTAGCCTCTATTTTCCTGCTAATGACTGAAGACAAGTACTAATTAGAGATGCCTCAAGTGTCTGGGTTTCTAGATGAACCAGATGGTGCTGCATAAGAACTATGCCTCGTGCCCCGGGAGAACTCTGAGTTGTTCTTAGCTACCTGTCCTCCATCTTGCTCTTGTCTGAGGACGCTTAAATCTGCTCACTGCTTTGCACTGAGACTGTTTCTTTGTTCTTTATTTTCTGTCTTGCCCACTTCTGATTTCAGGAGGAGCATTTCTGCCATGGTTAGTGAGTGCTCTTGTGAGCTTTTATTTTTACTGTTCTCTTTTTTTTTTTTTAAGATTTTTTATTTATTTATTTGAGAGAGAGAGAGAATGAGAGATAGCTCGAGAGGGAAGAGGGTCAGAGGGAGAAGCAGACTCCCCGCTGAGCAGGGAGCCCGATGTGGGACTCGATCCTGGGACTCCAGGATCATGACCCGAGCCGAAGGCAGTTGCTTAACCAACTGAGCCACCCAGGCGCCGTATTTTTACTTTTTTCTTAACAAGCTCATTTTACTCCTCTTTTTCTTTTCAGATTTCCTTTGGCTCTTATGTTATTGCCTGATCTCACTAGACTGTTTCCGCCCCCCCCCCCCGACTTTGGTTCCTCCTTACTGTTCTTTCTCCAAATCACACAAGACCAGCAGAGAAGGATTCAGTCCCTTCAGTAGCTTGCATTAAGATAGTTCTGCCTCTCCAGTTTTTTTAAACCCTTTTCACAGATTGTCTGAAAACATATGTTTTCTTCTTTTGGTTTGTACTTCAAATATTTTCTTCCTTTGCAATTAACTCTGCTAACCGACTCTGAGAAAGCTTTGATTTTTGTATAGAAGTTTTCAATACTGTTGAGTGTTGATGTTTGGACAAATGCTTCACATGCATTTTCTACAATAGGAAAATCACTTCTATCAGGATGACAAAACACAGAACTGATGACATTTAACCAGATTCTTGCTTTCTGTCAGAGTTCTTTTGTCAGGACACATTCTGTCACCCTGTTTGTTGTGAAAATCATGATGCCATTGCCCTCGATAAAGAAACTTTGTCTTAATTTGGTGTTTTGGGGCAAAACTTTCTTTTTTTGGAATCAGAAGACAATAGTGATTGGTTACCGTCAGCATTTCTGGTTTAAGTGAGAAGTATTAACTATTTTTTTTTCTTTTCTATTATGTTTCTTGTCCTTGCTGAAGGGCAAAGGCAAGGAGACTGATTAGGAAGCTGCTGTAGTAATTCAAGCAAGAGATATGAGGGTCTGGACTTTTGGAACAGCATCAGGAGAATAATTCTTATTATCTTTAAAAAGTGTAGGCAAAAGAGTTTCCTTAATTCATTTCATAATGTTGTAAGCACTGTTAGAGTTTACAAACCACAGTTTTTCTTTGAGTTCCTGTTTGCTTTTTAACATGTCTTTTGGTACATGTCTAACTAATTAAGGAATTTATGACGTCCTCCACTTAATGTATTTCCCAGTTTGGGAATCTCCTTACTTTGTGTCTGCTGCATCTTAAAAAAAAAAAAAAATCTGTAGGTTTTTCACCCTTTGATTATAGAAGTGAAATGAAAGAAAAATAACTTGTACTGTTACCCAGAGGCAATAATTATTAGCATTTCCTTGTATTTCCTTTCAGGTTTTTTGTAGGTGTAGAGATAATTGTGCCAAAGGGCATATCTGTAAATATTTATTTGTACAAAAATCTTTCATTTTTATGAAACATTAAATTATGATGTGTCATAAGTATTATGGAAACCAAAGTATTGATCCATCATGTGGATGTACCATATATATTTTACCATTAGGCTATTGTAGACGACTTAGGTTGTTTCCAACTCAATATTATTTTACCAAATGCTGTGGCCAATATTTTCATGAATAATAAGTCTTCATATAAATCCTCAGGTTAATGGGTTGATGTATAAACAAGTTTTTGAAGTCCAGAGCCTCTTTGAAGGCTTGAATTAAATACATATAAAAATATGAATGAACTCTGTTGGCTGAAATTCCAACTATTTGAAGAATTAGTGATAATGCCTAGCTGCTCTGCATTTTCTGTATCCACCTCTTCTGTCCCTGGTCACCACCTTGAGTTGGAAATACCAGAGCATAGAGAGGCCTTGGGAGTAGGGGGAAGATACAGATTGCAGTGATGGGGAATCCCTTGCCTCCCTCTAACTCATTCTCAGATGAATGCAGGTATGCACTCTACCCACTATTTCAGCTTGGATGCCCACATGTTCGCTGACTCTTACTTGGAATTTTTGTTTGATTTTGGTTAAGATCCTTCTAATTTTTGGGGCGCCTGGGTGGCTCAGTCATTAAGTGTCTGCCTTCGGCTCAGGTCATGGTCCCAAGGTTCTGGGATCGAGCCCCACATCAGGCTCCCTGCTCCGCGGGAAGCCTGCTTCTCCCTCTCGCACTCCCCCTGCTTGTGTTCCCTCTCTCACTGTGCCTCTCTCTGTCAAATAAATAAAATCTTTAAAAAAAAAAAAGATCCTTCTAATTATCATTGAGGATAGCTTTTATCTACCACATTCTTTTTTTTTTTTTTTTTTTTCAGCTCTGTGGAGCAGTGCAGAATAACTAAAATGACTCTTGTAACCCCTGGTATTCTTTCATGGGAGGAGGAGTATGGTATGGGCATACAGGGTAAAATAGCATAAAAAGTGCAACTTGACCTCAGAACTTCTGGAGAGTTGTTATTAGTTTAGTAGGCTGTGCAACTCACCTTGCACAAGTTAGTTCATTTAAGCAAATAGTTCTTTGCTTTGCATATGGCATATATTGAACTGAGCACCCGCCAGTCTTCAAGATAATATTTTTTCTTGGTACCAGAAAGATAATTCTTTGACCCCAACAGCATTAACGTTAGTTTTTCTTGATCATTGTTATTCTGAGGTTCTTTTTATATTGATATAAAAATGCTATTTTGTCTTTTTTTAATGAATTATAAAATAGCAGACTAACTTGGAGCATTTCATACTGCTGTAAAATGCCTTTTTGCTCTGTGAATGACTTTAATTTTAATTACATTGAGTATTCTAGTTATTAGTTAATATTTCCTTTTTGAATTTCCATATTGAAATTAAGATGTCTTTAAGTAAAATTATTTCAGCAATTGCAGTTCTGTCACGATCCTAGGAAGCTAATAACAGAAATAATTAATAACTGTTACAAATAGCATTTGTATCTATATTTAAAAAGCTCTTCAATTGACCAAGCAGATGTTGTTAACAGATTTTTGTCTTTGATATGATAAATCTCCCATTAATTTTGAAAATCAGGGCTTAAGGGATGTGCTTTCAAGTTTTGAGCTGCAATTTGTGAAAGTTCAAGCAGCTGTACTGAGAAACCATTTGACAGATTTGTAACGGAGACTCCTTTAGGCAAAGACTAAGTTTTGGAGCTTTATATTCTATATTTTATGAAGAAATTTGAATTTCTTTTTTTGTGGGTCCAGAAGTGTGTGTGTGTGTGTGTGTGTGTGTGTGTGTAATATATTCTATCTCTCTTTGATATATATACGTGTATTTGTGTGTGCATATGTATTATTTTTTTTAAGATCCATTTATTTATTTGAGAGAGGGAGGGGGAGAGAGAAGAGAGAAAATCCCAAACAGACTCCCTGCTGAATGTGGAGCCAGACTCTGGGCTCAGTCTCACAACCTGGAGATCACAACCTGAGCCGAAATCAAGAGTTGGTTGCTTAACCAACTGAGCCACCCAGGCACCCTTATATGTATTTTTTTACGTTGTATATATAATCTAAATTGGAGGTAACAATGCATATACTTCACTTTTTTAAAAATAAAAATTGTTCAGTTTAAGCTCCATTTAATTTTTTTTTTCTTTTTGCCTAGGTTGAAGAAATTGTGGATATTGGATCATTTGCCCCAGAAGACATCCATATTCCTAAGATTTATGTACATCGCCTTATAAAGGGAGAAAAATATGAGAAAAGAATTGAGGTAATTGACTTAGCTTCTTTGTTAGTATTTATAAACCTGATTATTAGAGATATGTGCCCCTGGGGCTATTCCAGATAATAAGGAATTAGAGCTGAATGGAAAGTCTTGCTTTGGATCTTAGGAGGAGCTTCTCATGTGTCCATCCTAAGGAGACATGTTATTGTCTAGTCCAACAGTGACTTGTGTTTACCAAGTGTATATCACCAAGTTACGTGATTCTCTGGGCTGTGTCTTCGGGCTTCTGTAACTGTCCTAATTTATAATGCATAGTTTTGACTGGCTGTCCTAGGGTAGAGGAGGTTTTAGCCCTGTTGGACTTAGTGTTTAATTATTCAGAAGTGTCTTTCTTGAAGTTGCTTTGCACTTTATAAAGTCCAGAATGTCATTCCCATTAGCACCAGGCTCTGGGCAGCTAGTAGATATGAGATCATGGCAAGGAGTAGGTACAAGGAGCCGTGGAAGTATTCTAAGGCTACTGAGAGCATGAAGAATGTTCAGCTGGGTCAGAATTGATATCAAGATTCACAGCTGTGTAGGGAGCAGCAACAGAATAGACATCCAGTAGGAGATACTGGGCAGTCAGAGATACCATCAGCCGTGTGTCAAACAAAGAGATTTTGCAATCTAATACTAATGTTAGGGGGCTAGGGAGAAAGAATGTGGGACGTTTGCAAATAGAAACTAGAGTCTATGTCAAGGAGATTTAGTAATGGAAATAATTTCCTGGCTGGTTTCTGGATATTTTTATGATTCCCGTGATGCATTGTAGCAAAACCAGTCCAGACTCTGCAGGTGGAAATATGCAATTGGCAGTAGCAACACCTGGTAAAAACATTCTGACAGCCCTGCAAAAACAGAGTCCCAAGGTCTGTTCCTTTTCTTTGTTCTGGTTCAGTCCTTGAGCACCTGAGAATTCAATTGCAGAAGTCTTAAGAGTAATAGTAGTAGCAGTCAGTGTGACAGTAACAGAGGGATTATTTGCTTCAAAAAACAGAACAAGTATATCTTCTTCTTTAAACAAATCTGACCTCTTTCACTTTCTAAAAAATTATTTCTGTCATCAAATACCACCAATGTTATTCTTTAAAAAAGAACTCTTTGTTGTATTATAGATTTGCCTCATAGTAGTAATGGGAGAGACTTACATTTTTTTCTGGTGAACTTTTATATTTCAGCAGTAATAAAATTCAAGGTATACTTCAACCATGAATAATTTATTTCTGTTTATTTTCAAGCGTTTATCGGTCCGAAAAGAGGAAGATGTAAAAACCAAATCCAGTAAACCTGGAGATAATGTAAGGGAACGTATCATCAAGCGGGCAGCTCTTGAATTTGAGGATGGCATGTATGGTATCCTTTATCTTTCTGGGGCTGAGCAGAGACCTAGTCCTCCCTTTTTCTATATTCATCAGGCACTAGGCCTCCTGCATAGTGATACTTTTCTAGTTCACTTTTACCTTTAAAGCAATGGATCAATTTTTAAAAAATGTGGCGTATAACCTAAAGATATCGAGGTATATGAAATTGGAATTATAATCTGTTTGCCTTCTTGAAACAAAATGGCAACCAAAATTTACTTAGCTATTTTCTATTATACAATGGATTTCTAATATACAGTTTGGCATTTTGCTAAAGGTTATTGGGAAAAGAGATTACCCAAGATGAGGGTTTCAAATCTCAGAAGTACTAGTTATAACAGTGTTATTTACTTTCTCTATGTTCTGACATTTGCATACTCATTGAAACATAAGATCCAACTTCTTAACAACCCCTGTTGCCTTTGACAAGGATCCCATGAGTGTACCCTTTTATGTCTAATGCTTTGTAAGGGTATTCAATGAATGATTCAAATTTTGCTTTAGATACTTTGTCAAAAAAAAAAGGTAGATTGAGATAATTTAGTATTATTACTATTCAGTTTTCGAATGTGTTAAACAGTGAGTCTATTTGCCATTTTGCTGATTTTCAGTACATCAAACAGTGAACTATACAATAACAAATACTGCATATAAATACAAATAGTGTTTGATAAAATAAATATTTGTTGAGTGGTAAATACACTAAGCCATACTTAAAGGCCTAAAGCCATACTTAAAGTTCCTAAAGGAGGATCTAGAAACATGACAAGGGTCTACATTCTGTGAGCTTCTCCTGTCCATAAATATCATCTTTCAGACTGATACTGACTGGGGAAACTCTCTTTTTCTACTTTATTTTTACCTCCACCACCTCGTTTTTCTTTGTTTTCCAGTTTGTATGTTGTGTTATGGAGAGAATTCACATGGTGGAGGGGAATATAATAGTACCTCCTCTTCAGCTCCTATATCAGCAAGATAGAGCATCAACCAAGTTAACCTAGCAGGTGAAAGCTAGGTCCTGGGTTTTCAAATCTGACCTCCAGTCAGTTGTTTTCCCACTGACGTTTAAACACTGACTGTATGATACCACTAATTTTAGTTAATAATGGCTCCTAGGTGTTCTTTATTCGCTGTTATTGTATTGCCTATGAAAAATATTTGCAAGTTAGTTCATATAAATGGTCTCTCCATACCACCAACTTTTTTTTCAACCTAGAGTACACAGACTTCTTTATCCCTGGCATTTGACCCACTAAAAAGCATTAAAGAACTGAAAAAATTATAGAATATGATGAAAGAATTCAGGTATGAAACTTGTCATTGGGGTTCCCTTATCTGAAAGTACTTGCTCATAATGAAATTAATATCTCAGTGTGATCTGTACAGCACTGTGAGAAATGAAGTACCAACTACACTACACTAGATTGTGACTTGGTAAGAAGTGAACCAAGTAGCTATTGCCCGAGCTTCTTAGAGTTACCGTGTCTACAAGCAGTGTTGGGGTCATTGAATCCTCTGAGCTTCTTAGAGTTACCGTGTCTACAAGCAGTGTTGGGTTCATTGAATCCTCTTGCCAGCCTCCGCAGTCTGTAATATTGCAGCACATACAAACCTTATTTTTTCTGGCTCTGATTCATAAAGATCTCACTGTTCCTGGAATCTCCTCAGAGTGCCATCATTCTTTGCTCTAATTCTTGCCAGTCCTGCAGTGTGTGGTGGTAGTGGGCAGTATGGACAGCAGTTCCAGGTGGTGTGGGTATCTCTGACTTGATCAGCCTCTTTGTGTTGGGAGGCAAGATTAAATCTACACCATTACAGACAAATCAGGACCCAATTTTGATCATTTGAGGAAGAAGAGTCAAACTCAGCTCTTTGATGCCTTAGCTTAGTTACTTTTTATATGGTCTCAATTATATTCACTGAAACTTAGTCACCTCCTCCTTCTTCTTTGTATCTTGAAGAATTCAGTTACCAATGAATGTTATCCCAGTGACCCAAAGGAATCATTATGGTTTTAGACAGAGAGTTTGGTATTGTCAGAAAACTTTCTTTTTAATTTAAAAATGATACCCCTTTTTGAGAATATTAAGTCACTGTTATTTTTTGGAGTTTTGAATAGTGAAAATTACTTTTAAACAAAGGTCAAGCCATGTTTAATATGTCAGTCACAATAAGTCGTAATATACCAGTTCAAATTTGCTAAGCACATTAATGAAAATAAAATATGTCTTACAATAAAAATGACCTCTGAAGCCACCACTTTGATATCTTTACAGGAAAGCATATTAATGTTATTGAAATTAGAGATTTTCTTTTTTAAAGAGATTACAAAATAGTGCCTGGAGAGTGAGGAGAGAATGTATTCCATGATTACATTCAGAGCAAGTGCCCTTAAAGTTCAGAAGTTCATATTTATATATTTGGCAGATTTATGGCATAATCTTTCTACCTTTTGTATAGTGGACCTTAACATCTTTTTTCCCCAGCTAATTTGGGCATAGGAATCCCACTTCTGGCCAGCAACTTTATCAGCCCAAATATCACAGTTCATCTGCAAAGTGAAAATGGAATCCTGGGTTTGGTAAGACAGAGATTAATGTTTTATTTATCCAGTCTCGGTGGAAAACGAGATAGTCCATCTAGTGAAATCTTCTGTGAGTTGTTAAAGTTCCCAGCCTTATTTTTAAGGTAGTTTCCTGACTATCTGAGCTTTCTGACTGTTCGTCCTCTGTCAGCTTCTCAGTGTCTACCTCCCCTCGTGCACCTGCTTAGGAGAGACCTCACAGTGTCCTGTTCGGACAACTTTTTAAATTTTTGTGTGGTTGGACAAGATAATGAAGGTCATAAAAAATTCTGTATTTAAATAATGATCAATAAGACTCTGAATGAGAAACTGAAGAGTAAGGCTTTTACTTGAACAGGGACATTTTTTGATTAATTCAAAAAATTCTTCTTACCTAATTCTCATTTTGAGGCCATGTTGTTCAAAAGGGAAGAATTTTTCTCTTCCTCAGGATTAACCTTCCAGATGAGCTCAACATTCTCACAGAATTTGGATATACTTTTAATTCAATACTATAATAATAAGAAATACTTTTGTTTCCTGGATGACCTTTTTATTTATTGATTTATTTTTTAAAAGATTTTATTTATTTATTTGACAGAGAGACAGTGAGAGCAGGAACACAAGCAGGGGAGAGGGTCAGAGGGAGAAGCAGGCCTCCCGCCGAGCAGGGAGCCCGATGTGGGACTCGATCCCAGGACCCTGGGATCATGACCTGAGCCGAAGGCAGACGCTTAACGACTGAGCCACCCAGGCGCCCCTGGATGACATTTTTAATATTAACTATGGCAGAGATTATTTATAGTTTGGCCAGTTTATAAGATTTCTAATCTGTTGTTCTCAGATCTTAACTGTTAATGCAATAAAAATTGTATATATGGAAAGTGTATATCTTGTCTTTAAGACATAAATAGTGATCATGAGCATATAGTTGATACTGATTGAGGCAGCAATCATGACCATCTTCAGAAGCACAAAACTGATTTGAGTCTGGATAGAAGATTCATATTGCGGTCAAAGACTCACATACCTTAAAAATGTGATTATTTATAGAGTGACCAATTCCCTCATTTAGGAGACAAGGGAAATGAGTTGATGTATATTATCAACTTTTCCCTTTAGGGGAAAATTGACATAGTCCTAAAATGTTAGTTGCCACTTCAGTTTATTTAAACGATACTTTATTCGGTCCCTCTTTTTGAAAGCATGTTAGAATTTCCCAGCTCAGATTTCCTCACTCTTGATTCTGTCTTATTGCCTCCCTGATTCCTTTTTCCATTTCCTCCTGTTTTGTTTACTATATGTTATGCTATGAAACTACTCACCCCATTCAAGTAATGTAGAGATGCCTTATAAAAATACATACAAAATTAAAAAGCAAAACTGAGAGTAACCAGGCAAAGGGAAAATAAGGGCATCAAAACTTAGGTGTTGTGAGAGAGAAGGATAGGACTCCAAATTTGAGCCTTTAGATGCTGCATACCAAAAAGATGAAACTTTGCCTCTCTGCATCCTTCTAGTCAAGTAAGGCAGCCATTTTGTTTGTAGTCACTGATACCCCCAGGAAGATTTATGAGTAACATTGACTGCATAGTACCTACCAAATAATTACTTTTTGTTTTACTGACCTATATTTCTAATAGTGTAACATTTCTTTCAAACTTTGGTAAATTTTAGGAAATACTTTTTATCATAGTTATTAGTGTAGGAAAGACTAATCAATATGAGCAACAGCCATGAAAATACTGGAATTATTTTTGAAAGGTTCACCTCAAGTCTTTTGATAGTAATTTCCTAGTGTTCTTAGAAAAGTTATTTTTGTTATGATTTTAATATGTTATTCAATGAGAAACTTACTAATTCAGTGTGTGCTTTGACAGGGTCCATATCCACTACAAAATGAAGTTGATGCAGATCTAATCAATGCAGGTAAACTCCCTCATTACATGTTTTTCCAGTGTTTTCCTTTGCCGTTAATTTAATTCTTTGCCAAATAAGAGAAAGGAGTCAGGCTTGATTTGTCTTTTCCTGGAGAGTGCTCCAGTTGTGTTTTTTACTGAGGAGGGGGGACAGAAGCCTTCCTAGTCTCGTCTTTGCCTGCCTTGCTCTTCAGAGATCAGAGATCTCTTCCCTCTTACTTAGGGAAGACTCAGATAATGGAGAAATTGCAGGTGGGGCTACATATAATGGCAAGAGCTTTGGTGGGTCAGTCAGTCAGGGTCCAGGCTATACATAGAGAGCACTCTCCAAATGGGGTAATGAGAATTAAAGGAAAGGACAATTTACAAGGGTATGACTAAAACTGAGGGAAACCAGGAAAGGATGGTGAAGCACCACAGGGAGTTATTATCACCCTGAAGCCTTAAGGGACAGCAGTGGGCGAGGGCCACCTAATAGAATCTGTGGCCTTTGGTAGAGGAATGCAGCCATCTTGCAGAAACCTGGACGAGGGGTGGGGGTATTCTTTACTGGATCTTCTTGTGCCTTCCATCGGCCAATCCCAGGTTGAAATATGTTTGCCTTCTAGTGATGAGAAGGATGACAACTGGATCCGTAGAGGCAAAAAGAAAAGATCTGGCACACTGGGTTTTTGTTCTGAGCAATACTCACTGTCCCCTAGTCATCATTGGAGTAGAAGAGCATATCTTTCAGAGGTTCAAGGTTATTTAGAGTTGTACTCTGCCACTAAGTACAACACAGTGATGTGAGTAATAGAGATTTTTGAACTGTCACTCTAGCCTGTCTTCTTTATTCCCACATTTATATGCTTTACCTTTTATTATTAAGCCTTTTATTTGACTGTGACCTACAGTTGCATGTAGTAGTAGCCTAGAGGAGAAAAAACCAGGCCAGACCCTTTGGCCATTGTTACTGCCCATGCTTTTTGGGGCTGAAGGTTATCCTTACATTGAGGCTGCTCATAAGAAGCTAATTTTTATACTCTAGCATGATTTTCTTTACCCTTCTTTTACTCTTGAATTCACTCTACCCCCACAAAAGTATTATTCGTACTTCACATTCAAAAATAGTACATGTAGGTCTCAGAAGAGCAACAATATTAGCTGAACATAAAGGCCAGCTGCCAAGTAGAATTGATGTTTGAAAATTAGAATTTTTGGAAGTAAAACCGCTTCTGGTTAAATAGTTGAATTAGCTAACACGACTCAACCCTGAAAGGCCCACTGTGATAAAGCAATGACATTTAACTAAGGCTGTAATTTAATTGTACTGTACCCTTTAGCAATAGCTAATTGATCTGTGAAAATATTTGCTGCTTGGTTTAATTAATTTATGATGTTAGTGAGTTATTTGCAAAATGAATAACTCCATTTTCCAAATTTTAGGCCTGAGTTCATAGAACCCACTTTCCTTGGAAAAGTAGTTAATCTTTTCAATGATTATTGGACAGTAGGCATTTCTGATTCCATGAGCTTAAAAGTAGCTCAGTTGTAATGAAGTCACTAGTTTTATATTTTAACTCCTGAAATACCATACATAGTCTTAGACTGCTTTGTAAAACAGTAATTCATTGCTTTTGGGAAGCCAAGCTGTAGATCACCTTATTAATATTTTAACTCTAAAAGTCATCAAAGTTCTGCTTAGGATTTATGTTACTTTTGATTTTGGAGCTGTCTAAATTAGGGAGGAGATACTTCAAGCTAAAGAGTCCAGAATATATATTGGTGGTCTCCTCAACTCCCCAAATTTGGAAGTTACCTGGGAGATCAGCCCCTTGTTTGTATTTGGAAGGATTTTTTTAATTAAAGAATTTATTTATTTATTTATTTGTTTATTTATTTATTTATCAGAGAGAGAGAGTGAGCTAGTGAGAGAGAGCGCACAAGCAGGGGGAGTGGCAGGCAGAGGGAGAAGCAGGCTCCCCCCTGAGCAAGGAGCCTGATGCAGGACTCGATCCCAGGTCCCTGAGATCGTGACCTGAGCTGAAGGCAGACGCTTAACCGACTGAGCCACCGAGGTGTCCCTGAAAGGATTTTTATAGAAATCCCTTGGAATAAATACAAAGAGTTCTATTTCTGGGTATAATCAGTGTATTAAAATTTTAAAATAACACAGCTATTTCTAGGGATCCCTTCTAAATAATCTCAAGGTTATGAAAAAATGAATTACCACCTTACAGCACTATTTGGTTTGCAACATACTTTTTCATACTTATATACCATTTGAGCCTCACGTGAAAACTTATTGTACAGATTGGGAAACTGAGGCCCAGAATAGTGTTGTGATGTCCCCAGGATCCCATTGCTAGGAACTGGACTCACACACAGTCTCCTGGCCTTTTTCTCTACACATTGAACTATACCCACTGCTAACCTAAGTTTTACAAAGGGGCAGAAGGCTGTGCTTACAGCAACATTTCAGAGGTCCTGTTAAGAGTTTCAGTATTCTGATGCAATTGTGAAATTTCCAATGAGTCTCACATTTCAGCTTTCGTATTGTACATTTTGCATTCTTCTTTCTTTTAAGATTTTTTTATTTATTTATTTGAGACACAGAGATAGAGAGAGATCATGAGCAGGGGGAGAGGCAGAAGGAGAGGGAGAAGCAGGCTCCCCGCTGAGCCAGGAGCCTGACATGGGGCTCCATCCCAGGACCCTGGGATCATGACCTGAGCCAAAGGCAGACACTTAACCATCTGTCTTCTCTATTTCTTAATTGTGTTTTCTTTTAATATACAGTGTTTTAAATGACTTACCTTTGATTAAAACTGCTTTAGAAAGAACCACCATGTTAACCTCATGTCTTATAAATAACCCTGGCCCCTGCCATGTGCCTGTAGGGCAGTGGTTCTCAGTAAGCAAGTGGGGATATTTGACAATGTCTGGAGACATTTTTGATTGCCACTGTTATTGTCAAGTAGTAGGTAGAGGTCGGGGATGCTGTCAGTTATTCTACAATAACTGAAACAGCCCCCCTTCAAAGAGTTATCCAACTCCAAATGTCAATAATGCCTTCTCTGGAGGCCCTTGTGCCACAGCTGAAGAATCACAGGCCTGCAGACTAAGGTACAGGTAGTATAGCATTCAAGATCTATCTGATAGTTGCACCTGCCCTTTCCAGCTTCATCTTCCACTACACCCTTCAAGGACTCCCCTGTCCACTCATCCTGCACTGCTGGATCTGTTCTGATCGTGACTCATGCCTTCCTTCCTCTATGCCTTTGCTCTTCTTGTGCCTATCATCAGAGTTTGGGTTCTGCTCCCTTCTTTTTGCATCCCCATCTCCTTATCAGTAATTCACTATTGAAATGTGTTATACCCGTTCTTCAAGCTCCAGTTCATTTGATCTTCTGTGGTTCAAAAATGCCCCTCCTTTGAACCTGTAACACATCTAGTGTCTCTCATTTTGCCTTGTAATTAATTATTCATGTGTATTTATCTCTCTAGATGAATAGCATATTCCTTTTGCTTAGGGCAGTGGTTCTCGAAATGTGGTAAAGCATCAGCATCACCATCACCAGGGACTAATTAGAAATAGAGATTCTCAGGCCCCATCACAAGCCTTCTGAATTACAAACTCTGGGAATTTAGCTCAGAGATCTGCCCTCCATGTAATTCTGATGGGTGTTAAAGTTGGAGAATCATTAGTTTAGGGCATCTGTGTTTGGTTTATAACAAACACTATTTAAGGCACATAGCAGCCATTTACTTGATATTGAGTAAATGACATGTTAAATCATGAGCCAAAGGACTCAGTAACTATGAAATTGAAGAACTGTGTTTACCCAAATATCATGAAAGGATCTAGAGAAGAACTGGAGGAAACACATTAATCAGGAATAGTCAAATAAGAAAGTTCTTTTTCTTTAAGATAGTGATTGTATGTTGATTACAGTTATTTCTTGACCAAATTTGGACATTGTATTTGAAAAACATGGATTCAACTTCAGGGTATCTATTTTTATTTAGATACTGGATATTTAAAAATACAACTAACTTGGCTTCCAGAGAATGTAATTTATAACATGCCAGAATGTATTAGCAGGTGCCTGACAATAACTATTTTTTATGAGCGTTGTTTTCTGGGCTCTTAAATAAAACTATGCTCCATAAATCACATGGGGAGAGCCAAAGCCTCGCACTGATCTCTAGGTTTCCTGTGAGTCGTAAATAATGCTTTCTATGTTCGGTCAGCTGGTGGAGATTGCCCTTTAGAAGTCATTGTGATTTAGCACCTGCAGAACAAAGAATTGAGATTTTTATGTTTCTCTGCTTTTTTGTCCTACACATTCTTGGTCCTTGCTTATCCACCTCACAGGACTGGTGAGGAACCGAGTTTGCTGGATATGGAAGTTGTGTTAGGATCAAGTTTAGTTGTATTTCACCTGTCCTGAAACCTAGAGCTCCCAGGCTGGCTGTATAACTCCATCATATAAGCCAGTTCCTGGGTCCTGTAGCATTTATCCCTAGAGGGGCGATGGCATTGTCTCTTATAAGTAGGTTTGGAGTGAGGAATAATAAACATGACAATAATAAAAGCTTATGTTTATGGAGTCCTTTCTCTGTGCCAGGTGCTGTAGTAAGGACTTTGCATGCATTATCCAAATCTTACGTGCTACCTAAAAGCCCCTACTGACCACACCAGAAAGTATTTTCCAAACCTTTCATCTTTATAGTACTTTGGAAGATGTCAAAATGTTTCCCCTGCTTAGAATCAAACTCCCTTGGGGAATAAATATTTCAGCATGATAAAAATAGCCTCTCTCTCTCTACTTGAGCTCAAATAGGGAGGGATAGCGTTAGAGAATTCAGCTTTCAGGCAAGGCTTGAGCAGCTGTGAGGGCACAGCTACGCTGCACACCTGGGCATGGTCTGACCACTCTGATCCAGCTTTTCTCTGGTCCAGCCCTCGAATCATAATTTTTCTTCCCCTTCTTTTTGACTGCTTTATTACACTGGGATAATGCATGTGGTGTTCTCATACAGTTGACTTCTGTTTGGCAAAGTGGCATGTGAGCCCTTTTCTGGTTAAGACCAGAAGCTTCCTCCCGGGCCCTGGACACACAGGAAGTGGATCACGAAAAGAAAACATCTGAAGTATATGAGGCGGGTGATATGATCGGTTGTGTGGGGACTGGATGACCTTGAAGATCCTTTCCAGCTGTGAACTTTGATTATGAAGTATAAATTTTGGAAGAGGTCTTTCCAAGAGGACCTCTTGGAAGTTACCATTAAATATTTGAGCCAGCATTAGGATGCTATTCCCTGATCTCATCAAAGTCCTATGAGTTTTAACAGAAACAGGAGCAGGAAAGGAAATAGGCTGAGAGAGACTAAAAGAAGAGATTCGGGCCTAATGATATTAAGGAATTAGAGGGCACCTCACTTTCTAGATCATTTCTTGATTTTTAAGAAACATCTGAGGAGCATCTTCTCTGTCATTCCCTTCAAAGTTGTGTTTCTTCATGCTTATTCCACAATCTCTTTGCTCCAGTGACTTACAGTAGCCCTGGATTCTGACAGGTGCATCCCAGGGGCACCTTTTTCCTCACTCTCCTCAGCATTTTGCAGGGGCTTGTGGAGGGAGTGGGGCTGGGGAGAGGTGGGAATGGTTAGAGGCGACAGGGGGTGCTTTGTAGAGAATTTCAAGAACAATAATAAAATTAAAAATTGGTCTGCTTTCTGCTATCACCGTGCAGGGGCAAATCTGAACAGTGCCACTGACTAAATACTCCTCCTCATAGGGCAACAGTTCCCACTGTGTCTCCTGCACCCCCATTGCCACAGCAGTTTGGTTAAGGGGGCCTCAGTTCTTTAGGAAGCAGAGAAGGTATAGGCCTCTCTCTGCATGATTTCCACTCTTAGAAATCTAATAGCTTTTTTTCCCCTTTGTTTCCTTTCTTGTGTATGTGTGTTTAGGCAAGGAAACAGTTACTGTTCTTCCAGGAGCCTCTTACTTCTCCAGCGATGAATCATTTGCGATGATTAGAGGGTATGTAACAACGGAACCCCTCATGTCTCACATGGCATGGAATGAACTGAGTCATCCCCTGAACGTGTTAGCAAGGCTCCGAAACTAGCCACGTCTCCCAGCCAGAAAATGGTCATGGGCTCATTCAGCTGCACCAAGATAGGAAATTATTCACATTGAATGCTGGGAATTGGAACATTGAGCTCACTGTTATTAAAAGAACCCCCCAAATGGAATATATATCTATGTGCTGAGAATACTGAAGTAAATATTTTTAAAGTTCTTTCTGAGGGGCCTCACATTTTCTACAAAACTGTGTTTTCATTTTCTAGCTAGTGTTTGCTTTCAAATCAAGCCACATTCCCCCTCACCAAAGGAAACAAACTCACTGTGTACACCTGTTTTTAATTTGTTTTTGGAGACAATATAGGCTATAATTTTTTTTAAGAACTCTTAATGGTTATTTCTCTACATCAGCTTGAGCTGATTGATTTGGAAAATCAGGTGTTGGGTGGGAGAAAGCAAATTTATTTTGGAGGGTATAGAATTATTTTAATTGCTGGCAATTTCAAGCAAATGGGGCATAAAGCTTGTGAAGTTTGCTTTATATTTCCTTTTTCTCTCTCAGGGGGCATGTCAATCTAACAATGCTAGGAGCAATGCAGGTTTCCAAATATGGTGACCTGGCTAACTGGATGATACCTGTAAGTAGACATTTTTCTTCTAAATTATGCTTGGGTTACCATAATTATTTTTTAAGCAAAATCTTGTTGAATTGCTATGAGAGCACAATATAATTATTATAAAAATAAGGAAATATTTTAATAATATTTAATATTTTAGTCAAATTTTGGTACAACAGCTACTGAGAACTATTTGACTTTGGCTGTTTACTGTGTAGTTGGAACTAAAAAGGTAGGATCAGGACCAAAACATAATTTTCCATGAGGAACAGAGAACTGGGGAAGATTAAAAATAAATGGGTTAATTCTAATAAAAATAAGAAATACCAGTGTTTGTTATAGCTCTTTTTATAACTAGAAAGAACAGTTAACAAGTTCATTAATTTTATGTTGATGCTATATTTTCTTATTCATGGTGATTAAAAACCTCTCTTGTGGGGCGCCTGGGTGGCTCAGTTGGTTGAGCAACTGCCTTCGGCTCAGGTCATGATCCTGGAGTCCCGGGTTCGAGTTCCGCATCGGGCTCCCTGCTCAGCGGGGAGTCTGCTTCTCCCTCTGACCCTCCCCCCTCTCATGCTCATTCTATCTCATTCTCTCTCTCAAATAAATAAAATCTTTAAAAAATAAAATAATAAAAACCTCTCTTGATTGGTTGGTCATGTAATCAATCACATTGTCTTCTGTTATGGAATACAAAACTTGTGATGTTTAAACATGCTTGTGAAATGCAAACAGTTTTCATTTACTAATGGCCTAAATCAAGGAAAAACCACTTAGAATCAGCTTTGGAAAAAGGACTATAATCAGTTGACTTAATTTCTGAGTGTGGTTTTTTACATTCCAGGTTGTTGCTTTGTGATACGTAGATGGAAACAAATAATGCATGTCCATGATTATGGGCTCATTTTGGCTGGTAGCTCAGGTTACTCTTTCTGTGTGTATATCTAAGGATTTCTGTGTATTTTTTTGTATCGTCAGCTATAAGGAGTTTAAGCAACTGATGCTGGTGTTCTTGATTTGAAAGTTTTTCTGAAACCGCTTAGATTTTTTTCTCTGGTAATTTTTTGAGGAAGGTGAATTAATATAGTTGATGACAGTGTTAGTGAGCTCTTTTGATCTAATAAACCATGAAATATTTTTTAAAGTTTGAATAATTATTAAATTATTAATAATTTAATTGGTTCTCAAACTTGGTTGCATATTAGAATCACCTGACAGTTTTAAAAAATATTGACTCCTGGGTCCCACTCCCAGAGTTTTCCAATTTAATTAATGTGGGATGTAGCCTAGGCAGTGAGCGTTTTATTTTATTATTTTTTATTTATTTATTAGAGAGAGAGAGAGAGCACAAGCAGGGGGAGCTGCAGGCAGAGGGAGAAGCAGGCTCCCCTCTTGAGCAGGGATCCCGATGTGGGACTTGATCCCAGGACCCCGGGATTCTGACCTGAGCCGAAGGCAGACGCTCAACTGACTAAGCCACCCAGGCGCCCCGGCACTGAGCATTTTAAAAGCAACCTTGTAGCCAAGTTTGCAAACCAGTATATTAAAGAATAATCATAAATATGGGCACCTGGGTGGCTCAGTTGGTTAAACGACTGCCTTCGGCTCGGGTCATGATCCTGGAGTCCCGGGATCGAGTCCCGCATCGGGTTCCCTGCTCGGCGGGGAGTCTGCTTCTCCCTCTGACCCTCTTCCCTCTCGTGCTGTCTCCCATTCTCTCTCTCTCAAATAAATAAATAAAATCTTTAAAAAAAAATAAAATAAATCACATTTAAAATGTAAGGGAGAGGGATACCTGGCTGGCTCAGTCGGTAGAGCATGCTGCTCTTGATCTTAGGGTTATGAGTTCAAGCCCCACATTGGGGCTAGAGTTTATTTAAAATAAAAATAATAAAAGAAATAAAATGTAAGGGAGAAATATCATTGAACCATTACTAATAAGAAACCTTAGCAATTTATGGAATATATTGTTATTTTAGTGTAAACATGTTTATCATTCTAAATCAGCCATGGTTGTAAGAGTTGGCAGCTTTTAGAGGCTTCAGAGAAATTAGGGAGGATCTCCTGAATGCTGTATAGTGAATCAGATTGACAGTTTATGGGAATACTTATTTGTGTGGAGAATCAGAACATATTTCTATTTTCAAATTTTAGAAAAAGGCCATATGGAGTAGTAGAAGGAACATAAAAATGTAAGCCCTGGGTTCTAGCCCTGACTCTACCCAGTAATCAAGGTGTGACCTTGAACATGTCACTTAAACTCTTCAGGTTTAAGCATCCCTCTCTATAAAATAAGGATTTGAGATTAGATGATTTTAGGTGTCCTGTCTGGCTCTCATAGCTTAGTGGGTAAGAGCAAGGGCCCTGTAGTGAGACAGACATGGGTTGAAACCCAATTTTTGTCCCTTGCTAGCAGTGTAACTGAAGCAGTTGCCTGCTTTTCTTCGTCTGTAAAATGAGAATGATAGGATACTACCTACTTTATTAGGATTATATAAAGGAATAAATGATGTAATATATATGAAGTACATATCACCTTGTATATGATGTATATGAGTTTGACATATAGTACAGCTAAATAACTGGCTTATTATTATGTGATAACTTGAGAAAGAGAAGTTGGGGGTACCTGGCAGAGAAGGGAATAGAATTAGTTACTATGAACAGAAACAATCGAGTTTTAAATATGTCTGTTTCTCTGGACTGTTAACCAGTTTTGAAATCAATTTGCACAGTGGTCATTAGCATGGAGCAGAAACATGTTCAACACATTTTTGTCTTCGGGGAACATGGGCATCTTTAAAAAGTCAGTATGTGTTTTGTTTATATTATGGTTTAACACAGAGAGGCTGGAAGCTCTCACATACATTCTGTAGTTGTCCTATGTAGGAAAGATTTTTCAACATGAATCACATTTTTACATATCCTGTGGAGATTCCAATGAGTGATTAAAATATCAGTGTTTGTTATTTTATAATTTTCTTAATACTTCAGCACTCATGTGTTTCCAAATAACTGGGCCTGGTGGGGCGGTGATGGAGAACTCTGGAGTTCCGAAGGAACAAAAACTAAGCATAAAAAGTGTACTTGTGTCTGGTTCCACTCTTTTGGTAGTGGAAGTTGGTAGTGTCCTTTCTTTCTTTCTTTCTTTCTTTCTTTCTTTCTTTCTTTCTTTCTTTTTTTTTTTTTTGAGAGAGAACATGAGCAGGGGGCGTGGGGAGGGGCAGAGGGAGAAGGGAGAGAGAGAATATTTTATTTTATTTTATTGTTATGTTAATCACCATACATTACATCATTAGTTTTTGATGTAGTGTTCCATGATTCATTGTTTGTGCATAACACCCAGTGCTCCACGCAGAATATGCCCTCTTTAATACCCATCACCAGGCTAACCTATCCCCCACCCCTGTCCCCTCTAGAACCCTCAGTTTTTCAGAGTCCATCGTCGCTCATAGTTTGTCTCCCCCTCTGATTTACTCCCCTTCATTCTTCCCCTCCTGCTATCTTTTTTTTTCTTAACATATATTGCATTATTTGTTTCAGAAGTACAGATCTGTGATTCAACAGTCTTGCACAATTCATAGCACTCGCCATAGCACATACCCTGCCCAATGTCTGTCACCCAGCCACCCCGTCCCTCCCACATCCACCACTCCAGCAACCCTCAGTTTGTTTCCTGAGATTAAGAATTCCTCATATCAGTGAGGTCATATGATACATGTCTTTCTCTGATTGACTTATTTCACTCAGCATAACACCCTCCAGTTCCATCCACATCGTTGCAAATGGCAAGATCTCATTCCTTTTGATGGCTGCATAATATTCCATTGTGTATATATACCACCTCTTCTTTATCCATTCATCTGTCGATGGACATCTTGGCTCCTTCCACAGTTTGGCTATTGTGGACATTGCTGCTATAAACATTGGGGTGCACGTACCCCTTCAGATCCCTACATTTGTATCTTTGGGGTAAATACCCGGTAGTGCAATTGCTGGATCGTATGATAGCTCTATTTTCAACTGTTTCAGGAACCTCCATACTGTTTTCCAGAGGGGTTGCAGCAGCTTGCATTCCCACCAACAGTGTAGGAGGGTTCCCCTTTCTCCGCATCCCCGCCAACATCTGTCATTTCCTGACTTGTTA
Organism: Callorhinus ursinus; assembly: GCF_003265705.2. NCBI lineage: Eukaryota > Metazoa > Chordata > Mammalia > Carnivora > Otariidae > Callorhinus > Callorhinus ursinus. The sequence continues at coordinate 60,331,986 of NW_027397065.1, forward strand.
ATTTTAGCCATTCTGACTGGTGTGAGGTGGTATCTCATTGAGGTTTTGATTTGGATTTCCCTGATGCCGAGCGATGTTGAACACTTTTTCATGTGTCTGTTGACCATTTGGATGTCTTCTTTGGAAAAATGTCTGTGCATGTCTTGTGCCCATTTCTTGATTGGATTATTTGTTCTTTGGGTGTTGAGTTTGATAAGTTCTTTATAGATTTTGGATACTAGCCCTTTATCTGATACGTCATTTGCAAATATTTTCTCCCATTCTGTCGGTTGTCTTTTGGTTTTGTGGACTGTTTCTTTTGCTATGCAAAAGCTTTTTATCTTGATGAAATCCCAATAGTTCATTTTTGCCCTTGCTTCCCTTGCCTTTGGCGATGTTTCTAGGAAGAAGTTGCTATGGCTGAGGTCGAAGAGGTTGCTACCTGTGTTCTCCTTTAGGATTTTGATGGACTTCTGTCTCACGTTTAGGTCTTTCAACCATTTGGAGTCTATTTTTGCGTGTGGTGTAAGGAAATGGTCCAGTTTCATTCTACTGCATGTGGCTGTCCAATTTTCCCAACACCGTTTGTTGAAGAGACTGTCTTTTTTCCATTGGACATTCTTTCCTGCTTTGTCAAAGATTAGTTGACCATAGAGTTGAGGGTCCATTTCTGGGCTCTCGATTCTGTTCCATTGATCTATGTGTCTGTTTTTGTGCCAGTACCATACTGTCTTGATGATGACAGCTTTGTAATAGAGCTGGAAGTCCGGAATTGTGATGCCGCCAGCTTTGCTTTTCTTTTTCAACATTCCTCTGGCTATTCGGGGTCTCTTCTGGTTCCATACAAATTTTAGGATTATTTGTTCCATTTCTTTGAAAAAAGTGGATGATATTTTGATGGGGATTGCATTGAATGTGTAGATTGCTCTAGGTAGCATTGACATCTTCACAATGTTTGTTCTTCCAATCCATGAGCATGGAACGTTTTTCCATTTCTTTGTGTCTTCTTCAATTTCTTTCATGAGTATTTTATAGTTTTCTGAGTACAGATCCTTTGCCTCTTTGGTTAAATTTATTCCTAGGTATCTTATGGTTTTGGGTGCAATTGTAAATGGCATTGACTCCTTGATTTGTCTCTCTTCTGTCTTGTTGTTGGTGTATAGGAATGCCACTGATTTCTGTGCATTGATTTTATATCCTGCCACTTGACTGAATTCCTGTATGAGTTCTAGCACTTTTGGGGTGGAGTCTTTTGGGTTTTCCACATACAGTATCATATCATCTGCGAAGAGTGAGAGTTTGACTTTCTCTTTGCCAATTTGGATGCCTTTGATTTCTTTTTGTTGTCTGATTGCTGTGGCTAGGACTTCTAATACTATGTTGAATAGCAGTGGTGAGAGTGGACATCCCAGCCGCATTCCTGACCTTAGGGGAAAAGCTCTCAGTTTTTCCCCATTGAGAATGATATTCGCTGTAGGTTTTTCATAGATGGCTTTTATGATATTGAGGTATGTACCCTCTATCCCTATACTCTGAAGAGTTTTGATCAAGAAAGGATGCTGTACTTAGTCAAATGCTTTTTCTGCATCTATTGAGAGGATCCTATGATTCTTGTTCTTTCTTTTGTTAATGTATTGTATCACATTGATTGATTTGCAGATGTTGAACCAACCTTGCAGCCCAGGGATAAATCCCACTTGGTCATGGTGAATAATCCTTTTAATGTACTGTTGGATCCTATTGGCTAGTATTTTGGTGAGAAATTTTGCATCCATGTTCATCAAGGATATTGGTCTATAATTCTCCTTTTTGATGGGGTCTTTGTCTGGTTTTGGGATCAAGGTAATGCTGGCCTCCTAAAATGAGTTTGGAAGTTTTCCTTCCATTTCTATTTTTTGGAAAAGTTTCAGGAGAATAGGTATTAATTCTTCTTTAAATGTCTGATAGAATTCCCCTGGGAAGCCATCTGGCCCTGGGCTCTTGTTTGTTGGGAGATGTTTGATGACTGCTTCAATTTCCTTAGTGGTTATAGGTCTGTTCAGGTTTTCTATTTCTTCCTGGTTCAATTTTGGTAGTTGATACATCTCTAGGAATGCACCCATTTCTTCCAGGTTATCTAATTTGCTGGCATAGAGTTGCTCATAATATGTTCTTATAATTGTTTGTATTTCTTTGGTGTTGGTTGTGATCTCTCCTCTTTCATTCATGATTTTGTTGATTTGGGTCATTTCTCTTTTCTTTTTGATAAGTCTGGCCAGGGGTTTATCAATCTTGTTAATTCTTTCAAAGAACCAGCTCCTACTTTCGTTGATCTGTTCTACTGTTCTTTTGGTTTCTATTTCATTGATTTCTGCTCTGATCTTTATTATTTCTCTTCTCCTGCTGGGTTTAGGCTTTATTTGCTGTTTTTTCTCTAGCTCCTTTAGGTGTAGGGTTAGGTTGTGTATTTGAGACCTTTCTTGTTTCTTGAGAAAGGCTTGTATTGCTATATACTTTCCTCTTAGGACTGCCTTTGCTGTATCCCAAAGATTTTGAACAGTTGTGTTTTCATTTTCACTGGTTTCCATGAATTTTTTAAATTCTTCTTTAATTTCCTGGTTGCCCCATTCATTCTTTAGTAGGATGGTCTTTAGCCACGATGTATTTGAGTTCTTTCCGACTTTCCTTTTGTGATTGAGTTCTAGTTTCAAAGCACTGTGGTCTGAAAATATGCAGGGAATAATCCCAGTCTTTTGGTACCAGTTGAGACCTGATTTGTGACTAGGATGTGCTCTATTCTGGAGAATGTTCCATGGGGTACTAGAGAAGAATGTGTATTCCGTTGCTTTGGGATGGAATGTTCTGAATATGTCTGTGAAGTCCATTTGGTCCAGTGTGTCATTTAAGGTCTTTATTTCCTTGTTGATCTTTTGCTTAGATGATCTGTCCATTTCAGTGAGGGGGGTGTTAAATCCCCCACTATTATTGTATTGTTGTCAATGTGTTTCTTCGCTTTTGTTATTAATTGCCTTATATAATTGGCTGCTCCCATGTTAGGGGCATAGAGATTTACAATTGTTAGATCCTCTTGTTGGATAGACCCTTTAAGTAGGATATAGTGTCCTTCTTCATCTCTAATTACAGTCTTTGTTTTAAAATCTAATTTGTCTGATATAAGGATTGCCACCCCAGCTTTCTTTTGGTGTCCATTAGCATGGTAAATGGTTTTCCACCCCCTCACTTTCAATCTGGGGGAGTCTTTGGGTCTAAAATAAGTCTCTTGCAGACAGCATATGGATGGGTCTTGTTTTTTAATCCAATCTGATAGCCTGTGTCTTTTGATTGGGTCATTTAGCCCATTTACATTCAGGGTAACTATTGAAAGATATGAATTTAGTGCCATTGTATTGCCTATAAGGTGACTGTTACTGTATATTGGCTGTGTTCCTTTCTGATCGATGCTGCTTTTACACTCTCTCTTTGTTTAGAGGACCCCTTTCTATATTTCTTGGAGGGCTGGTTTCGTGTTTGCAAATTCCTTTAGTTTTTGTTTGTCCTGGAAGCTTTTTATCTCTCCTTCTATTTTCAGTGACAGCCTAGCTGGATATAGTATTCTTGGCTGCATATTTTTCTCATTTAGTGCTCTGAAGATATCATGCTAGTCCTTTCTAGCCTGCCAGGTCCCTGTGGATAGGTCTGTTGCCAATCTAATGTTTCTACCATTGTAGGTTACATATCTCTTCTCCCGAGATGCTTTCAGGATTTTCTCTTTGTCTCTGAGACTCGTAAGTTTTCCTATTAGATGTCGGGGTGTTGACCTATTTTTATTGATTTTGAGAGGGGTTCTCTGTGCCTCCTGGATTTTGATGCCTGTTTCCTTCCCCACATTAGGGAAGTTCTGTGCTATAATTTGCTCCAATACACCTTCTGCCCCTCTCGGGAGAGAGAGAATCTTAAGCAGGCTCCATGCCTACCTCGGAGCCCGACACAGGGCTCAATTTCACAACCCTGAGATCATGACCTGAGCTGAAACCAAGAGTTGGGTGCCTAACTGACTGAGCCACCCAGGCACCTTGGTAGTGTTATTTCTGGTGAGCTTTTCTTTTGTTCCTTTAGTAACTGATAATCACTTCTTGGATTTTTCATATGTGATGTATAGTGTATATTTTGACTCTTTCGAATGCAGAATAGGTTAAGAGTCAAGACCATGAGCTTTAGTTTGTAACAAATTTGAATTTCACTTCTCTCCCTAACAAGTCATACAATCCCGAGCACATGTTTTTGTTAGGATTAATTGAGAAGAAAATGAAAAGTGGCCACTAAAAGCACTCCATAAATAGTGGCTATTTTTATCTTCTTCAGTGCTCTGTTTCTTAACATTAAAGAGGGAATATTTGCCTTAAAGTACACTCTTGTAAGCAAGACTATGTTTTACAGTAGCTAGTACAACCTGCTTATCCTGAGCTCATAGTCAAGTACCAAAAATTAAACCCTTTGAGGACACATTTCTTGGTCTTATTGGTTATGGGTAAGATACAGCTTATCCTCTTTATATAAAGTTTCAGTGAGCAATCTATTTCTGTTTGTCCCAAAGATTTATGTTGATTATTAAAATTTAGATAGATTTTTATTGCAAGATCTGGCAGTTAAGCTGAAAAGTTTGGCTTTATTATATCATTTTTCATATACTTTTATCTTTTGACTGAGTTGAATATTCTTTCAATGGTTGTAAAGCTTTGAGTTTCTCTGCGTCATGGCATCCCCATCTATCATCACGATGTCGGATTACAACAGACACTATGCTTTTAAGGCAGGCAAATGGTATGGATACTCTTTGTCTTATCCTTTCATAGCTTCTTAGTATGCAGTGCTGGTCTCCTGTACACAGAGTTTTAAAAATTCTGCCCTGAGCATCCAAAGAGAGAAAATGTGACAAAATAGTCGTTGGCTCCTTTGAGTTCCCTGATTATCGTGACGATGGTAAAACCCCAGGCAAGCTATGAAAATGTGGACAGATGTGTAGCCCGTTGAATCTGCATTCAGAACTGCTCTGGCTTTCCTAATGCCTATTTTTGGAAAACAGCTGCCGTAGATTATTGACTTGTGAAGGGAAGCAGATGTGTATGAGCAGCAATGGAAGCTAGTCATGGAAAGCGTGCAACCGCGGCCCGCCAGACACGGCTGCTCTGTGTGAGCAGCACAGCAGTCAAGGGCCTGCTCCTTCTGTGTGGGGAGAATTGAAACGAGGGAGTCTTAAGGCAAAGGAAAACAGGACGTATTGTATTTGTTTTTCCTTCGCAGTTTTTTTATTTCTTTGTGCATTTTAAAAGAAGAAATACGAATTGGTGTACTCATGTTATGCTAGAGGTATGAGTGCATAAAATTGGTTTGGTATTCAAGTTGTGTCTTTTTTAAATAAAGCTAACTCTCTAGTCTTCTGTTTGTACAACTAAAGAGGTTTGTGTTCAAGATTTAATGTTATGTCAATGATATCTCAATAAAGCTGGGGAAAAAGTTAAAAATTAAAAGATTTAATGTAGTGGTTTAATTGCATCAAGTATAGTCTAAATATTAAATTCATAGATACAGATATAGAAATATAAAGATATAAACATACAGATGTAGAGATGGATTTAACATATTTGTCTTGTTCTACAAACCAGAGGTAAGGAAAATGGTGGAGAAAATATGTATGTGTAGTATTATGCTTTTACAGTTATTCAGTAATACTTTTGCCATATCAGTGTAATGTAGTGGAAAGTGTACAGAGTTTAGGGATTAGACCTAAACTTAAAATACTAGTTCTGTCACTTGGTGGTATGGTAGATCATTTTATTTTAGTATACTCACTTATAAAATGATAGTGTTTAACTCATATGCTTGTTCTGGGGATTAAATTAGTTCACTCAGCAAATATTTATTAGGCATGTATTAAGGGCCATGTACCGTTCTTGCCTCTTGAAAGATGCAGCAGTTAACAAAACAGATGAAATTCTCTGCAGTTACGGAGCTGATGTCCTAGCAGGGGTCTGCGCATGTGGCCCATGTGCCGACTCTGGCCCACTGCCTCTTTGTGAAGTAGAGTCTTACTGGGACACAGCCACATCCACTCCTGTGTGTATTACCTATAGCTGCATTAGTGCTGCAGCAGCAGAGCTGAGCAGTTGCAGCAGAGACTGGGTGGACTGCAACGCCTAAAATATTTACCTTGTAACACTTTACAGAAAAGCTTGACAACTCCTGCCTTGGAGTTGTCATTGGTCTGAAACCTTTCTTCTTTTCTAATATAAGCAAGTAATGCTATGAATTTCTCTCCACTGTATTAGTGACATCCCACAAATTTTTATATATTGTGTTTTCATTTTCAGTTCACTTTTTCTTCAAAATATTTGCTAATCTCCCTTTGTGATTTTTTTCTGTGACTTGTTGGTTATTTGGAAGTATGTCACTTCACCTCCAGATATTTGGTGATTTTCCACATAACTTTATTAATTTCTAGTTTAGTTGTCTTGAGGTCAGAGAACATACTTTATATAGTTTCCATTCTTTTAAGTTTGAAATTTATTTATGGCATAGAATACAGTCTCTTGTAGTGACTGTTCCAGCTGCACTGGAAAAGAATATGTATTCTGCTCTTGTTGGGTAGAATGTCCTATAACTCAGGTCAAGTAGATAGATAGCATTCAAGTTTTCTATGTCCTATTAGTTATTGAGACAGGAGTAATGAGATCTTCAGCTGTAATTGTGCATTTGGTATTTTCTGCTTTCAGTTGTGTTACCTTTTGCTTTGTATATTTTAGAGGTCCATTATTGGTTGTATTAGTAGGCAGTTAAAGTTATTAGGCTCTTTTAACAAATTAACCCCTTTCATTATATCCCACCTTATTTCTGGTAATATTTTGTATTCTAAAGTCTGCTGTCTGATATTATTATAGTCACTCTGCATGGTGTATTTTTTTCCATTCTTCTACCTGCAACCTATTAATGCCTTTATATTAAGCGAGTTCTGTAGTTAATATATAGTTAGGTCTTGATCTTTTATCCAGTTTTATAATCTCTGACCTTTAATTGGAGGTTTAGGCCATTTACATTTATATGATTATCAACATATGGGCTTAAATCTATCAGCATATGATTTTTTTGCCATTTGCCCATCTGAGTTTTTTTTTCCCCCCTCTTTTCTTTTGGGTCAGTTAAGCATTTTTTATGATTCCATTTTATCTTCACTTATTGACTTATTTTCTTATTTTTTTCCCCAGTGGTTCCTCAAGGGTTTACAATACATACCTTTTACTGATCACAGTCTAAGTAATATCATATTACTTTACGTATAATGTAAGAACCATACAGCTGTAAACTTCTGTTCCCTGCCCTTATGCTGTTGGTCATACATTTTATTCTGCATTTGTTTTAAACCCCATGATACTTTGTTATTTTTGTCCTAAGCATTCAGCTCTCTTTTAAAGAGATTGAAAATGAGGAAAAAAGTTATGTTTTGTATATTTTTATTATGTAGTATAATTTATATCTGAAAGTTATGTATTTCCCAACATATTTGCTCTTTCCTGCACTTCTCCTTTACATTGATCCAGATTGCTATCTAATGTTATTGTCCTGCTTGAAGGACCTCCTTTGATGTTTCTTACAGTATGAGTCTTACAGATGTCACTCAGGCTGATTCTTTCAATATTTGCTTTTCAACTTTGTTAAGGTTCGTTGAGAGAAGACTTTAGTTTCTCAACAAATACCTCTATTTTGGTATTTGGGGACCTCTGGTCAAGTTCCAGTTGACTAGGTCTCTCTGAACCCAGCAGGGCTGCTGGTCCCACCTGGGTTTCCCTGTCGAAGCAGTAGGCTGGGGCATTGGTAGGCCTACCTCACTGGTTTTCCTTCTCTCAGGGATCACAGTCCTGTACTGCCTGTTCTCTCATATCTGAAAGCTACTTTTTTTCCTGTATTGTTTAATACCATTAATAATATTTTTGAACTTATGTCTTCATATATTTCTTGGATGATTTTCTTAGTATAAATCCCTAGAAGTAGAATACGTTGGTCAATTTTTTAGGGTTTTTGATGCATAATGAATTACTGTCCAGAAGAATTACCCCAATTCATACTCAAACTGTTTTCATTCTTTTACCAATGCTGGTATTTTTTCTATTCTTTTATTTTGCATTTCTTTAAAAACGGCCATCGAAGACTGTTAAAGAGCCAGCACAGCCTTACTCCGCTGCCTTCCTCCTCACTTGATCCTCTTCTCTTGTTCTGGAGGCCTTCCTTTTAGCTGTTAGCAGTTATTATCTCTTATCAAATATTGTTCAGTGCTGCTGTCTTCGGTCATTTTAAAGATCACATTCGTGGTGATTGTTCTCTGCATTAGTGAATGTGTCTGAACAGACCAGCTGTAACAAGCATGTGTGTGTGTTTTCTGTATCCAGTATGCTGAACAAGCTCTACATGTGGGATGAAATAAAAACACAGCTATTTTTATCTCCTGTGGTGTCTTTAACTTTATTTAGTTAGGGAAGCTCTCCTTCTGCATGACATTTCAGCTCATTATCCGATCATATAATAACTGTCACTGGGTCACTTTAGTTCACAAACTGTTTTGATTCGACACTTAAAAGAGTCCAGTTCAAAATAATGAACATTGCTTCAACATACATTTTTAAAAGCAGCGCATCTCCTCTCCCTGTGGCTCTCCAACTAGAGGCAAGGCCGGCTGTCTGCGTTTGGGAAAGGTTTTGTGTGGTGGTCTGCTTTTTTCTTCATTCACCTCCTCCCCCAGTTCACTGCTCGGCACCCACCTGGGTAAAAATTCAGGAGAACGAGAAGGCAAGGAAATAGGTGGAAGAGTTCTCACATGGCTGGTAATGCTATGAGCTGCTTCCCTGCTCTCTGTTCCTTGCAGAGAAAGCTGATCCCTCTTCTATGTGTGGGGTCTTTGGAGACGCCCTTCTGGGCCCCTTCTGCAGCATCTGCTGGAAGAACAATGGCTGAGGGTTTCTCCTGCAGCTTCCGGTTTTCCTGTGGTCTACTTCACACAGAGATTCTCATTTGCGCGGCATCCCGTTGAGAAAATGTTAAAGCATCTTTAGGCCGGCCTTCGTATGCCCACACCTAGGAAGCACTCATGCATTTCTTGTCCGCTTCCCCCAGTCACTTCAGCTTTCTCAGGCAGAAGTCAGGCACTCCGTTCCCCAGCTGTGTCCTGACTCTCCTGGAGGCGGGGTGCTCTGGAGTTGTCGTCCGGGCTCTGCCGTCCTTTGAGTGAGGGGCAGGCATGTACTCACCCTCTCCTGTTTCTGATGCGGAAGGAGTAGGACCACGGCGTGCTCTTCAGAGTTCTTCACACACAGTCCTCTGTGCCTCCCGGACTCTTTGATTTTGCCGAGCGTCCTGGGTCTTGGAACTTGTTTTTGACCATATTCTCTGTGAATTCTGCTTCTGAGATCTGTCTCACATGGTGGTGTCTCCTCGCTGTCATCCTTGTACATTTGTCAAAAGCAAGATAAAAGAAGTTCGGATTTAACGTCTGTTTCCTTGCTGCCATAAGGTCTTCCTCTGAGCTCATATTCAGCTAAGCCTTCACGCATGTAGGGGTGTCTCCATCTAGGGTTTCTGTACATCAGGGCGATCCCCCAGCCCAGTCTGTTTCCAGCTGCCCTAGACAGAAGAGAGGACCATGGAAGAACCTAGCCAAGCTCTGTTTATTCTACCTGAGGAATAAAAACTGACCAACCCCTACTTGGCAGGGGTGGGAGAAGAGGAGGGAGAGGAACGGGAGAGAGGGAGGAGGGTCAGAATTAAAAAAACCCAAAACTGCTCTGGCCCAATGGATGGACCTTTATTTCCTGTGCCAATTTAGAGACCCATTTAATGCTTGCAAAACTTCCAAGAGCAAAGAATGATTCCTTCTTGTACAGCAGTTTAACCAATGAGCATACATTTTTTAAAAAGACAAGTTAGCGTTTGTGAAATTTATTAGAAACATAAGCTGTTTATTATTGCTCTTTACTTGGAGACTATATTTAGTTATTCACAAGTGCTTTTATCTGTGACTATCTGGAAAACATGTTCAAAATTCTTAGTTTTATTATTTACATAAGTATTTTTCAGGCTAAAAGCATATTTATAGACTAAAATATTTGACACATTAGTTTTATAAGGAATTTTCCTCTTACTTGGAGGATACTGTTTGTGGGTATTTAAAAGCCACAGCTAAATTATAAATCTAATATTTTTACAAGGACGGAACTAATAGCTATTAAGCACATGCCATTGGCCAGGTATTATTTATTTGTATATTTATTGTCATTTCATCCTTATAGGATGATGTGAGTTAAATATAACCATCCCTGTTATTGTAGATGAAGAGACAACCATTCAGGGGCGCCTGGGTGGCTCAGTCGGTTAAGCAGCTGCCTTCCGCTCAGGTCATGATCCTGGGGTCCTGGGATTGAGCCCCACGTCCGGCTCCTGGCTCAGCGGAGAGCCTGCTTCTCCCTCTCCCTCTGCCTACTTGTGCTCTCTCTCTATCTCTCTGTCAAATAAATGAATAAAATCTTAAAAAAAAAAGAGTTAACCATTCACGTTTACATATGTAACCCAGTTATGACATAGGGATTTAATCATAGTTTCCTTTGTTCTTATGTACTTTGTATTCACCTAAACATTCTTTTGGGAAGCACTTAACTAATGCCTTTCATGATAGAGATAAAACTTCCTGCAAAATAAATAAATATTCTTACAACATTTCTGCAAACTTGATAAAGAAGTTACTGTTTCATTGTGTGGCATAAAACCTATTGCAATTGGAAGGATACAGGCTGTATATATGATCTTAGTTCAAACTAGGGTTGTGAAAGGTCCTGGATTGACCATTTGCATGTGCTTTTTTCTGCATCTTATTTTTTAAAGCTCTCACACTCAGATTCTATAATCTTCACTGCCTAATCACATATAAATAACATAAATCTCATGTATGAAGTATTTTATCCATTTTATTTACCATTGTTTTTTATAATTTATCAATTGAAGGGTTCTTTGGAAGAGTTCAGATCTTCTGCCAGGATTTTTAAAATAATTATAGCTTTTAATATTTCTTAAATGAGAAACATTGAAACAGAACTGTAAGAATAGGGGAATCATTGCAAAGGGGAATCCTAAATAGAAGTTTAAAAAAATTAAGATCAGGAACGAACAATAGCAAATTCATTGGCAAGTCAGCTCACTCAGCTTAGGTCCCCACCAGTGTTAATCTTCTAAGTAGGCAAAGGGACATGAGACTATGAAATAGACTTTCTTTTTGGAAATCTCAGTTTTCAGTGATCTTAAAGAAATTTTGTCTTTTAATTGCTACCTGAGTCTTTTTGGGCTCTGGAGGAAAGGAAATATTTCCTTCCTTGCTATGTTCCATATGATGTGTTTGTGAACAACTCCTTCGTTCTAAGAACTCTGACCATGTACTGGAACTCATGTATTCAAACCAGAGACTGAAGAAAGGTGAGCTAGGCTTCTGATCGATTCCAAGCCGTGGTGCTACCTGGCCTGCCAGCAGCTATTGTAAGAATGTCTTTGATCATATACCCTCCACTTTCTCTGGTGTCAGAAGGCAGACTCTGTGCATAGAATGGGAATTTGGTTGTTGTCTTCTTCATCTTCTTCTTTCTCCTCTCTCCCTCCTCCTCCCTCCTTTTCTGTTTCTCTTTACAGAGAGAATGAGCAATGAGTGAGTTTGATATTTTCGATTATTCAATTATTATCCCTTCGGCTAGTGATGTATTTGTATGACTGCTGCAGCCCCTTCTCATTAAACAACCCACTTTAAAAAAAGGGAGGAAATATTACAAATGCTAGATGAGGTCTCTTAGAAAACCATTATTAGTTATTTCATAAATAATCATGCTGCTGATACAACTTAGCAGGGAATAAATCTAAAGGGCTGAAGACAATGTGACCCTGCTGCTAAAGGCTAATGAATCTTGAAGACTAAGTTTTATTAAATAACTGGATTTGGCATTTCTAGTTGAAGAAATCTTTACTTCTCACTTTACTCTTTTGGTTTAGAGATAATTTTTGGTCAGCATTTTTATTAACAAGAAAAAGTTTTATTAGAGAAAATGTCAAATACATACAAATATAGAATAGTAAAATGCATACATTCAGTTTAGATAATTATCCATTCATGGCCAATCTTGTTTCATCTATACTCCTGTATAGGTATAATTTTAACATCATCCAGCTATACAGCACCTTAGTTTTGTTGGAGAACTTGAATCCAGAAAAATGAAGTGATCTGACTCAGGTCACAAAACTAGTTAGTAACTAAGGTAGTCCTGGAACTCATCCCTCCTATCTTGTAATCTAATAGGAATATTGTTTCCATTATGAGGAAAAGTTTACTTTTGAAAAATGCAACATCCCAATACAAAGAACCTTCCATTTTCCTTTCAAGTATACTTTGAATTGTCTCTCTATCTCTGTGAAGTTACTTAACCTTTCTAGACCTCAGCTCTTTATTTTTTAGATGTGGTGAATGCGATGGGTTTTATTCAACAAATTTATTAGGAGGTGTTTTTGTTTTTTGTTGTTGTATTAGGTATATTAACCACTTTGGGTAGAGTGGTGGGCAAACTTATTTCTGTGGTGAATATGGTTAAAATAGAGGTGAATGATGGTAGTGTGTAAAACATTTTGTACACTAAACTTTATGTTGATTTAGGAATAACAGATTTACAAGAGTTAAGTCTTCTGGTCCGGGAAAATGGTATATTTTGTCATTTATTACAGGTCTCATTTTACGTCCTTCATTACACTTATTCCTAATTATTTTTCAGTTTTTGCCAGTGTTTCAAGCTGGATATTTCATTTCAGCTTCTAAGTCTTCTTGCTAATATAAAGGAAAACTATTGGTTTTGTATATTTATCTTGTATTTATTCACTCTTAAAATTCTCTTATTAGCTAGTATAATTTTTTAGACTTCTCTTAGATATTCTACAGTGTTTTTATCTATAAATAACAATTTTTCTTTTCTAAAATGCATGTCATTTATTTTCTTTAACAAAATATCCAAAACAATATGAGTAAGTAGTAGTGATTAAGAATTTTCTTGATTTTGATAAGAATTCATTTAGAATTTTAACTTTTAATATTATGCTTCCTGCTTGTATTTTTAATAGAATGTCCTTTATATTGTTTTAGAAGTTTCCTTTTGTTTATAGTTTTAAAAGTGAATGGCTGTTGAATTTTATTCAATTTTTTTTTTAAGATTTTATTTATTTATTTGAGAGAGTGAGCCAGAGAGTATGAATCAGGGCGGGGAGGGGGGAGAGAAGGGGATGGGCGGGTGGAGCAGAGGGATAAGCAGACCTGATGACCTGGAAGCCCAGCATGCAGGGCTGGATCCCAGGACCCCGGGATCATGACCTTGAGCTGAAGGCAGCCACTTAACTGACTGAGCCACCCTGGCACCCCTTATTTAATGTGTTTTTAACTACTGATTTAATCACACAGTTCACCTTTTAATTTGTTAGTGTCATTTAAATTGATAGATATTGATACATGTTATTACTTCTTTATACAAATGATCAATTTTTAATAATCCTAAGATATTTTTATGCTTATTGGTCACCTCAAATTTTGTAACCTTTCTTGTAGCAGTTTTGTTAATTTTTATTTTGCTAGAGAACATTTATTTCTTTTGGATTTTCACATTTACTTGTCCAGAACAATGTGCAATATTCTTGTTTAACTTCTTTAGTATCCTCAAAAACTATTACCGTATCTACTTTTTATTCCTAATTCTGTAAGTGTTCATATCTCTCCTTTCTTTTAATTAGGCTTGTAAGAAATTTGCCTATTTTAAAGTTACTCAAGTGTACTTTGAGAAATATGTAATTTGGGGCACCTGGGTGACTCAGTCAGTTAAGTGGCTGCCTTTGGCTCAGGTCATGATCTCAGGGTCCTGGGATTGAGCCCCAACCCCCCTCCTAGTCCCATGTTGGGCTCCCTGGTCAGTGGCGGGGTGGGGGGGTCTCCTTCTTCTTCTCCCTCTGCTCCTCCCCCCACTTGTGCCTGCACACTCTGCTCTCTCAAATAAATAAAAAAAATCTTTAAAAAATAATTTATTAATGTCCTTTTTCTTATTTATCTTCTGTTTATTCTAGTTCTAGATTTAGAAACTGAATGCTTTATTTTCAAGCTTTCTCTTTTAGTTATAAAAACACTTAGGTCTCTCCATAATTGTAAATTGCATTCTATAAACTTAGACATAAAGTCCTTTTATTTATTCATTTCTTAGGTAATTTTTAATTTTAGTTTTTCTTTCATTTTTGATTCCATAATTTTTTAGAAAGACTTCCAGCATTTGATCGTATTAGCACTGGGCTGTGTATTGCTAAGACACACAGGAACGGTTCTATGTCAGATCATGGCTATGTTGTTAAGAACCAGATAGAACAGTTGGTTGGCTTCTATTTGGGGGTCATAAGTATAATAACATATCTTTCAACCCTAGAGTTATCTTGGTAAATTCACATTATGAGAGGCATATGGAGTTGAGACAGTGAATATCAGTTTCCCATATCACATCTTATCTTCTTTCTAGACCTTCACTATCAAAATAGAATGCCAGGCATAATCATCAGCATTTTACATTTAGCTTTCTTTCTCCTTTCCTTTTCCCTCCTAAGCCACTATAGTTGAATTTTCCTAAGTAAAAGAGCATTTTTTAACTTTATTGTACCAGTAAATTCAACTTTGCTCATCTTATCACTTGGTAACTCAATTAGATCATTAGAATATTTATAATAATACTTTATTTAAACAGAACTGTTAGAGAATAAGATATTCCATGCATGATTTTTTCAGATCATCCAAATTAAGCTGTGTAAGTACTAATTTCTAAAAAAAATTTTTTTGGATGGAGAACAGATTACTACTTTTGTTACAATTGTGCATAAAAAGTAAATAATGTTTTGCATGAAGGCCTGGGACAGAGTCCTTTGAGGGAGACTCATACATTTTAATTCAGGAACATGAGATTTGACATTTTTTTTAGCCATTCATTATCTGTTTTGCATATTTCTGGATTATAGTTATAGCCTTTAACGTTAACAGTATTGGATAAGGATTTCTGGTTGGTGAGTTGTCACTATGATTTAGGTCCTAAAGGATCTGACTGTATTTTTAGAAGTTGTTTAAACTGAAGCTACATGGGACATCTCTAGGTTTTCTGTCTGCTTCTTAACTAAATCTATTAACATCCAACAGATTAGGAACAGTAAGAAAGAAAAATAGTGCAATAAATTCAACATAATGAATATTTTAAAATAGGAAGCATCTTCTTTGGGGATTCAATTACCTCTTTCTGGAAACTAGGGAAAGACTTTATCCGATTCTTTTCTGATTTGTTCTTTAACTTCAAGTAATGTATTTAACTTTTTCTTGTCGAATTTTTTCTTTTTGTAAAGGAAAGCTTCAATTAGATCTGTTTACTTTCTGCAAGTACTGTTTAGGTAATGAGGAATTATGTTCATAAAATTGTGTTTATTAAAAGATGCTCAATATGGAAAAAGTAAACCATAGCAAGAAAAATGAATTAACAATAGCAAAAGATAAAAATGGTATTTTATATGTCATAGAACAAAGGTCCAATCTTTAGTTTTCACAGACTTGTAATAATATGGCTGCAGAACACTGTTTTATAAAGGTTCTCATTACCATGTTTGATTTAAAAAAATTTTTTTCTCAAATCTAAGCTATCGTTAGGACAAGCTAATCAAAGTAACAGTAACCTGGATAGTAAAGTTTATTGGGAAAAATAAAACATAGCAAGGGAAAATATCAACAAAATGAAAAGGCAGTCGACCAAATAGAAAATATTTGCAAATTATAATTCTGATAAGGGGTTAGTATCCAAAATATATAAAGAACCTCTACAACTCAATAGCAAAAAATAAATAAACAAACAAATAAATAAATAATTAAAAATGAGAAGAGGGGCACCTGCGTGGCTCAGATGGTTTAAGCATCTGCCTTTGGTTCAAGTCATAATCCCAGGGTCATGGGATCAAGCCCCACGTCCGGCTCCCTGCTCAGTGGGGAACCTGCTTCTCCCTCTCCCTCTCCTTTCCGCTTGTGCTCTCCGTTGCTATCTCTGTCTCCCTCTCTCAAATAAATAAATAAAATCTTAAAAAACTAATTAAAAAAATTCTCAGCCTCTGATTTTCCCCCCTTCATTCTTCACCTCCTATCTTCTTCTTTTTTTTTTTTTTTAACATATAATGCATTATTTGTTTCAGAGGTACAGGTCTGTGATTCAACAGTCTTACACAATTCACAAACTGAGGGTTCTAGAGGGGAGGGGGTGGGGGGATGGGTTAGCCTCGTGATGGGTATTAAAGAGGGCAGATTCTGCATGGAGCACTGGGTGTTATACGCAAACAATGAATCATGGATCACTACATCAAAAACCAATGATGTAATGTATGGTGATTAACATAATATAATAAAAAAAATTAAAAATGGAACTACCATATGAATGAGCAAATCTCTTTCTGGGTATTTATCTGAAGAAAACAAAAACATTAACTCAAAAACATATATGTACCCCCATGTTCATTGCAGCTTTGTTTACAATGGCCAAGATACGGAAACAGCCTAAGTGTCCATTGATGGATGAATGGATAAAGAAATTGTGATATATCTACAGTGGATATTATTCAGCCATAAAATATGAAATCTTGCTGTTTGTGATCACGTGGGTGGACCTGAGGGCATTTTACCAAATGAAATAAGTCAAAAAAAGATATACCATATGATCTTTCTTATATGTAGAATATAAAAGAAAGAAAAGAAAAAACAAAAAGCAAACTCACAGATGCAGAGAAGAGTTTGGTGGTTGCCCGAGGTGGGTGATGGGGCTGTGAGAAGTGGGTGAGGAGGGCCAAACGGTAAAAAGAAAATATAAAATAAAAATAGTAACAACAACAAAAACCCACATAAGTGGTTTCAGAACTGTCTTATTCTTTATCCAGCTACTAACTTGTGACTTTAGGTTAGTGTACTCTGCATTGGTAAATGGTGGATCCTGCAAAAATATAAAGTTTACTTATGACAAGAAAACATTGTAGCCAAAAAGAAGGCACAGATTCATTTAACTGTCATAAATTTACTTGTTTTTGGGGAGTTAGAGTTTACAGAGTTTTTTAGCAATAAGCTGGGAGAGTTATTAGGAGAGGCCTTCACAGAGGGAAATGAGAGAACTAATCTCCGTTTTGTTTTTATTTTGATGAAAAAACAAAAACCACAGGAACAAGCCACATACTGACATTTAAAAAAAAATAAACTGTATTTTGGAATAACTAGATTTTTAGAAAAGCTTCTGAGCTAGCACAAAGAGTTTTCATATTCCCTCACCCAATTTCCCTCATTATTACAATCTTCTGTTATCATGGTACATTTGTCAAAACTAAGAGCCACACATTGCTATATTATTGTTTTGGGGGTGGGGGTGGGGTGTTGGTCTTTTTTTTTTTTTTAATTGTGGTAAGAACACTTAACATGAGATCTACCCTCTTCAATTTTCGGGTGCACAATACAGTATTGTAGCTGTAGGCACAGTATTGTACAGCAGATCTCTAGAATTTATTCATCTTATGTAACTGAACTTTATACCCATTGAACAGCTTTGCATTTTCCAATCTCCCCTAGCCCCTGGCAACCATGGTTCTACTCTCTGCTGCTATGAGTTTGATTATTTAGATAACTTCATGTAAATGGAATCATGCAGTATTTGTTCTTTTGTGACTGGCTTATTTGACTTAGTATAATGTCTTCTAGGTTTATCCATGTTGTAGCATATGGCAGGATTTCCTTCTTTTTAAAGGCTAAATAATATTTTATTGTATGTATACACCATACTGTCTTTATCCATCCATTTGTCAGTGGACATTTAGGCTGTTTTGTATCTTGGCTATTGTGAATAATGCTTCAGTGAACATGGGAGTGCAGGTCATCTCTTTGATATCCTGATTTCAGGTTTTCTGGATATATACCCAAGAGTGGGATTGCTAAACCACATGGTTGTTCTATTTTTAATTTTGGGGGAAACTACCATACTATTTTTTGTGAGCAGCTGTACCATTTTACATTCCCACCAATAATGTACAAGGGTTCCAGTTTCTTCACATCCTTGTCAACACTTAACCTTTTGGGTTTGTTTTTTTGTTTGTTTGGTTTTCGTTTTGTTTTTGTTTTTTGTTTTTTTGATAATAGATATGAGGTGATACTTCATTGTGGTTTTAATTTACAACATTTTTTTGGTGATTAGTGGTATGGAACGTGCTTTCATTCAACTGTTGACCATTTGTATGTCGTCTTTGGAGAAATATCCAAGTCTTTTGCCCATTTTTTAGTTGAGCTGTTTGGTTTTTTGCTATTGTAAGAGTTCCTTATATATTTGGGCATTAACCCCTAATCAGATGTATGGCTTGCAGATATTTCCCCCCATTCCTTAGGTTGCTTTTTATTTTGTTGTTTCCTTTGCTATGCAAAAGCTTTCTAGTTTTTTAGGTAGTCCCACTTGCTACTTTTGCTTTTGTTCCCTTTTGTTACTCCTATAGGATTCCAATTTTACTCTTTCCCATGTAGATAATCTAGTTTTTCCAACACCATTTGTTGAAGAGTCTACCTTTTCTCCATTGTGTATTCTTGGCACCCATGCTGAAAATCAGGTGGCTGTACATGGTTGGATTTATTTGGGGCTCTCTGTTCTGTTCCATTACTCTGTTTTTATGCCAATATCATATTGTTTTAATTACTGTAGCTTTGTAATGGATTTCAAAATCAGAGAGTGATTTCAGGAAAACAAATTCAGCTTTGTCTTCTTTCTCAAGATTGTTTTGACTATTATATACATTTCAGGATTGTTTTTTTCTATTTTTGTGAAAAAAAATGCCATTGGTATTTTGATAGGCATTGCTTTGAATCTGTAGATCACTTTGGGTAATACGGACATTTTAACAATATTAGGTCTTCCAAATTCATGAACGCAGGATGTCTTTCCATTTATTTGTGTCTTCTTTAATTTGTTTCATCAGTGTTTTATAGTTTTCAGTGTAAGTCTTTCAGATACATTACTATTAATATCAATTTTTCCATTAATTTTCTCTCTCTTTTCCAGGATCCAATTCAGAATACCACATAGTATTTGTCGTATCTCCCTGGTCTTCTCTGGGAAAAGAACATTTCTTCTGAGAAAAAGACTTCTCTGTGACAGTTTCTGTCTTTCCTTGTTTTTCATGACTTTGATAGTTTGGGAAGTACTGCTCAGATGTCCTATAGAATGTCCCCCAATCTTGTGTTATACCTTTCCATCAGAATTCCTGGGTGACCAGGTGCATTGTCAATGAGCAGTAATATTTTGAAAGGAATCTTGTGTGTGTGTGTGTGTGTGTGTGTGTGTGTGTGTGTGTGTTGTAGGTCTCAATAGTAGGCTTAAAATATTTAGTAAACCATGTTGTAAACAGATGGGCTACCAGCCAGGCTGTGCTCCATTTATCGAGCACAGGCAGAGTAGATTTAGCATAATTCTTAAGGGCCCTAGGATTTTTGGAATGGTAAATGAGCATTGGCTTCAACTTAAATTCACCAGCTATGTTAGCCCCTAACAGAGTCAGCTTGTTCTGTGAAGCTGTGAATCTAGGCATTGACTTCTCCTCTCTAGCTATGAAAGTCCTAGATGGCATCTTCTTTCAAGAGAAGGCTGTTTCATGTCCATTGAAAACCTGTTTAGTGTAGCATCTCCATTATTTATCTTTAGCTAGATCTGGATTTGATGCCCCTTCTACATCAGCACTGGCTGCTTCACCTTGCACTTTATGTTTTGAATACGGCTTCTTTCCTTAAACCTCATGAACCAACCTCTGTTAGCTTCAAACTTTTCTCCTGCAAGTTTATCACCTCTCCCAGCCTTTATAGAATTGAGTAGAGATAGGGCCTTGTTCTGGATTAGGCTTTAGCTTAATAGGATTGTTGTGGCTGGTTTGATATTTTATCTAGACCACTCAAACTTTCTCCACATCAGCAGTAAGGCTGTTTTACTTTCATATTTATTTGTGTGCTCACTGGACTAGCACTTTTAATTTCCTGCAAGAACTTTTCCTTTGCATTCACAGCTTGGCTAATTGGCACAAGAGGCCTAGTTTTGGGCCTTTCTCAGCTTTCAATGTACTTTCCTCACTAAGCTTAATCATTTCTAGCTTTTGATTTAGAGTGAGAGACTTGGGACTCTTCCTTTCACTTGATCACTGAGGGCCATTGCGGGGTTATCAATTGTCTTAATTTCAATATTGTTGTGTCTTAGGGAATAGGGAGACCTGAATAGAGGGAGAGAGATGAGGGAGTGGCCAGTTGGTGGAACAGTCAGAACACCCACAACATTAATTAAGGTTGTTATCTTATGTGGGTATGACTAATGGCACCCCAAAACAGTTGTAACAGTAAAGTCAAAGATTACAGATCACCATAACAAGAACAAAAAAGTTTGAAGTTTTGCGAGAATTACCAAAATATAACACAGGTATGAGCTGAGCAAATGCTGTTGGAAAAATGGCCCCAGTAAACTTGTTCAGTACAGGGTTGACACGTACCTTCAATATGTAAAAAATAAAGTATGTGTGAAGTACAGTAAAACAAAATATGCTTGTATTAACCCACAGTCATACAGCTTTGAATAATAAAGAACTTTCCTGAAGTTAGAGGAAAAAAGCAACTCTTTCCTGAACAGCTGTGTGGCAGATTATCAAGAGACTGTTTCCTTCAAAATACTGGGCCTAAACACAGCCTTCTTGGGAATAAAAATAATTTCTAGCAAGTACACCCCAGCTCCAAGTATTTGCCATGCATGAGTTCCAGGTGAATGTGAATGAAGTCATGTCTGCCCACCAGGTGTTGTAACAATAAAAGCAGTAAAATTCTTCTTACTTACTGCAACTCTTGCTACTCACCTGAGGATGTACTACATTTAAAGTACCCCTCAACTTAGGCTCCACATAAAATGTATCTGAAATAATCAAGCTTTTATTACTCACACATTGGTTTTTAATACTATTTTGTCATGTATGTGATATCCATCTCTAGTATTATGAAAGTTAGAGATAAAGTATCACAACATCAAGATCAGAAACTTACGATGGAATTTAGGGAGTTAAAACCCTTGCGTATCAAGAAATGAGTTAAAGTTTATTTGTTTCTCTATATTTCTACTCTTTTAATCTTTCTTTGTATTTTACTTCAAAAGAATATTTTTAATTTTTTATTCTATTCTCGGTATTTTAATTTCTACATTACCAAGATCTTCCCCCCAACCCAAATTTTTTTTCTTGTTACTTGTCTTTAAAGACACTTCACTTGGGGCACCTGGGTGGCTCAGTTGGTTAAGCGTCCAACTCTTGATTTCAGCTCAGGTCATGATTTCAAGGTTGTGGGATCGAGCCCCGTGTCAGGCTCAGCGCTGTGTGTGGAGCCTGCTTGAGATTTTCTCTCTCCCTCTGCCCCTCCCCTCTGGGCTTTCTCTCTCCCTCTGTGTCTCTCTCTAAAAATAAATAAATCTGTAAAGACTTCACTTTTCATTTTTATTCCCAGCATCATCTCTGTCTCCTCTCTGATGCCTGTGATGTTAGGCCCCCCCATCCCCTCAGCACACACACAGTGACATGGCTCCCTAGCTTTCTCTGTTGTTCTCAGAGGTGGGTTATTCTCAAAACAATGGTATGCTTCTCCCTTTTGGGGTCAGACCACATACTGGTCTGAAGATAGGGTATGCTCTCCGAGAAAACCAGAGGTGAGACTTGTTCATCTGTCAGAGCCATCAGGTCAATGTGTTACAGATCGGGACTTGCACAGGAGGAAAAAACTTAAAAGACTCTTCAGTAATGACCAAAGGGTTATCAATTTGACATGAATGTTCATAGCTGTTAACCCCCAGGAGGTATGGGGCAGTCATTAAACTGGGCCATCAGCTAACTCTGGAGGACATCTTGGGAATAAACAGTACTTATTAAGTGTAGAGTCAAAATGGTCTTATCCCTTCCACCTAACCCTCTAACACTTGCTTAATAGGGCACCCACACTTAACATACATAGCATACTCTCACGGTTGCTCATAAGTGGTTTTTTGTCTTTTTACTTTTAAATGATCTTTTACATTATTTTTAAAAATCTCTTCTACTATGCATTAAAAATGCTGGTAATGATTTCCATGTATTCCTTAATAATATTCCTTCAGTCACTGTGTCTCTCTCTGGGGATTCTGTCCAGTTGTCAGAGATGGCAGCGTAATTACAATAGCTCTGTGACTATGCGCCTTAGAGCTTGCAGACAGAGGGAGGAGGTGATGGAGCCAGTGTGTTTCAGCCCGTGGCTCTTGTTCTCACACCTCCCCCTCCCTCCCAACCAACCCAGGTCCTGTTTGAGGAATCAGAAAGTAAAATTTCTAAAAAAAACAACTATTTTCTAGTTCTAGAAGAAGTAGTAGTGGTTTTGTATTCCATGTGAATGAGTTGTTGAAGGAATTAATATATTTTATCATTTATACATGCAGACAGATAAAAATTATTGTTACCTTTTAATTTGTATTTTTAGCTGGTATGTTTGTTGTGATTATCTGGGGATCTCCTAAAAATAATAGGAGCCTTTAAAATAAATTCTGTGTGATAGTTAATGGAATCTGTTTTCCCATCATTAGAACATGAGTTTGAACCAGCCATATGAAGTTCCTGTTCGTAGGTCACACATGCTCACATATGGCAATTTCCTGTGATTCTAATACATTTCTCTCAGTGACCCAAGGGAAGGAAGAGGTTGTTAATGTAGAAAATAACTTATCCTTGGATTTTAAATATACTTACTCTGTTTCTGGATAATTTATAAGACCAGAAGCTCCAGTACTTAGTTGTATTTAATAAATTCAATTAAATATTACTTATTTATATGTATATAAGTATATAATAATATATAATATAAGAATCCTTAATCATTTTAAATAAAAATAAACCCCCTTATATGTATCCTGCAGCACTTGCTCAAGCTCTTTCTGTTGATGTCTTCTGGAGGAAGCCTGATAAAACAAGGTGAAGTTCCTTAGCCAGGTTCTTTGATGTCTGTTTTCATCTCTGCAGAATTATGAATTGACTCTGAAAACTGAAATTATACCTTCAAAACAGAGCTAAGAATGTTTTTCTCCTGTCCATGTTATCAATCCAGTAAAATAGAACAGAGTGCGAGTCTATCTGATCTTGTACAAAGAAGTTAACCTATCCAAAGTGCCTCATTTATAACCAAAAGAGACCTAGTCACCCATTGATTATAACTTAGGAAAAGAAAATGTGAAAGTTTCATACTTCTAACTGTTACCCTAATAAATGCTTACTAATCTGTACAAAGGTGGAATTAATGAGTCACAATCAATTTTATGTGCGTTGCGATTTTTTTCTTTACTTGGAGAGATGAGGTTTCATAAGTGAACTATGAAGACACGTATTGAGTGGTATTTATAATTTTACAAAATGAGAGAATCAGGGTAGTTAATAGCTAGGAACAGAACTCACTTTTTCTATATGAAGTTAATTGATTTCTTTAGTGTACAGGCACTGATTAATCCGAATAAATGTGATCAGTCAGAAGAGAGGGTAGTCAAAGCTGGATAGGGTCTTGGAGGCCCACAGTTGTATTTTCAGTGGCTAGATAGATGGTGGTGGAGTTAGGAAGAGGTTGCTTAGAGAGGGGTTAGGGTGCCTCTCATGAGGAAGAATTTCAATAATAACCACTTGTATGGCCTGGCCACTACCTGCCAGTGGAATATCAACCCTGATCTTCGTGCAGCTCATTTGGCGGATTCTACAATAGGGATAAGCAAGGATGCTGTGAGAGCACCCAAGAGAGGTCCCTAATCAAATCTTGTTGATGGGGTGGGGCAGAGGCCTGTGAAACTTCCTGGAAGAAGTAGTCATGATTTGATACATAAAGAGTGAGCTGGAGTACACTTAATAGAATGAGGGTGGGAGCTTTTGGCATAGTGTGAAGCCATATGCTGTGCACAAGCAGCTCACTATTCCTGGCACAGAAATGGGATCTGAGGTGTGAGGAAACGACGAGGGTTGAAGCAAGGTTGTCCCAGGTCTCGTCTCCCACCTGAGGTGCTCAGACTCTGCCCTGGCACACGGGGGAACTACTGAAAGGTTTTAAGTAGAGGAATAACATAAGATACTCATTTTAGAGAGATTATTTTCATGGCTGTGGGTTGGAAAGGTTTGAGAGAGACAAGGCTGGACATAGGTTGACTAGTAGGGATGTTGTTACAGCACTCTTGGGAGAAATCACAAGGATCTTGGGTGAGAAGTTTAAGAAATACTGGAAAAATTGGAGTTATTTGTGATTGAATGGCTGATTGCACATAGATAATGAAGGAGAGGGAAGAGCTAAGGAAGTTTCTGGTTTGGACCTTGAGGTGGATGGTTGGCCACTAACTGAGATGGAGTTAGTAGGCAGATGAGATTTGACTTGGTAAAGATACTTAATTTAATTTGAACCATACTGAGTGGAGGCATGTCATAATTAACATAAAGAAGTTTTTGTTTCTCAGAACCAAAAGGAGTATCCCTGATTAGCAGGCAGCTCTCTTCTGTGCACTAATTTGGGAATTGAGATTCCTTCTATCCATGGCCCCACCATTTTCAACATGTATTTGGCAGAAAGGGGAAGAACATGGAACATAGTGCTTGGAAGGTTTTATAGTCCAACCCTGGAATTATTATATGTCACTCTCACTCACTCTCTGTTGGTCATAACTTATCCACATGACCAACCCTAATCTCAAAGAAGGCTGGAAAATGTCTAACTGCCCAGGAACAAGAGGAAACAATTTTAGGAATTAGCTTACAGATTGTGCCACCTGGGAAACTTTTGGATATTGAAGTCTGAGACTTGGAGGAAGGATCTGAGCTGGAAATATGGCTTTAGTAGTCATCAGAGACAGGGGCAGTTTATATCATGAGAGCAGATGAAGTCACTCCCAGAGAAAAAGTAGAGGCAAGAGCAGAGGGTCAGGGACAGAGCTTTTAAGTTGGCCAACACACACAGCTGGGGTGGGAAAAGGGATGCTAGGAAGGAACTTGGAAGCCTTCTGAAGTCAGAAGACCAGGGGAGTATTGTACCTTGGAAGCCCATGAATGGAGCATTTCAAGGAGTTGGTAAAAAGTAGTGTAAAATGTAGTAGAAAGGTGCAGGAATATAGTAAAATAAACCCACAAGATGTTTACTGAATCAGGTAGTTAAATGTTAGAGACCCGATAAAGTAGTTCTCACTTCAAAGGCGTGGTCAAGGCAGAAACCAGATTTTCGTGCATTGAGGAATCAACAGGGAGGAGCTAGAGAAGGGAGCAGGAGGGAGAAACTGGAGCCAAGGGGATAGTTGATGAAACAAGGTCCCTGAGAGAACAGGAATTTTGAGTTTGTCCAAGTGTTGCTTTATGACATGCTTTTCTTTCTTCTTTTTTTTTTTTTTTTGCCCATATTATGATTGATAACTGAGATTTGTCACAAGCAATTTTGCTAACTTACCTGGTAATAAAGGCTGCAATTATATGTCTGGTTCTATATTAGCTAGTTTACATGATCAATCCACCCATCCTGGGAAATACAATTAATCTTGGAAAGGAAAACCACATTTTTCTTGGTTTTGAATACGAAGTATAATTATTGCAGAAAAGAGAAATATTACTACTCTAACTTTGTTATAACTTGGCAAAACCAAGGCAAATTGTAAATCTTTTATTTTCTCTAAAAGAGAGTTCTAGCCTCTCCTTTACATTTAAACAAATATTGATATTATATTTCTTATTTTTCCTCACTCCTACTACTCTTTAGCCAGGAGCATGTTTAGAGGCCCTTTCTTTTGTATTTTTTCATAATGGGGAAGAGTGAGATAGAAATAAAGAGGCTGACATTTGGATTGAGGTGGGTACTTAACGTTCTGGTGTTTAATATTGAGCCACAAGACCTAGTTTTATTATTAAATCACTCCACAGTTATCTTTCCCTTTTTATTCCAGTAAATCATATAGCATTAATTTAAAATGCTTTAAAAATTGTTTCTGTATATTGTACATTGTTTCTCACTTAAGACCAGAATATAGATAACAAATCTGCAAATAAGCCATTACTACCTATATACTAATGATAAAGGTGATGGCAAGAATCATTTTCAGTATGTTTTATATTGTATTTTATACAGCATTCCACAGAACTGTTCAAATGTATTCATTTTACCTTTCTATAAAAACCTTAAAACATCGCCAAAGGTCATATTTAGAATTTGAATTACCGTCGTTGGAAGTGCAATTTAATATTTGTACTTGATGCACTGAGGTTTTTTGTTTTTTGTTTTTAAAAGATTTTATTTATTTATTTGACAGAGACAGTGAGAGAGGGAACACAAACGGGGAATGGGAGAGGGAGAAGCAGGCTTCCCGTGGAGCAGGCAGCCCAGTGCGGGGCTCGATCCCAGGACCCCGGGATCATAACCTGAGCCAAAGGCAGACGCTTAATGACTGAGCCACCCAGGTGCCCTGAGGGTTTTTTTTCCCTTTTTTTAATGTTATCATGTTATTAACATAATTTCTTTTACTTTCTTTCAGAGTCTCCTATTAGGAAATAGGATCAAAGTAATAAGTAAAATATCTTTAAAATATTGATTCAGGGGCTCCTTCTGTTCCCTCTCTCACTGTGTCTCTCTGTCAAATAAATAAAATCTTAAAAGAAAATAAAATAGTTTAAATCTACTTTCTAGAAAAAGATAGATAACCGTATTCATCTTTTATTCTTAATTCCTATTTTGCTACCTGGTTTATAATTGACCTTGAATAAAAAATATTTGTGAATTGAGGATAATGCTTGAGTCAGTATCTTTTTAGAAAATTTTTTAAGTGTGTCATAATAGAGCACGCAGCATTTCTAGTTCATCTTATTGCTGTGTTCTTTGTATACTTGATACCGGAGTCAGTCCTTAACTGCAAAAAGATGAGTTGGCCATGAAATGAGTATCCAGCAATCATCTCTCCATTATGCTAGCCAGAATACATTTCAGAGCTAAAGTTGCACCATTCAAGATATGTATGTTTGCTGATGAGATTTTAAAAGAAAGCCACACTTTGTGTCACCCTGGCCCAGTGTTTCAGTCATGCCCAGAATCTCTTCTTCATCACAGGCCTATTTTTCTCCAAGAATCACTTTTCCTCTTGTGATTTATGTAAAGGTATATTTTTAGCTTCGTAACCTCTCTTTTATCAGCTTCTTGTTTTGTATGTCGAATAGGATGTTGGATTTTGGGGAGGGAGTTAGAGACGGCTGTGAGGTCTGTTTCACATCTCTGTAAAATGGCAAGCATTGTGTTGGACATGTGGATAGAGTGGTAAATTTCGATATCTGGCATAGTCCCCTCCCTCAAGGAGCAGTAGGTATAACGTAGGCCTGTTCCCTCCTCTCTTGTGCGGTCTAACAGTTCTAATTCTACACCCAATTCTATCCCTTCCATAGAACTTATTTGGGCACCACATCATTATATTAGTCACACTAGCTGCTGTAACAAGTAGGACTCCTCAATTTCAGTGACTTAGCACCCTATACTTTTACTTTTCACTCATATCGTACAGTGCAGCGTGTTTCTGAGTAAGTGGGTTCTGCTGCACACAGTCATTTAAAGACCCTGAAGAACCCCGGAGGAAGCTCAGTCATCCTCCAAGGTCACCTTGGATGTCAGTGTCCAGATTACAGAAGGCAAAAGAGCATAAGGAGCCTGGAAATCACAGGTATCAATCACCTCCCTCTCTCCATTGTCTAGAGCTCAGGCACATGGCCACCCATAACTTCAGTCCATAACCGGGAAATGCAAGTCATTGAGCCCCAAAAGAGTGGCTGCTAAGGTGGGTTGAAGGGCAATGATGAATTTCCCACCTGCATTGGAGAGTTAAGTCTCATCTAACCCTGTTTCTTTCTGCTGAAATAGATAGAATGAACTGTTTTCCTTTAGTGATTGATTCTGTTTCAGAAATCATCTGGGAACCGAAATGGAAGGAAATAGGTTATTTTCTTTCTCCAATACAATGAACTTACTTTAAAAAACAGGAAAACCAAATATTTGAAGGTGTTACTATTAACCTGCTAGAAATGCTTTCTCCTAGGCGATGCTGTGTTCTCTTGGCCATCTGGCACACTGCCGTTGTGCAGCACCTCCTCTGTGAGATCCCTGGGAGCCGCCTCTTCCCGCCCGTTTCCCCAGGAACAGACAGCACTGGCATCCTCCCTGCTCTCTGCTAGGACGTGAACGTGCCTGTGTTAATTTAATCCACTCACCCCTCACTCATCCAAGCACTGATAAGATTAAAAAAAAAGGTTGAAATTCACTGTGTTACAATTACAGACTAACTAGCAACGATGCAGGGTGAAAAGGCACTTAGCACTAAGGCTCTTGGGGATGAGGGAGTTGTGGCAATGCTTCTTTTAGAGGGAGGAAGTTTCGGGCGCCTGGGGGGCTCAGTGGATTAGGCATCGGACTCTTGATTTTTGGCTCAGGTCATGGTCTCCGGGTCGTGAGATTGAGCCCTGCGTCAGGCTCCCCACTCAGCGGGGCATCTGATTCTCCCTCTCCCTCTGCCCCTTCTCTCACTCTCTCTCTCAGATAACTAACTAACTAACTAAATAAATCAGTCAGTCAGTCTGTCTGACTGAGGAAGTTTGGTCCAAATCTCCTTGATTACTCATGGATGCTTTTCCTCCCCCAGATGATGAAGTTTATGAGAAAAAGAGTCCTGTTGTGATCATCTCTAACTCTAGCACCCAGTATAGTGACAGGCTCATCATACTAGACATGCAGTAAACCAGATAGACTGGATGATGATATATGTCAATGAATTTATAAATTTTATTTATTCCACAATTTTCTATACATTATCTCATGTACTTCTCATAACAGCTTTATGAGAGGGCAGATATTCTTACTCTTGGTTTATAGGTAATGGATTCAGAGATAATTCAGAGAATTTGCCAATGTCCTTCAGTGGGCTAATGGAATAAATCTTAGGTGTTCTGCCCCTAAGCTTATGTATATGGGCAAGAATGTTCTTTTTAGCAGAAACAAAAAGACGGTTCTTCTGTCATGTTCTGAAGCTCTGTATATTCCTGCCAGCACAGTGTTTTGTACCCAGTATGTGTTCTATAAATATTTCTTAAATAATTGACGATGATTTAAAAATGTATAAATCAGATTCGCCAGAATTGGACAGGCTTCTTATTAGAGACTGGCATAAGCTTTTACCTATTATCGTTGTGCCACAGGTAAAAAAATTTGCCTCTGGTATATTCTAATTCAAGGATTTTTTTTTTTTTTTTAAATTCAAGGAGTTTTTAAAATGCTACTTTGGTTTCTGCTTTTCTTTGGCTTCTTCATTCTGCTAGCACTTATACCCTTAGAGTCTTCCCAAGGACACTGTGAAAGCTGAGACTGGATGGATGTTCTTACCACAACAGGTTAATTCATTTTATAATGGACTTCCTTTAATGTCCTTTGATGCTCTAAAATCTCAAACTTCCTCAGTATTGGAGTTTATGATAGACATTGATTGCTTCCATCTCTGAATTACTCAAATTTCATCCTATAAAGGTAGAGAAAATATATTTCTCTACAGAAATATGAAAATAATATACCTAGCTTACTAAAATTGCAGCTAACTAAGGATGAAGGCATGGCTCATAGAAGTATAAAATTACATAGATATTCTGCTTTATCGAACGTACATGTCTGAAGACAGACTTACTTTGGACCTTCCATTTCTGTCCCGCTCCCTGCTCCCCTCCCACTGCTACCCCACAGCCACTTCAGCTGCAGCCCATCTCATTTAGCGGAGATGGTCCACGAAGACATCCTGACCACTTGCTCTTTTCCTTTATATAATGCACATCTAATTCATGTTTGTGCAGTGTTGGCATTGGCCTCTAAAGTGTTTCTGAAATCACAGGGTTTGAGACCTCTATGTTTGAGAGCCAGGTGTGAGTACATTGCCTAATCTACTTGTAGCTATGAAATTACGGAGAAGGAGCTGAGAGTTTACTGTCAAATCAGCAAGAGGACTTGGATTAAAAAATAAATAAAATTTTAAGGAGGCTTCAATGTTAGAAGATATTTCTCTTCAGTATACTTAAGAATTTATTTCATCATCTCTAGAAACACCTGCTTTTTTTTAAGACTCTGTAACCAGGAGACAGAACAGACAGTAGGAATTATTCAGAGTGTGTGGCCCGTAGAATGTGGCTGGTAAATGTTTAATGAATGAGGAGATGGACAGGTGAACAAAAATAGAATGGTGATGGTGAAAGGCCCAGAACTCTGCTTCTGTTTTCTGTTTTTGCTTAACAGCGCTATACTATTTGTTTTGTTTGACTTACTTTTCTAAGAGCAAGATAAATGCCAAGTTTTAGAAAGACAGACCCACCTTTTCATATTAATCATTTCGAGGGAAACACCATTAGTGCCTTAGCCTACTACCTAATGGTATTTTAATCTGCAGGAAATCCAAGAGAGTGCTTTAGAAAGTGTTTGTAATTGAAGAATCAGTGGTGCCGATTATGTGTTTAAATAGAGGGAAGTGGATGTCAGGGGCATGTGGATTTCAATCTGCTATTATTGTAATAATAAAGTACCAGAATTCTGAAATGGTTCTTAAGATTTTTCTGACCCACTGATTGTGTCTTATTGCTCATATATCATCAACAAAATAATGTTAGCCACGTGTAATAAAAGTGACATCATAGTATTTGTCCTGAACTTACCCTTCAATCATAGAATAATAGAGAAACAGAATATTAATATTGTAAAGGTTCTAATACTAAGCAATAAGGGTCAGTGAGTTTTCCTCACTCATTATTCCAGTGACTTATTCTTGCCAGTTAATTTTGTTCTGCCCCATACTAAAAGAAGTGAAAAAGAATTACATCTTCTTTTCCATTTCTGTTTTGCAGGGGAAGATGGTGAAAGGAATGGGAGGGGCTATGGATCTAGTGTCCAGTGCGAAGACCAAAGTGGTGGTCACCATGGAGCATTCTGCAAAGGTAACGTGTGCTACATTTGGAAATTCCCAGTATGCCGAAATCCTGTCATCAGTTGTGGTTTTTATTGTTTTCTCAGGCTCGTCCAAATTGATAGCATTTATATTTTAGAGAGAAAGGTTGCAAATAAAAGCAGTTATTTATACTCATTCAGCTAAGTGGTTCTTTAACTTTGAGCGAAAGAAACAGTGGGGTATTCTTTAATTATTTGCATACACAATAAAAGTAAAAACTATAATGTCTTCAAACTCAGTGAAAAGATGTCAGGGCAGATGTTGCAATTCAGGTTTAAAGATGATTAGAGTGGCTACTCTCTGCATGCAAAATGAAAAACAACAGAATATGGCCTTTCAACAACAGTTATTTTCAAGTGGACAATCTGGCCTCTTACTAAGGCTGTGAAGTGCCATTTTGGGAAGGGTGAGAAAATGGTGGACTTGGTGATAGCAAGCGTCCTTATTCTGAAAAGTAAGATACTTTTATTTTGAGTGCTGATTATGTATTAAGTACTTCTATTATTTGGAATGACAAACCACAAAAATCGTGGAGCTTACACTTGGTGGTGGTGGTGTGGTGGTGATGATGATGGTTATGATGATGATGATGGTATCATCATCCTACAAAATAACAGCTAGCATTTATTGAGCTTACTGTTATTGACAGTATACTAAGCACTCTGTGCGTATTTGCATGTATAAGCCCATGAACCTGATACAGGTATTTTTTATGGTTTCTAAAACAGCTTCAGAGAGGTTAAGTTCCTTGCGTGAGGTCGTATAACTAGTGGAACTGAGATTAGAACTGGGTGTCTGTGATTCCAAAGTCCAGTCTTCTAACTACAGAGCTGTCAGTATAACTTTGTTCCTTGTTCCCAACTCAGTGTTTTTGAACCAACTGAGCTAATTGCCTTTCTGACCTGAATCCGTGGGTTTCTGATGATTTGCAAAATTGATACTGGGTGGTACTCTCTTCATTGTCTACGCTCTTTGTTCATTTCCCTTTATTTTTTATAATTCTTAGTTTTAACATAAAATCTACCTGTTCTCACCTTGAGACCTGCTAATTTGAATGGAAATGTTAGTTCATTTGTCCTGGGTTTTTTTTGTTTGTTTGTTTTGTTTGTTTGTTTTTTGAGAGACAGAAAGCATGTGCTGCCGGGAGGGGCAGAGGGGCAGAGAGAGTCTCCTGCAGGCTCCACGCCCAGCATGGAGCCTGACACGGGGCTGATCTCAGGATCTTGAGATCACGACCCAAGCCAAAATCAAGAGTCGGAAGCTTAACCGACTGAGCCACCCAGGCGTCCCTTGCCCTGTTTTTATTTAGAGATGCAGCATTCTGGGAGAGTTTGCATCTGTCTTGCTTCCCATGAGGGAGTTCTGTTACAGAGTGATGTGTGCCATGAAATGGTTTTGTTGTGAAAACTGTAATAAATATGAAAATATCATAAATTGTTTTGTAAACAGTGGAAAGTAAGCAGTAGAGCATAAATATGAAACAATAGAAATGAAACCAACACAGGTGACTTCTGAGAGATGCCTTGCAAAAGCATCCAGGATACTTCATTTCAAAGGCAAAAAGATGCCAAGCATGCAAATAAAATCCAAATATTTTCTGGAACATAATGTCTAATTTGGAGAAAACTCTTTCTGACTTCCTTTTTGTTGTTACTTTAATGTTGATGCATAGGCATTGAAGCCCAACTCATTTTAGATTATTGTTGTGCATTCGTTTTCAAAACATTAGGCCTGTATTTAGCAAATTCTTTCTCTCTCTCTCTCTCTCTCTCTTTTTTTTAAAGTCTTTTGTCTCGGTCAGAATTTCTGAAACAGGAAAAGAAATGGTTCTTCAAACTTTTGATTAGAAATCCCTAATTAAAGCTTTTTACAGAAACAAGATACTTTTACTCTTTTCTTCCTAGGCAGTTTTTTGGTGTCTAGCTACCTTTTTTCTTAGGCTTCTTTTCATCTCTTAACATGTCCTTCTTCTGCCCTCTAAAAATGGCAAGAAAATGAAGGAAAGTAGTAACAGTTTGAGTCTTTATGAGGTACAAGGCCTTGTGCTTGGCATTGTACATACTGAATCTTGTTAGCTTCTCAGTGACCCTCTTAAGTAAGACTGCGATGTGGGCAGGTTAAGAAACTTGTTCAGGTATGTGATAGAGCTAGGGGCTTCACTCAGTTTGTTCAAGCTTGTGTTCATTATATCATACCAGGCTGCAACTTCATCAGAGCTAACTCTGCACCAGTGTTTCACCCAAATCTGCCCTTTTCTGGAAGCTTCAGGTTTCAGAATGATCACTTTCCTTTTTTGAGTTTCCCCTAAGACTCTTCTTGCTTTGGTGAGACAGGTACCTGCAAAAATACCTGTTCTTCTCTAGGCTCTTCCTCAGATACCTTCTTGTCTTGCTCCCTCAGTTCACTCAGGTCTCTGCTCAAAGTGTCAGAGGAGCTTTCCCCCAACTATTCTGTAAAACAGAAGTACCCCCTCTTCTGATGGACCGTCATCGCCTTCTTCAATAGAATGTAAGTTCTGTGAGGGCAGGGGATCTGTCCATTGTAAGAGCTGAAGCGAATCATGTCTTACACCCATTAGGACTCAAGAAATACCTTTTGAATTCATTAATTCTTCAAATAATAATGAGACTTTGAACACGTAGAGCACTTTTAACTTTTTTGAAGCAGTTTCACGACCGCCTCCATTTCTCATCATTACAATACTCTTGTGAGGTAGGTCTTGTTTACTTTGCAAAGGAAAACAAACCCAATGCCATAGAGGTTAATTATTCTGGTAAAAGTCAAGTACAAAATTAGGAGCAAAAGCAAGCTGAGAATCCATGTATCCTCCCTTTGGGCCCCCATTTTTTTCTAATAACCTTTTTTGTCTGGCAGGTACCATTACCACTAACAATATAAAAGAAAGTGCTTTGTTCTCAGTATTGTATACTGGAAATATTTCCTAAGGGTATAACTTTCAGAACACAAAAGCAGAGAAATTCGGTCATAGTTGTCATTTATTGGAAACAAGCAAAGCTTGGGTACCTATTTTAGAGAACATAAATGAAAGATCTCTTTCTAAAACAGGTTTAGATTTTATTTTTATTACAGTAGGAGGTCTGGATTCTGAAAGGATGAAAAGAATCATAATTATATTAAGATATTGGGAGTAAGTCTTTATGAATAAGTTTTTGATTACATCTAATCTATATCTGATAGCAAAGGTGACCTAGAGAAATCTTGAATGCAGTTTTACATTGTCTTTACTTTATATGGAGAGGAATTATATAAAGTAAATGAGGTTTATTAGTCCTATTTATTTTGGACCAAATGTGTTACCAAAGGCCAACAAATGTGAAAGATTTTTTTAAAAAATTCTTTCCTGGGAAACATTCTTGGAATAATTTTCAGCAGCATTGAGAAGTATCCCAAGGTAAATAAAGTATTTCTTTGTTGGAATAATTTATGATTAACATGGTTTCGGCTGGTTTAATTGTTTTCATTCATAGAAGCTTGTCAATATTTTATAAGTTGTTAATGAGACTATTTTGTGGCTGGGATCTGTTTAGGGAAAAAAATATTTACCTTTAAAATATAGATATCCTTACATGGTTTTGCCTTTTTATTTCTCCATCAATGATGGAAATGCCTGCCAAAAAAATTTTATAATGGAAAAGAAAGCAAGCAGAACACAGTCCAACAACCAATAAAGCTCTTTAAAATGTCTTATAGAAATTTAATTAAGATAATAACTCTAAATTCTGAGGCTTTGAATATCCACAGTTCTTAAAAGGAAAACTAACTCACAGAGAAGCTTTCTGATGTACCACAGCAATCCATGAATGGAAAGAGAAAATCACTCCTGTTCACGCCTGGGCTGTACCATCCTTAGGCTAGAGATCATAGGATGCAATCTTTAGAGAGAAAATAAAAGGCCATGATAAAGATTTTTGTGTTATATGTAAGAAAAATGGCCATCTATTCTAAGATCTCAAAACCCTGAAGACTATTTTCAGGGAAATGCCTTGCTGTATGTACTGTCTCATTTGGTTAGCCTTCCCATTGAGAATGTGCCTGTAACCGCAAACTGTTATTACATCCACATATTAAACCATTTTGTAATAGCAACTGTCTCTACTTCAGAGCTAGCTGAGTCTTTCTGCTCAAGTCCTTTGTGGATTATTGGAATCCCTACCAAATAGGTACTGTGTAAAGGCCAAAAATACCCCATGAGTATAAACTCAGTGTGAGTAATATCACCTTTTCCTTTTACCCCGCATGTCCTGGTTTTCCTTAGTTAGCCAATCCCATGTTTCTTTGCTGTTTCTTTTCAATCTTCATAGTGATTTGACAGTCAGTGTGTTTTGTAATACGACATTCCCTGGGAGGTGTGTTTTTGTGTGTATGTATATGGACGCTTTTTCACTTGGTGAAAGCATTGAGACCAGTGGGGAGAAGGAAAGACAAGGGACAGTGACATTCAGGCTTCTTTTATCATGTTTTGGCAAAAACCCAAAGAGAGATCTGTCCTAGGTTTCATTGTGCCCCCAGACGAAGTATTGAATATTCTCTTGTAAAATTCAGCTTATGTAGCCCCTTTTCAGTGTGTTAATGCAAGCCTTGAAGCTGTAGGAGAGAGTGGGCAGAAGAGGTAGAATAACCATAATTCACCCAGCTTCTCTCTTGACTTACAGATGTGTATGTTTCATACTGCCGTCTTGAGATGTCTTTGCTTCTCCCTTTGATCGTACCTTTATTTATCTCCCCAAAGTCTTGTAAGCCCCATCACATACTTCTGTATACTTCTGTGCTTCTCCGAGTGAGTTCAGAGATGTTGGGACTGTACAAGTACATACCTTGGGACTAGAAAGCGGCCTCCGGTGGTCCTTAAATATTCAGTCATGTGGTATTCTACAGCTCTAGCTCCGTTGGAGTTCCCTCAGTCTGAATTACAATATTCAGACAGCCAGTCCTGAAGAATAGGGAGGGTGTTACCATTTAAATGTGGGGTGATGGAGTCTGTGGTGGTGTGTGGTTCAAGTAGCATGAACAAAGGCTTTAAGACTTGGTCCTTTAAGGAACAGAATTTGCCTTCTCTGTATTTGATCATTAGGGCTTTCCCAAAGAAGTTTCCTGAAAGAAGAAATATGTTGCAGCCACATTTAAAAAGCACCTAACAGAAAAGATGGGCATAAAATGGCGTTTTATTTAAAGCAAAACCTTATTACATGCACGCTCCGTTGCCTCAGGGGAATAAAATGCTGATATCAAATGCAAAAATCATCATGTTGTGAAAAAGAGAGCTTGTTGTTTGGGATTAAGTCCATTGTGATAACATGAAGCTTACCATCGTGATAACAAGGGGGATTTATTATCATTTAACCAGAGTTGTTTGTTACTGAAGAATTTAGATGCAGGATTTCACACAAGTATCTAAAGAATTAAAGAGAGATCACCATGAAGCAAGTAATAGGAAGTACTGAGTCCCTAAATCATTAAAAAGAAAACGTGACTTCCCAGGTCTTTACATAAACCCTGTAAGTGACCAAGGGGGAAACAGAAAGACTGGAGAAGCAGATGGAAGAAAGAGATTTAGCTCTTCATCAAGGTTATGATGAAGTTAGCAAATATAAGGGCATAGTGAAATCAGGAGCCCCTGAGGCTAGTCAGAGCATTTTTAATGCTGCACTTTGTATCCATTCCTCTACCTTTTGTGGCATTTCTTTATGGGGAAAGACAGAAAGAAGCAAAATGATCAGGATGAACCACACCCCACTGACCCTAAATATTTGTGTGTAGATTCCACCCCTCCTACTACTGCATTTTGTGCGATTTCTACAGTGATCAGGTAAGGTAGACAAGGCCATTGTAGGGGGAACCACGGTACAGGGAATTGAAGGGACCAGGTGACCGTTCAAAGGCAGATGCAAGAGAAAAATAAATGGGTCTTTGGACTCTTAACACAGCGTTCTTTGCTACCACACTACCCTGCCATCTCTTTTTTAGGATTTATTATTTTTTTATTTTTTTTTTAAAGATTTTATTTATTTATTTGACAGAGACATAGCGGGAGAGGGAACACAAGCATGGGGGGTGGGAGGGGAAGAAGCAGGCTTCCCGCTGAGCAGGGAGCCCTATGTGGGACTCGATCCCAGGACCCTCGGATCATGAGCTGAGCCGAAGGTAGATGCTTAACGATGGAGCCACCCAGGCGCTTGTTCCTCCTTTGTGAGTCATTAATCTGTGCTCCTGCTATACCACATTGTAAGGCTCAGCCCGGCATGGTTAGAATAGAGCGCTAAAGGGGGAGTTAGTCCTATTTTGGCTTCATAGCTAACCTATTGTTGAATATTGAAATTGTGACATTCTTTTGTCTTTTTACCTCTCATTTTCTCTCTTTCCTTGATCTGTGTTGTGTCTTAAAGCTAAATGTGAATGGAGTCCTCTAGTGACATTGTTCTCACTGCAAGAAGGCACTTGGCAGTTTCCTAGGCCAGCCATATGTGGTTTCATTAGTTCTGCGGTCTCAGGAATTGTGGTTAGACCATTTTCTGCACAATTACATGTCTAACTTCATATAGAGCTCCCAAAGAATTCCCCGGTAGATGGTAGAAATGTTAAATATGTTTTGTATAAACAATAGTAGCTAACATTTATAGAGCACTTGTTGAGTGCTGGACACTTGCATCTCATTTTGCAAGAACCCCATGGGGTAAGGCTGATGAGGGTGGGGCAGAGGCCCACACACTTTGCACAGCCAGCGTGGAGCAGAGCCAGCCTTTACCCCCCCGGGTTCTTTGGCTCCAGCCCACACTCTTAACCATACACTGTACTGTTTATATAGCAAATAGTCTAGAAAAGGTGTCTTCTGGGAGCTCACAGTTCTGTCTGTTGAAATTCCTGATTCCTCCTAAAACGGAGTTGGTTGTTCATTAAAATCCAAGTTGTTTCTTTCACACCAGACGCAGATCTTGCTCAAATAATGAGAACAAAGTAAGAGCTCCCTACAAAAAATGTTCTTCAGAGGCCCACAGATTGTTCACTTTGTTCCCAGGCAGGCCCGGAATTCATTGTGACATGCCTTATTTGAGTTATATTAAATGTAAGGAGACCTGACAACTGTACAAGCTTGAATATTCATCATTAATTTCAGCTCTTTAATTAAGCTTCTCTGACACATGCAAACTTTCTTTGAAACTGGAAAGGAAAATAGAGCATTAGAAATGTAAAGTGAAAATGAGGTTTTATTTCTACAATTATAAATGTTCTTATACAGTAAGATCCAGAAGCATATAACTTGTTATTAAAGGTGTAATGTCTATCCATTTTATATGTATTTCACACTCATTTTGGTTAAATTAAAGTAATAGAGTTTGTCTTTTTGAAATCCATCTGGGATTCCCAGGAGACCTTCCATTTTCCTCCCCATTCATTTATTCAGAAAATACTTGGGTAATGCACATGACATCATGTGTGGTGTTTTTAGATCCAAAAAGAAGCAATAGAAGCATTTTGCCATTTTTTAATAGAAGATTTAGAATATGATGGGATAGCCTTCACCCTCGAGGGAAATATTAATTTAGGCTCCTGTTGCTTGATACTTAGAAAGAAGCTTAATCATAATCATAATCAGAGCTAATGTTTCAGCTGTGTTCCATACATGTCCCAGAGGCCACCTCTACACCTGGGATGTAGGGATGGGGGTTGGAGGATGGGGGAGAAGGGGGGAAAACCTGCTTTCCGCTTTTTTTTTTTTTTTGAGTATAGTTGACACACAATGTTATGTTAGTTTCAGGTGTATAGCATAGTGATTCAACAAGTTTGTACATTATGCTGTGCTCCCCAGAGGTGTAGCTGCCATCTGTCCTGAAACATTGATACATGGCTAGTACAGTATCATTGACTGTATTCCTTCTATTCCTTATGCTGTGTCCTCTCTTGCCATGACTTACTCATTCTGTAACTGGAAGCCGGTACCTCCCACTCCTCTTTACTGACTTTGCCTAACCCCCACCTACTTTCTGCTCTTTTTTTTTTTTTTTTTAAGATTTTATTTGTTTATTTGACAGAGAGAGACACAGGGAGAGAGGGAACACAAGCAGGGGGAGTGGGAGAGGGAGAAGCAGGCTTCCCACCGAGCAGGGAGCCCGCTGCGATGCGGGGCTCCATCCCAGGACCCTGGGATCATGACCTGAGCCGAAGGCAGACGCTTAACGACTGAACCACTCAGGCGCCCCACCTGCTTTTCTACTCTTAATCCCTTTTTATTTTATGTTTGAAGAAAGGGTACAGTAGCTAAAAGAAGCTTTGAAAAAATATGAATTTCGGCCAGCTCACACATTTTACTAATAAGCAAACTGAGGCTCAGACAAACCCTAGGAAAAGCGCAAATAGCCGTATGAGAATATGAATATAATCAGGGTGTACTACACTGCCTGGCCCTGCAGTGAACAGTTTTACATGGTCATTTAGACAGAACAATGTACATTCTAACCACAGAGTTAACTACGAATTATGACACCTCTACTGAAGAACTGCAGATGATGAAGGAGAATGGGTTTTGTGAGACAGTTAAGTCTTCATGTGCCATAATAAGTTAGTAGATAGATGGGCGCCTGGGTGGCTCAGATGGTTAAGCGTCTGCCTTCAGCTCAGGTCATGATCCCAGGGTCCTGGGATCGAGTCCCACATTGGGCTCCCTGCTTCTCCCTCTGCCTCTCTCTCTCTCTGTCTTTCATGAAAAATAAATAAAATCTTCAAAAAAAAAAAAAAGATGCTGTTTTAAAAAAAGTTAGTAGAGTCTAAAATGGATTAATCAAGAAATAAATAGCATGGTAAACACAATATTTAAAAACTAAGTGGTAACAGGAAAAATGTGTAGAGATAGAAAATGCTAAGAAAAGTAAAATAAAATGGATTCCTGTTGAGAACAGGTCTAAAAGTAAGGAGGGGAGGCTAGGCACTGCTGTATTTATGTATGTTTTACTTCTCTAACAAACAAAATTAATTTAAAAAAGGGTATTAGACATTTTGTTTTATGTGTGCTTCCTATCCTTGGTGAATAATAGCTCATGTTTGTCAAGGAGATCGTTCCCTGAAAGAGAAAAATAAGCAGGACACTAGAAGTGAAATTTCTCATTACAGGATATGAGGACTGAGAATTGAGAAGTCCAATTTGTGGCAAGGTGTTTCCCACCTAAATAATTTATGACTTTGGCTATTCATTTGGTATTCTCCCTAAATTATTTCAGGGACAGAAACTGTCTCCAGAAGGAAAGCAAAAGTGTGACTGTGCAAACATTTTAAAACAGCCTGTACCTAAGGGACAATTTCTCTGATGGTTCCTGTTTGTCCTATCGTTATTCTACTTCTAAACAAGAATTGGTCCCTAACTACTCTTTTTGATGTTCCTTCTTTAAAACAGGGAAATGTACATAAAATCATGGAGAAATGTACATTGCCACTGACTGGAAAGCAATGTGTTAACCGCATCATTACTGAGAAGGTACGGTGCCTGTTTTTATTCCCTCTAATGCCTATCACCCCTTTTTTTATTTATAAGCATTTTTAGAATTTTTTTTGTTACCCTCTAAAACTGTTGTGTTGGTAGTTATAAGATCAATTTAGTCCGTGGGTAGACTGAATAGGAAAATTCATCAATTTAATGTTTCTAAATGTAGAATTCTTAACGTGCAACTCTCTGAAAATACGCATATACAGACTTGAACTGCTGTCCTTGGTAACTTTGACAGTGTGTATAATCAAAGAAAAGTTTTATTCATCCTTTTACTTGGACTGTTAAGATGTCTAAGATAGATGATATATATAAAGTTAAGAATATTCCTACCTTTCTTCTTTGCTTTCCCAAATCACAAGTGCAAATTGTTGGATTTCATTTTGGGAAAGTCAGCCAAAATTGGGTTTTAATCCTTTGGGTTCAGATTGCAGGAAAAGTCCCATAGTGAGCCAAGCAATTTATTCTATGGTTCTTGCATGCTTTCAGCTCTCTTTTATAAAGTGGACTTCAGAACACACCAGCCACTTTCATGCTTCTCTAGATTTTTTCTTAGATGGAAAATGTTGGTTAATGGTACAACTGGAAACTGCTTAGATCTGAGAGCAGCCTCAGTGACAGTTGTCTATAGTCATTTTTCTGACCCAGATTTGAACCTCGAATGTTGGAATGACATAAGTCTCAGAAGTGAGCTAGGAGGGTGTCGTTCTGATTCAATATCTTGGTGAAAGCAAAAAACAAAATTACCTGTATCAGGGTTGGTTTGTTTGGATGCTCTTCCTTTTGCTGAGAGCTGTAGAGATGGCATCCTGCCATTAACCTGGTTTGCTGCCCCTCACTGAGTGTGGTAAGCACCCTAAAGCAGCCCTGTGAGGGGGAGGTTCATAATACCTTACAAAGCCACATTTTAAACAGCATTCTGTTCTAAATGGTGCCTTCCCCTAGGACCGTTTATGCAGAATTCCATTAAGATGACTTGTAGAGAATAGAAGTTGGATAAAAGGGCAGAATATTTTATTTCACCATTTATTCCCTGAGTCTTACCACTTCTTGAACCCCTCCAAAACTGTGGTGACAGGGCTTATTGAAAAGAATCCATTACTTTGAAAATAAAGACAAAGCGGTCCTCGAGCCTGTTTTCTTTAAGAAAGTGGTAGACCTTGGAAGGATAATTCCAGCAGCATTTCCCCCTTGATCTTTGTCTTCTAAGTAAGCCCTCTCCCTGGGCCATGCATACTCTGTCCTTGCTCTTACCAGCTCAGTGCTC
This sequence comes from Callorhinus ursinus, assembly GCF_003265705.2. NCBI lineage: Eukaryota > Metazoa > Chordata > Mammalia > Carnivora > Otariidae > Callorhinus > Callorhinus ursinus. Next base: position 60,373,879 of record NW_027397065.1, read on the forward strand.
TTACCTGCAATACCTTCCACGTGACTCTGCCTCCCCAAATCCTATCCATCCTTTAAGCCTAATGCAGTTTCCATTTTTGTAATCTCAGCACTCATGGCTTCATCCTTCAAAGGATGCACCATTCCTTTTGGCACCTGTTATCTTACACCTACATTTCCTTATGATAGAACATATTATTTAACTTTACTGCCATTTTTAAAAACTTGTATATCCTTTCTTCCCGTCCACATTATTGTTTTATACATTTATTCATTTAATAAGCATTTTGTGAGCATTTTGTCTGAACTAGAGTATTCCCAATAGTGTGTTACAGAAAAGAGAACAGTCCCTGCCCCAAGGGAGCACATTCAGGAGGGCTAGACACCCAGGCTCCAGCAGGACCCACAGTTAGAGTAATACATGTGATAAAGACCATGATAGTGATACATGCTGGATGGTGAGTTAGGAACGTAGAGAGAGGCTGCCTAACAGCCTGGGGAGATGTCAGGAAAGCTTCTAATGGTATCAAATACAAACCTTTTCTTTCTTTTTGTTTTTAAGATTTATTTATTTATTTTTAGAGAGCAGGTGGGGAGGGAGGGGCAGAGGGAGAGGGAGAAAGAAACTTCAGCAGGCTCTACACTGAATGCAGAGCCTGATGCAGGGCTCGATCTCACGACCCTGAGATCTCAACCTGAGCCGAAACCAAGAGTCGGATGCTTAACTGACTACACCACCCAAGCATTCCAAATATAAACTTTTTGTGTTTTGCAAGGCATTTCACAGATTCTACCTTTTCTCCTCCAGTCTCAATTTCTCTTTCCACCTTTATATTCTCCCCACTTCAGCTGCACTGAAATGCTGTGAATTATGTTGTCTTCCGCACCCCCCCATGTTCTTCTGGGACTTTGCACATCCTGTTTCTCTCCCTGGAATACTCTTCCCACCATTTTCATCTGGCTAATACCCACTCATTTTTTTTATGTCTCAGCTATATGTTTCCTTCTCAGGCAAATCTTCCCTATCTCTCCACAAGTCTTCTGGGTGCTTCTCTGAATCCTAGTATATACCCTAACTCAACACTGACCACTGTATTGAAATAACCTCTGAACTCTGCCTGTCTCACTCATTACTGTTTATCCAGGACTCTGCATGGTATTTGCCCTTACACAGTGAATGCTTGTTGAATAAATGTACTGCACTTCTCTTGATGAGAAAGTTGATAGATGAGTGATGAGTCTTGAAAGGTAAGTAGGGGTGTACAAGTGAGAATAAGACCAAAGAGGCCCTTCTACGCAAAGGAAAGAAAATAGGCAGAGTCATGGTGGAATTATAAAATAAGCTGCCTACCCAAGGACCTGCCAGTGGAACAGTTTAGAGTGAGGGCAGGACCAGACTCCAAAGACTACAGTTGGAAAGACAGTGAAGGGCTAAGTCATAAAGGGATGTGGGGGTGCCTGGGTGGCTCTGTCAGTTGAACCTCCAACTCTTGATTTCTGTTCAGGTCATGATCTCAGGGCTGTGAGAGGGAGCCCCCGGTAGGGCTCCTCCCTGAGTGTGGAGCCTGCTTTGAGATACTCTTCCCTCTCTCTCTGTCCGTCCCCCAACCCCTACTCGTCTGTGCATGTGCACACACACACTTGCTTTCTCTCTTAAAAGTGAATGAATGAATGACTGTGAATGCCTTGTTAAGAAATTTGGGTTTTATCTGGAAGGTAGTTGGGAGCCCTTCAATGATTTTAGATTGATTAGATTTGCATTTTAAAAAAACAATGTAGCTTTTATGCAGAGTCGGGGGAGAAGAGATGAGACAGTCCAGTTAGAAGACTCCTGCGGTGATGTAGGCCAGAAATATCAGGGCCACGGGACAGAAGGACGGATTTGAGAGACCCAGATGGACTCAACCTAGCTAGATGACGCAGTGGATATGACTGCTAAAGCAGAGGTGCTTCCTCAGAGTTCCTAATGAAGCCCAGACTGTAGGAGGAGACGGGGAGGAGCAGTGGGAGGTAGGAAAAGAATGGGTTCAGTTTGGACACACTCAGTTTGATATTCCTGAATATGGTAACATCCTGAACATCCGGTCAGAGATTTTTTTTTTAAGATTTTATTTATTTGAGAGACAGAGAGTGCATGAACGGGAGTGGGGGTGGGGTGCAGAGGGAGAAGCAGATTCCCTGCTGAGCAGGGAACCTGATGCGATGACTATGCTGGGCTGGATCCCAGGACCCTGAGATCAGGATCTGAGCAGAAGGCAGACGCTTAACCGACTGAGCCACCCAGGCGCCCCTCCAGTCAGAGATTTCTGATAAACAATTAGAGATGTGGATCTGGAGCTCAGAGGGAAGTCAGGATTGGACTAAACTTGTGGAAGTCATTAGCACATGGGGATAATTGGAGCCTTTACTGGAGATGACAGCAAAAAATGGGCAAAGTGAAAGGCAGCTGTGGAACCTCAGGGAAGGGAATGGTGCATGTTTACCCCTGTGCTCTAGATATAGTAGGTACTCAATACATCTCTTTTGAAAGAGTGAATGAGAATGCAGTGCCATTAAGGGCAATGAATGTGTTCAAGCCCTGCCATGGCAGATATGGGACTAGAATTCCATTTTCAACTTCTAAGGAAAATTCCATTGGTTTGCCATTTGAAAGAGGCTTTGGGGATATTTTGACCCTGATTTCCTAGTTTCGTGCTGCTAGAATGAGATTGCGAAAGATGCTTTCCTTGCCAGCAGCTGGGTATGATTAACTGCTTTGTCTGTAATGTAGTCTCCCGTTTTTATCAAGGTTTTGTTTATACTGCTAAATGAAAATCTTCCTAAATGTTTCAAAAGTAAATTTTCTTCATTTTAATAATAGATGCTTGGCTTTCTAGTATATGACCTTGAGAGCTAATTAGGGTTTGATAAAGGTGTTAAAAGTTTTTAAAAGCAGTAAGTCAGTTTGCCATAGATCTTCTCACCCTGATCACTGAAGCCTTATATTCATGATATCACAGTTATCTTCTCCTCAAATCCCTTCCCTGCCTATTCCTAATAACACAATCTGGAGTTTTTTATTTGTTCCATTTTGATAAATTTATAGTTCCATTTTTGCAGGGGAAAGAAAATCAGTATGAATAATGCTTGACACATTTTCTGCAAAGCAAAAGTATCCATTTAAAAACATTTTTAAGTTGTCATTTTGGAATTAAATAATCTAATGCAGCATACAGACATTCCTAAATGACCATTTTCTTTCCTCTCAAAACACATATTTCTGCTGAAAAAAGTTTTTTTAGGAATATTTTTTGTGCAAACAAAAAGGAAGTTTGCCAGAACGTTTCCTTCACCAGGTTATCTGTGAATTTATCAGAGAATGCAGGTATCACTGGTCCTCTTAATGTTTTGCTCATGGGGAAAAAAATCAGTTAACTGGAAACGAGCATTTCGGGTCTTTGATTTGAGTTCACACACAGGTGACAATAAGTTAAGCTATTAAGGGGAAAGAACTTGGAGGTATGGTGCCCCTGCTGTGTCTTAGGCATGATGCCAGGTGCTCAGAGTATGTTTATTTTATTTGTCCTGTATAACAGTCTTGGGAAGTGGGGTTTTTTGATATCCACGTATACATGCAAAGACAGGTTCACCAAAGACCGCTTAGCTAGCATGTTGCAGAGCTGGCATTCCAGTTCAGCTTGAGAGCCAGGATTCTTTTCCTTTACATGTGGCTGTATCTTCATATTAGCCTTCTAAGCCGGAGTGTATTTAAAATGGCAGTTTAAGGTTTGATTTCCAATCTAGCTGAAAATCAAGATCAGCCTGCGAATAATAGTTGAATGCAAGGTAAATCTGGAGGACGGGAGGGATATAGGAAACGTAAGTCTGGGTAAAAGGAAACTAGCTGTGGAAGCTGAGAGTGGGAAAAGTGTCGTTGCTCTGGAGGACAACTTGTAGACCCAGCGAGTGACAGTCAGAGGGAAGCAGTTTGGGGCTCTTATGGTTAGAGTGTCCTATCCATAGACAGCCTAATCTGCCATGAGCCAAGTGAGCCTCCTGACGCTGAAGCTTCCCGGCAGAGCCCCAGTGACCATCTCAGAAGAATGTTTTCCTGAGTGGGAGGTTATATTAAATGACTTTGTAGGTCCCTTCCACTCAGGTTGTCATATTGCCAGTTGTAACAGCAGGTGTCCTAAATCAGATACAACATGTTGAGGTCACACTATACCATTTGGCACTACCATCCCCTGGTGTTACCAACCAGTGTTGTAAAGGAATGTTTAGAGTGGGAGGTTAGCCTTCTCATGCTTGTCCCAAGCACAAGCATCTTCATTTGAGTGCGTATCAGAGGGAGATTCTCATGCTATCCTCTCGCACCTGTGTGTCTTCACAGGACTTAGAGGGAAAGTTTTAATGCTTACCTGGGGGTCTTTCAGGATCAGGACTGCGATCCCTTTATAGTTACTTGTAGGCACTTCTGAATGCCTGCCTTCTTTTATTTCTTGTAATTTATTACCCAGCAGCGTTGATCCGCTTTCCCTACCGTCCTTGTGCATTCACCTTCCAAATTTCTCCTCCCTCCCTACTTTTCTGCATTCCTTTCTCTCTTCAAATCATCATTATTCATCTAATTGAAATTTTGACCCAGAAGTGTTAGACCTCACTAAAGGAAAGTAGTTTAAAAAAAAACAACTGGTTACAAAGGTGGCAAGTGCCATCAATAGTCAACACTCATTTATTTTCTGGCATCAACAGTGCTCCATAGCTAATTGCCGATTAGGGAGCTGGCATTTATTCTCACCAAAAGGTAATCGTTAGAGTTGACATTTTCTCATTGCTGATTTTCGGAGTCTTTTGTCCTGGGTCTTGTCTCTCCTTTAAGAACTTGAGAGGTTATTTCTGTTTCATGTTATAAAATAATTACCCTGATAGAAATTGTCATTGTTGTTTTCTTGATTCTGACAGGCTGTATTTGATGTGGACAACAAGAAAGGACTGACTCTGATTGAACTCTGGGAAGGCCTGACCGTGGATGACATAAAAAAGAGCACTGGGTGTGATTTTGCAGTAAGTGTTTCTGTGAACAAATCTAGCCACTTGTCCTATATCATGAGCTTGATTAATGGGTGTTTATAGGACATGAACCATTAATTTGTGATCATTTTTGGAGTTGACCTTTACAGAGAACAGGAGTGAAAAGGGAGGGTGCCTTCAGATGAGAGCAGGTGGGAGCAGGAGCAGGCTCTGACTCACGGCCAGCTTTTGGCTCAGGAGTCAGAAGCAGGAGGGGGAGGAACCCCCAGAAGTGGCTGGAAGCAGAAGGTGGAGCTTGAACTCTAAGCTACTTTCTGTAAAGTCCCTAGCAGTCCTTTGTTCTTGGTTACCTGTCAGCTGTGGCTAGACTAAATTGACTCAAAAATGTGAGCCACACACGGAGAAATGATACTGCCTTGTTTTAAACCCAGCTATGATTTATGGCTTTCTCTTTGATTAACTTTGATGCCTGGTAATTCCATCCATGGAACATATTAGAATGATGAGCTCTGACACTGAGTTAGTCACAAAATAGGTGTATCCTGCATTTAAAGAAAAACCCGGTGCATAAAAACTGAGACTTATAAAGGACATAAACATCAGGGGAGTATACATTTAAGAAACCCACAAATAAGGAGAATAGTACTATAATATAAATAATCATCCTTTAATGTTAAGTGCTTGTTAATGAATCACTGATCACCTACCTAATGGGAGTTGAGAGGATGGCTCAGTCCATTGGAAATTAATCAAAAGTAAAGGGGAGGGGCGCCTGGGTGGCTCAGTTGTTGGGCATCTGCCTTCGGCTCGGGTCATGATCCCAGAGTCCTGGGATCGAGCCCCGCATCGGGCTCCCTGTTCGGCGGGAAGCCTGCTTCTCCCTCTCCCATTCCTCCTGCTTGTGTTCCTTCTCTCTCTGTGTTTCTCTCTGTCAAATAAATAAATAAATAAATAAAATCTAAATAAAAAAAAGTAAAGGGGAAATGTCTCTGAAGAACTGAAGGAAAAGAATTTGCCTCTCACCTTTTTAAGAAGGGATCTAGTTAAAATGAAATATATTTATAATGGGAAGAAATTTGAAGCTACCCATCCTAGAGAAAGCAATTTAACAAAACTTATTCAGTAAGTCATGCATATATTTCATAGACTTCTTTCTTAGGTACTACCTCTTGGCTGGTACCTATTGGTGCATAACAAATTCCTGTAAAAACAATTTTGCTGCATAATTCATTATCCACATAGAACTGTTTCTGGTACTATATGAGGGTCTTTGTCTATTAACCTTTTTTGGATTTCCCTTTGGAAAAAAGAAGCCTGTCAGCAGTACCTCGCACAAAAAGCACATCTTTAATTAGCTTTTCAATAACCTTTAACAATTTAGTATATTTGCTTTTATCAATTCTAGTGATAAAAGCAAACAATTCTTCTTATGTATCAGCTCTTCTTTGTATTTTTACCCTATGTGGATAAGTTAACCTCTTTATCAGGTAACAATTTTGAGATCCACATCATGTTCAATTCTTTGCTACAAAAGAGAATATGCAAAGAAAGGACCCTTATCTATTTTTTTTTCTTTCATGTAGGTAAGTCAGGATGAAAAAGGTGGAGTTTTACTGTTTTTGCCCTTTTTTTTTTTAAGTGCTAGTTTCCATGTCTCAGTGCACTGAAAAATACCTCTGTGGTTTTTGTTTTATTACCATATCACTCCTCCTTCTCTTTTGCATTAACATGTGATCGATCTTGTTTCCTCCAAATTAGGGTGTTGAGATAAAATATTAATTTGTATGTTAATGTTGTCCAAAAATGAAAAGGTGTGGTAGCAACTGAACCATCTCAACAAAAGAACTCACTTTTGAGGATCTGGTGATCAATGGCATCCCTTTAGACCCTGACAAATGAAATCACATATAGCAGATTATTTTTCTGTAATGCTAGGGACTGGAATGCTCTAATTAATAACATGTTCTGTTTAATAGCTGGGTTATCAATAAAATACATTTAGTCATAAAAGCACATTGAGGATAACATTTCTTGATCGTTCAGAAGTTATTTCATGTCATACTCTAGAAGCTATTCCATGTGGTTATTACTGCATAGGTAGCATTTTACTCTATGTGTGACTTCATGTAAGTTAGTCAAAATTTTTTCTTGAGAAAAGGCCCACTCAGTCTTCACTGTACATCTGGAAATACGCATTCTAGAAGGGAATAGTCAGACAGCCAGGTTGTTGCATAATAAGAAAGGGTAAAAACATAGGTCAGAATAATTTTGAAAATGTGTTGGCTAACATTTTCTCATATGAAAGCTCTGACCAGCTAATGAAAATGTCAGATTTCTGTATATCACTCCATGTGTTACTGCCAGTTACTTGATGGGCCGAGGTAGAAAGAAAAGGAGAAATCCCACCACTTAAATTGCATTATCTCCAAAGTCTCTTTTTCCACTGAGTAGTTAATTCAAACAGTTATATTCATTTCTTTCTTTTCTAATGCATGCTTATGTTACATAAAATAGTTTTTTCTTTACCATATATGTCTGTGGGCCCTTTTTGAAACAGAATATTTCCTTCTGTTTTTATTTTTTAATTAAAATTTTTTTAAAATTTGAGTCCCTATTTGAACATCATGTGGTAAAATAAACTTCCAGAGGTCATTAGTCATCCATGACTATTTATTAAACATCCAGTTGTGTCCCATATTGAGTTATTTTTTTTTTTTTAAGATTTTATTTATTTGAGAGAGAGAATGAGAGAGAGAGAGAGAGACATGAGAGGGGGGAGGCGGGAGGGTCAGAGGGAGAAGCAGACTCTCTGCTGAGCAGGGAGCCCAATGCGGGACTCGATCCCGGGACTCCAGGATCATGACCCGAGCTGAAGGCAGTCGCTTAACCAACTGAGCCACCCAGGCGCCCTCCCATATTGAGTTATGAAGTGTGAATAAAATAGAACAGATTGGTATAGTTCCTACTCCCAAGGGCCTTGGTCTTATTCTCCAGGCAGGAATACACCTAAACCACCGGTGGCAAAAATTAAATAAGAATACTGCTTTTTTATATGTTTGCAGTGAAATCTGAAAGAAGCCAACTGTAGATATTCTTTGCTAAGTTGAATAAATGTATACTCAATATCTATTATGAACTGGCATTATACCAGAATTAAACAGTATACAGTTGGGATTTCAGTGGACTGGGAAAACAAATAGTTGGCTTATCTTCTACACTTAAATCATATAATCTTATATCACCCTGTAGATCACCTTGGCAGGATAATCTGCTTCAGCCTGCATGGACTTAAGATGTTGATGAGACTGTGAGAGAATAGGATGAAAAATAGTAGTTTAGTAGATGTTTTTCATTACAAAAATAGGCCAGGTCAATCTGCATAAAGCTTCTTTTTCTTTTTTCATAGAAGTCAGAGTCCATATTGAAGATATAAATGATAGTTAGAGCCCCAAACAGGGTCGATATGCCAAGGAAAATGATCATATGTTTAGTTTATAAAATTAAGGTGTCCAGTTTCCTTTTAAAGGAAATGCTACAAATCCTCTATTGAATGTGATCTTTCCCCACCCCCAAAAAAAGTTTTATTTCATTAAATTATTTCTACAGATGCTCTGTTGTTTAAAAAAAGAAAATGGATTGTTTGTGAGACACACTTTCTAAATACACAGAGCCCATATGTCTTTTATTCTTTTCAGTAGAGTTGAAGATCTATGCACATGTGGGCTGTGATTTTTTCTATTTATTATATGTCTATTATTTTGTCTATTATTATATATCTGCTCTTGGAACTGGCAAGTCTGAATGAGCTGTCATTTATTTTAAGCTATATACGAAGCCATACTGATCCTTTTTATTCTGATCATGTCATTCTTTTAGTAGAAAAATGGAAAAGGGGGCATTAACTCTTCACATTATGAAGAGTTAATACAGAAACAATTTAAAAATGAACTAAAAATATTTAACCTCATCAAAGCCAAATAATTGCCTACTCCTTCTATTTTTAATACTGTCTTAACCTGTATTAAAACCTTTTTTCTAGTTCTTTGAAGCTTATTTAATCTTTGATTCATTCATTTGTTCATTAATTTAACAAAATATGAACTGTTTATTCTGGAAGGCAAAATGAGAGCTAGGCCCACTTCCATCGGTTCATTCTTGAGGGGCTCAAAAAGTCATCTAGATTTCAATATGCCCTACTGTGCTTTCTGTGGGCTCTGTTACTTACTAGGACTCGATGCATATTTGCCAGATTGAATGAAGACATCTGGACCTGGCATTACACTTTGAAAGATCAGTCAAAATTAAGCCAAACCACTTAAATTTTTGTTAGTTTTCTTCTTCTGCCAGCTCTACTGTTAAAGGTAGAGCTGTCCTCATTTTTCTCTGCTTCACGACTTCTAGGGAATGCATGTCCTAGTGAATTCTGTACATTGAACATAATTATGGTCAATTTTTAATATTTTTAATGCTCTTACCTCCTTTTTTAAGATGACTTGGAATCTTTTTACTGCCTTTAGATCATTTCCATTTCTCATTATGAAATTTCGGATAAAATTTGTCATTGATCATACTTACCTGCATTAATATGTATCCAGTTAATCCAAAGACTACATTGTCTCTTAACAAAAGTGTGAACTGACTAGACTTATTTTGACCATTGTGAGACTTGAGCCTTACTCTGTGTCTCTGTTTTGAGTAGTCTCAAGAGGCATCAGTCTCAGAGCTCAGTGATCGATTCAGTAGAGAGCTTGGTTATCTGAACCCTTTATTGTCTCTGTCTGCTCTTCCTCCACCCCCTCTCTGTTGCAAGTCTTAATGATCCTTAATTTAGGAGCTATCATGTGCAAGAAGGGTGAGAATTACTAAATACACAAAATGTAAACAGAAAAGAGTTTTCTGTCTTGTTGGTTTAGAATGGAAAATAATGAGGAAACTAGGTGAGGTCCATGGTAAGCCTGTTTGGTACCAACATCATTCAAGTCTGGAGATGTTTATACCATTAGTTTTGTTTGTTTGTTTGTTTTTTACAATTTGGTCATTTTTTTCCTCTCTCTTTTACCAGGTTTCACCAAAACTCATGCCAATGCGACAGATCACAACTTGAAATGTGGAATAGACATTTGTCCCAGGCTGTGTGTTTTTCATTTTAATCACATAGTTCATTGAAAGGATATCAGTAATCATAATTGTGTATCTCATGAGCAGTTTTTGACTAGTTTTCTTCAAGCATTTTACACTGCATGCAGCCATATAGACTTTGTTCTCTCAAGTGTGCTATGACATTTTAGTGAAAGACAAAAAAAAATATAAATGATTATCTTTGTTTTATAAGTGCTGAGAAGGCTTATCTTTACAGTTGGTGCTCACATTGGATTTATCTTTATCATTTGTGATAGGTACACTAAATTGTACCAAGATGGGCCCTTATGAAGACTTTCACTGAAGAATGAGGGAGAAAAATGACCCCACCCAGAGTGTGCCCAAGGCAGCACTGTACTAGTCCTGAATGGTGCATGAATTTTGAGTAGGAGAAATGCTGTCTTAATGATTATGTTTTCCTTTTGGCCTCCCCTGACTTTTCTTTTAGAGCCTCTGATTTTGTGATTGTATCTTGTTTCCCTAAAACACCCCTTCTCCTCCCACACTTTCTATAACTAAATAGGTGCTCAATAAGGCAAACAGGAACATCTCTGTATGGGAGAAGTTAAGTGGTTCATGGGAGAGACCAAGAAGCGTAGGGTTTATTGGTGCTGACGTCCCACAAAGAAGTTGCCTTTATAAACCAACCATCTATGCTTTGCCAAAGACTAAGGTTTATTCTGAGAAGAGGGTTGTAAACCTAATTGATCCAGTCAGTTTTCTCATTTTAAAATAATGCAGTATTTCTGTGTATCCAGAGGGGTCCCTAAGAGGCTTTCTGTATGTTGAGGCCCAGTGGGCTACTTGCACAAGACCTCCTCTTACGCCATAAGGGGCTGTGGGATAATTTATCATGAATCCAGTCACAATGACAACAGAATTTAAATTCTTTCTTTTCAGGCTTTGTTATTTCTGTTCAGAAAAGTTTTTAAATATTGAATGCCTTTTACTACAGAACACTGTTCTTTCTTCTGCCCAGGCTACTTCCTTGAATAAAGTACTTTTAATTCAGCTTTATCCAAATAGAGGAAAAACTGATGAGCAAGTCCAGATTTGAAGAGCAGTGAACTTTTATTATTAGAAAATAAACATGATGGGGGCGCTTGGGTGGCTCAGTCGTTAAGGTTCTGCCTTCGGCTCAGGTCATGATCCCAGGGTCCTGGGATCGAGCCCCACATCGGGTTCCCTGCTCAGCGGGAAGCCTGCTTCTCCCTCTCACACTCCCCCTGCTTGTGTTCCCTCTCTCGCTGTGTCTCTCTCTGACAAATAAATAAAATCTTTAAGAAGAAAAAAGAAAGAAACATGATGGAGTAGTTTTTGTAAGGAACTTGTCTTTATAGGTGTCCTCCTCACCACCCAGTTGCCCCAGGGGATTCTAAGCATCCTGGGTATCAAATGGGAGAAAAGTCCAGGCACCCTAAAGACAGGTCAGACAGCTGTCCTCCAGATAGAGGTAGACACATATACAATGCAATATATCATTGCTCTGGCACCAGATATAGGAATTTATGCATATTTTTAGGTGACAGTTATCATTTAAACTCACTTTCTCTTCAGGTACAACTACGATTGTGTCATGTATGGTATTAGAGGGAGGAGAGAGGCTTTTTTGGTATCATACTCTCTATCTAAAATAGTCTTAACTGGTTGGCTGCAGGATTGAAAGCACATTTTCCCAGTACTGATAAAAAGGACTCTTCTGGGGCACCTGGGTAGCTCAGTTGTTAAGCGGCTGCCTTTGGCTCAGGTCATGATCCCAGGATCCTGGGATCGAGCCCCGCATCGGGCTCCCTGCTGAGCGGGAAGCCTGCTTCTCCCTCTCCCACTCCCCCTGCTTGTGTTCCCTCTCTCGCTGTGTGTCTCTCTGTCAAATAAAATCTTAAAAAAAAACAAAAAATGGACTCTTATGGAATTTGTGAGGTCCAGAGAATAATACATATCTGTTAGAATTATATTTTGGAAAAATGTATGTTATTGATGGTTGCTATATTTGCAGACTTAGTTACTTATCATTCCAGTCCATTACTTTAGGATAATGTGATTCTAAGAATGTTCCCAACTTTGAGTGGCAAAACCTTAGTAGATGACTTTATATTCTTGATTAAAGAATGCCATGGATATTAAACACATTAAGAAATAGTGTAAATAATTTAAACTGTTACAGATCGCTGTGATTGTCCTTTTTCTTGTTTGAGAATGATGTGACCAGTCATGGGAATAATATACTAGAGATTGGTGGAAAGACCAACAATAAATAGTTCACATACTTTACTGCTTCTAATCAAGTTGTTGCTTTTCTTTTTATCTTACCAAAGAACAGATACCGTTTTTCATGAAGGAACAAATGTTTACCTAAGTGAATTCTGATTTTACTCCTTGTCAAGCCAATCATTTATCTATAAAAATGGACTACCCCAGACTTCATGTGTTAATATGTATTTTTTTGCTTTTATCTTACATTCTTTTAGGATATACATACATTAAGTGCTTCCCGATGGTGTGTAGAGTTTGCTTGCATTTTGAAGTGGCTCTGGTATAGTCTGCCCAGCATCTGTGTTGTTCCTCTGGTAACAGACTCATCCCCTGGCCACGGGGTTGGGTGTGTGCTCAGATTATGCCTTTTTTGATCGCTCTCCTTTGTCCACAGTTATACCCAGGGTGGGTTTATGACCCAGGATATACCAGTAAGGTTATTTCTCCCATGTTTAAAAACTGGAGATGAAAGAGAAGCTAACTTTCTTATTCCTCTCTAGTCACTACGCAATAAAATGTGAGTCTGGAACCAACGCCCCCTTTTCCCCCTTCTCTTTCTCTCTCTCTCTCTCTCTTTCTCTCTCTCTCTCTCTCTCTCTCTCTCTCTCTCTCTCTCTCTCTCTCACACACACACACACACACACACACACACACACTACCAGCTGAGGTCCGGCAGAAAGAAGCTGAAACACAAGCACATGGAAGCACATGGAGTTGTAAGTAAGGAGCATCCTAGTGGTATTTGGGTTCTTGGTTCATCCTAGTGGTATTTGGGTTCTTGGTTCTCAGTATGCCTAAGGCCAGTTTCCCTCCAGCCATACTTGTGTATGAGCCCAAAGTCTCTCATTTCACTTGGGCTGGGTTTTGTGGGTCTTTGTCATCTGCAACCAAAGTATGAATTATAACTCTTTTTTGTAACTCTTGAGTCTTGGGAGGGATTTGGTCAGCAGAAGTGTATATTAGTGGGGTGCCTGGGTGGCTCAGTTGTTAAGCGACTGCCTTCGGCTCAGGTCATGATCCCAGGGTCCTGGCATCGAACCCCACATTGGGCTCCCTGCTGGGCGGAAAGCCTGCTTCTCCCTCTCCCACTCCCCCTGCTTGTGTTCCCTCTCGCTGTGTGTGTCTCTGACAAATAAATAAAATCTTAAATAAATAAATAAAGTGCATATTAGTAAAACTGCTTGTAGCTGGGCCCATAGAACACATATAAGAGCATTTATAGATGTTACCAGTGGGTAGGAAGATTGTGGGTAGAGATTTTCTTTTTCTTACAATGTCAGTATATTAAACACAACTTTGAAAATTATTCCAATGGAAGTATAGGCAGAGATTTATTCAGTGGATGGGTTTCTTAGCACGAATCTTTTTCACCCAGGGTGTGATCTTCATGCTTTTCACCATGGTTCTGTAAGGTATAGTTAATATATCTGTAAAATTAACACATAACAATATTAATTAGTACATTGAAAAATGTAAAAATACAGATCTTTTTTGTGTGTGTGTCATAATATAACCTTGGGACAGAATTGTTTCTGTCCTTTTATTTGCTAATATCTACAGTGCCTTCTCACCTAAGACCATGCTAAATATCAAAGTGGGTTTAAGCATAAATATCACTAGATGTCATGTGATCTGTATGCATGTCTGTGTGGCATGCAGTTGAATTCTCTTGTTTCCATTATGTCTGTGTAAAATCATCCAAAGATACCCTTTATGGACCGTGCAGCAAGTCCCATGAGAGTGATGCCTACACCAGTCCAGGTAACTAATTAATAAGACAGTTCCTTCCCTCAAAACCATAATCAAACAAAAATGATATTTGGCTTTAGAGGCTAAATATGCCTCAGGCAAGTAACTAGGTAAGACCTCTAAGGAAGAGATAGGAAAAGAAAGGGAAAGACACAGGAGGTGGAATCTAGAAACTGCAACAAAGGAATACAGAGGCCTGTGATAATCACATTTGTTTAGCATTTCATAATTTACAAATCACCTAAAAATACTAGCTAGCTAATTTCATTTTCAACGTAATCTTCCAGGGAGACATTACTACCACCATTAAAATTAACTTCATTAGTCTGAGAGAAGTAATGTCCATCAATTCTTTAATCAAATTAGCCTATCAAAGCTAATGTTGAGTTTTGCCAAGGTAGTTAATGAGATGTGAATTAAATCACCTGAATAGAACTAGATTTGTTGCTCTCTGGTAAGCTATAAAACAGAGAGTCCAAAACCTTTAAACCTAATGGGACAGATCTTGGAGCTTTGTTCTCCCTGTCCACACAGCTCTTGTGTATAACCCAGTTTATAAGGAAATGTGTAGAAGTCAAAATAAAAAGGATAATGGCACCCACCAAATAAACTTCCTGTGGAAGACTTGAAATTACTGAGTTTGCTCATATGAAAGGCCCTATGTAGGCAACCACAGGTAAAAATGCTCAGCTGACGTCAACAGGAGGGGCTGATGGGCATTGCTTCATTTCTGTGACTAAACACCTTTCTGAAATTTGTTTTCCTTGTCATTAACCTTTACCCATATTCAAAGTCAGAGTTGTGGCTCAGACCCATTCAGCTGAACTCCAGAGATGAGGTTGAAATTGGCAGCCTGAAAATAAATGTCATTGGTGACATAAAGAGCGTATCACTCAGTGAGATCTAGTGCCATTCCCTTCACTGGGGAAGAAAAGGTCCATGGAAAGAAGAAAATTGGTCAGAGTCCTGGAGCCTGTGGAGCTATTGGGGGTGGGTGTGGGGATGGGAAGACATTAGGGCCATCAAGACACGTACCATGTGAGAATATCTGTTACTACCCTCTCTTTGAATATTAGTTGCCATCAATTTTTTATTGTAAGAATATTTAACATGAGATCTACCCTCTTAACAAATTATTGTTAACTGTAGGTGCAGTGTAATACAGCAGATCTCTAGAACTTATCTTACATAATTGAAACTTATACTGATTGAACAGCAACGCTTCATTTCCCCCTTGCCCCAGTTCCTGGCAGCCCCCATTCTACTCTGTTTCTATGAGTCTGATTGTTTTAGATACTTCATAAAAATGTAATCATGCAATATTTGTTCTTCTGTGACTGACTTATTTCACTTAGCATAATGTCCTCTAGGTTTATACATGTTGTTGCATATGGCAGGATTTCCTCTTTTTTTTATGGCTGATTAATATTTCATTGTATGTATATACCATATTTCCTCCATTTATTTGTCAATGGACATTTAGGTAAGATTGATGGATCATGTTATTTTTAATTTTTTGAGGAATTTCCATTCCTCAAACACTCAACTGACTGAGCCATCCAGAGCTCCTTGTTCTTTTTTTTTTTTTTATAATAGCTATCCTAATAGGTGTGAAGCAATACTTTATTGTGGTTTTGATTTGCATTTCCTTGGTTGATGATGATGAACCTCTTTTCATACATCTGTTGGCAACTTGTATGTTTTCTTTAGAAAGTTGGCTGTTCAAGTTCTTTGTCCATTTTTTAATTGGGTTATTTAAATTTTTGCTCTTGACTCGTGGAGTTCCTTATATATATGTAGCCCCACTAGTCGATTTTTCCTTTTGTTGCATGTGTTCTTGGTGTCATATCTAAAAAAAGTCATTGCCAAGACCAATGTTCAGAAGATTTTCTCCTATGATTTCTTCTAGGAGTTTTATAGATTCAGGTCTTAAGTTTAAATCTTTAATCCACTTTGAGTTGATCTTTATGTATGATTTGAGATAAGGGTCCAAATTTGTTCTTTTGCATACAGATATCAAGTTTTCCCAACACCATTTGTTGAGACTATCCTTTCTCCATTGTGTATTTTTGACACTCTTCTTGAAGATCAGTTAACTATATATGCATGGATTTATTTCTGGGATATTCTATTCTGTTGGTCTTTATATCTGAAGGCACCATCAAACTTAAAATGCACTATGACTGCATTTGCTTTTTATAATTTATAAATTTTATTGTATACATATTAAGATTTTTTAGGCTTTCAGTCTCAGATGAGTTTGCCTAGTATTTCCTTTTTGTATTTAAAACAAAAAAGAGTTGTTAATGGATGCTTTATTCAGCTAATAGACATCATGAGCCATTAACGGCCCAAGGAAATCCACCGGTCTTGAAGTGTATACATTTACAGTCTAGGTGCTTCTCACTGATAAGGGTTCGATTTGTCCAGGGGATAGGTTAGGGGTGTGAATCAGGTCAGAAGAAGGATGGGAGGGAGCTGAGGTGCCTGCGTCAGCCTCTTCCAGAGCAGTAAGGCTGCCAAAAGATGAAGGAGCCAAGTCACTGGTAGGATGCTGTCATTTGTGAAATACTTTCCAGTTTCAGAGTTAAAATGTGGGAAAATGTTCATCTTAGAATCAGTAAATTGAAGGAGGTCATCTAAGGCCTTTCTCAATTAGCATAATGTCTTATTTAAGAATATTTTAAAGAAACATTTTATTATATTTTAAAGTATATACAGAACTGATTACATAGGAAAAGATTCTTAGAAACCTGCTTTATGAATAGGAAAGAATTGATGATTATATTAGCGTATATGTAAATGGTGCTTTAAAACAGTTCTTCCAAGTAGTCCGAGTGCTTATTATGCAGTCTTTGTATCATGATTTGCCTTCCAGGTGACTCTCTATGTCCTTCTGTCCTCCCTCCCTAACTCTTAAACTTTCCATAAACATAATTTCTATCTTAGATATAAGTTTACTCAAAATGTGGAATGTTTTCATTATTGTAATCAAAGGTGTTTAATATATCACAGATACCCAAATACATGAACAAACATAGAAGACCAAAGCATTTGAGGAGGGGCTTCCATTAAATCAGTAGTATCAAACTCTATATGAGCTTGTCACAGAGAGAACAGTGGCATTTAAGATGAAATTGCTACTAAATAAATGTTTGTGTCTCCTCCCCTCCCCTCCCCACCCCCGCTCAAATCAATATGTTGAAACCCCAGTCTCCATTATGATGGTATATAGAGGTAGGGCCTTTTGGCAATAATGAGGTTTAGAGGAAGTTAAGCAGGTGGACCCTTCATGGTGGGATGAGTGCCCTCCTAAGAAGGGGGCCATGTGAGGATACAGCATGAAACCAGCCATCTGCAGATGAGGAGAGGGACCCTCACCAGACACAGAATCTGCCAGCACCTTGATCTTGGACTTCCCAGCCTCCAGAACTGTGAAAAATAAACGTTTAATGTTTAAAACACCCGGTCTATGGTATTTGTTATTGCAGCCTGAACTAAGACACATATGATCAACATGGAGAATGCTCAGGAAGACAAAGAAGTTAATCAAACTGCAGGGAAAGACTAAAGTACCTGGCATATTTAACTGAACAAGAGAAGCTAAAGGAGTGTTTAATAAGAACTTAAAGAGGTACTGTGTATAACTACTGAAGAATGCCCTAGGTCCTGGAAAGAAGAAGAAAAGGAGAGGCAAGGAATTTAATTTAGATATTAAGCAGCATTTTCTGACGGTGAGAATTTGAAGAACAGGAATTAAATTACTTAACTATTTACTCATTCATTTATTAATTCATTGGTAGGAGTTGGAGGGAGAGGGACAGAAGAAGTATAGTCTGATTTAAAGGCAGTCTTAAATCTAGTTGCCTGAAATCTTGATATTCAAGGAAATTTCTGTGGGCTTTATAGTTTGGATTCTCTTTGTAGACTCACCAACTTTCTCATTATCCCAAGAAACCTACTGACATATGCTCAGCAAACTCATTGCTCAATAAATTTTTAGTGATGGGATGAATAGAGTGGATAAATTACTGAGAAAGAATCCAGTGGCGCAGGATCATAACTTTCTGATTCCAAATAATTGCAGATAAATACACAGCTGTTTTGGGATAAGACAGTAATAATTTAGGGGTCCCTTTTTATTTCTTACCTCCTCATTTTTTTTCTCTTCTTATTTTCTTTCAACATATTTTTTGAGCACTTTATCAGGGTCCAATCAGTAGACACTACATGGTAAATTGAACAGAGAAATTTTTTAAAAAGATTATTTGTCAGGGCGCCTGGGTGGCTCAGTTGGTTAAGCGACTGCCTTCGGCTCAGGTCATGATCCTGGAGTCCTGGGATCGAGTCCCACACCGGGCTCCCTGCTCAGCAGAGAGTCTGCTTCTCCCTCTGACCCTCTTCCCTCTCGTGCTCTCTATCTCTCATTCTCTCTCTCAAATAATAAATAAATAAAATCTTAAAAAAAAAAGATTATTTGTCAGAAAGAGAGGGAGCACAAGCAGGGGGAATGGCAGGCAGAGGGAGAAGCAGGCTCCCCACTGAGCAGGAACCCCGATACAGGACTCGATCTCAGGACCCTGAGACCATGATCTGAGCCAAAGGCAAATGCTCAACCAACTGAGCCACGCAGGCATCCCTGAACAGAGATTTTAATGTAAAGAATTGTTAACTGTAACAGAATTTGAATATTGAGGAATTAGCTAGTAAGAAGGAGAGAGAAGTCTCAATAACATATGAATAGTGGACTTAAGGAACAGCCATAACCCCGGGTTTAAGATGGAACATCCAAGGAAGAGGCTTATAGGACTAAGATCCAGACCTTGTTGGAAAGTGCATAGCTCTGGCTCACAGATGGCAGAAAAGTCACTGTGGTGCCATGCTAGCAAAACTTGCTAGAAATCGGTCTTTGAGGAGCCAGAGGAAGTTCTAGCCAAGGGAACGCCACACTTCAGAGGTAGCCACAAAACCACGTGAGGAGATGACAGGGATGTCACTCACAGGGCAGTGTCTTGCAGCACTCCACTGCAAGGCTCCCTGAAGGAGTGCTGGGGCCAACTGCTGGCACTGGGGCTCCATTGGCCACCCCACACTGCAGGCGTCAGGAACTAGGTATGCCAATTGTTTTGGAGTTTTGGGATTCTGGAGAAGCTGTTTGCTGCAGGGGCTGGACAGTAGAAAACAGTGAGCTGCAGGACCCTGGCAAGAGCGGTATATCCACTGGGAGGAAAAACCTCTTCCTCTTCAAGTGTCTCTTCAGAAAGTTCTGTTGACAAAGCTCAACGTCATGCTAGTTGGCAAAGGAGTGCTGTTTGCAGGGTCCACTCACATCTTGGAGAAGACAGTGAAGGATGCATTTGGAGTTGAAAGGCAATAAATTGTTAGGTGACATAAGTACCTGCTGTAAGCCAGCAGTGTGCTAGGTTTTAGGGATATAGCAATATGAATGTAGAGAAATAGCTTTTAATAAAATAATCACACTTAAGAGTAAATTTATAATTGTGCTGAGTTTCCCGTTTCTATGAAGGAAAAGTATGTGGACCATGAAAGACTGTTTAGAGGGGTCTTGAAGTTAGATTTCATACTTGCCTCTGTTCAGCACATCCTTAAATATACCACAGGTTGTTCAATAAAATGTGTAACCATGTTTAGAAAAAAGCTAAAGTGACTCTTAACAATCAAAACCAAAACAACCCACAAAACAGAGAGATCAAGTAATTCATGAATTATTGTGATCTGTACAAAATCAGGAGGAATTCTGCTACAAACAATGTAGTACTCCTGGTAAGGAGCAGTTGGAGGACAAAAATTAACCATCATTTATGCTTGGTTTAAGAAAATCTGAGTTTAAAGTTTCAGTGAGATAATAGTTATTGAAAAGATATGAACTAGAACAATGCTAGTCCAGAGTAAGGAGCATACCACTCAATGGCTATTGTAGTCATTTGATTTGGGATGTTTTATCTTGAAAGGATATTACATAGATGTAATCTGTTCTGGGGAGGGGTCAGTGAAATACTGTGGTGACTCAGGAAATGCAGCAATGAGAACGTTGCTGACCAAACTGAGCCAGCTGTGTTTTCCAGAAAAGAAGCAATTGTGAAATGACCTCATTGTCGTATAGTATCATGGAAAAGCAGAAATGTTCCAAGAACAGCTGAGTTTGTGGTAGAACTGGACATCTTT
Organism: Callorhinus ursinus; assembly: GCF_003265705.2. Lineage (NCBI taxonomy): Eukaryota > Metazoa > Chordata > Mammalia > Carnivora > Otariidae > Callorhinus > Callorhinus ursinus. Next base: position 60,394,197 of record NW_027397065.1, read on the forward strand.
ACAAAAGTTAACTCAGGCATAAACTTAGAAGTATGTTCTGTTGGGAGGAGGGGAAAAATGAGGGCTTAAAGTCAGAGTCCTGTACATAGAGTAGATGCATATGTTTATCTCCTATGACTTTCCATTTAATAAGGAAACATCTTTTTCATTTTATCAAGACCATAGCAAAAAGATTTATCTACCTGTATATATAGAACAGGGATGTGTAGTCCAGAAGAAGAGTAATTAATTCAATAAAATAAAATAATAAAAATAATAAAACTTTCCAAGAGGTACACCTGCCTAATTGATCATGTTCTGAGAGCATGAATTTGTTTTTCAACAAGAAGAAAGCACTTGAACCTTTGCCCTGTCATCAACTTACGTCCTCCAGCTTATGACTTGACCTCATCAAGAAAGGTATTCATGGTGGAGTTATATGACAAGGATTTGGTTTAAAATACTCTGGCAAAAGCATCTGCAAAAACTCAGGTCATGATCTCATGGCCCTGGGATGGAGCCCCGCATCAGGCTCCCTGCTCAGCGGAGAGTCTGCTTCTCTCTCTCCCTCTGTCCCTCTCCCATGCTTGTGTGCTTGCTCACTCTCTCTCTCTCTCAAATAAATAAATAAAATCTTAAAAAAAACCTAAAAATTGGGAAAGATATAATAGATGGCAAAGTTTGGGTAATTATTGAAGCTGGGGATGATTGGTACATGAGAGTTCATTATACTATTCACTTTAGTGTATGAAATTTTTCATATCAAAAAGGTTTTCAAAGGAAATAAATAAATGAATATCCATTTCAACATCCTTATAATAACTACAGTTTTGAAAAAGGAGATACAAAGGAGTGTTGTTTGCAGGGTCCACTCCCATTATCTTGGAGAAGACAGTGAAGTGTGCATTTGAAGTTGAAAGACAATAAATTGATAGCTGACATAAGTACCTGCTGTAAGCCAGCAGTGTGCTAGGTTCTAGGGATATAGCAATATGAGTGTAGAGAAGTGGTCTCTTGGATTTTGGATGAGAAATTTAATCAAAAGGAACTGGAGTCTCAATGGAGGAGAGAATATGAGGATGGGTTTTTTTAAAATGGTTTTATTCTTCCAATCACCAATAATGCAAATTTCAGTGCTAAATGGAATTAAAACAAGTGCAGGAAGCATGAAAAGACAATCAACATCATTAGCCATCAGAGAAATGCAAATTAAAACCACAATGAGATACCACTACACATGTATCAGAATAACTACAATAAAAAACAGTGACAACACCAAATGCTGAGGATGTGGACATATTAAATAAGTCCTACATTCTTGTTGGGAATGTAAAATGAGATAGCCAGTCTGGAAAACAGTTGGGCAGTTTCTTTTAAAACTGAACATGCAATTACCATATGGCCTAGCAAATACAATTGGGCATTTCTCCCAGAAAATTTAAAACTTATGTTCATACAGAAACCTGTACATGAATGTCTATAGCTGTTTTTTTTTCATAAAAGCCAAAAACTGGAAACAGCTCAGATGTCCTTCAGTGGGTGAATGGTAAAACAAACTGTGGTAAATCCAAAACACGGAATACTACTTAGCATTAAAAAGGAATGTGAATCTCCAGGAAATTATGCTGAGTGAAAAAAGTCAATACCAAAAGATTATAGACTAGGGTGCCTGGGTGGCTCAGTTGGTTAAGCGACTGCCTTCGGCTCAGGTCATGACCCTGGAGTCCCGGGATCGAGTCCCACATCGGGCTCCCTGCTCAGCGGGGAGTCTGCTTCTCCTTCTGACCCTCTTCCCTCTTGTGCTGTCTCTCATTCTCTCTCTCTCAAATAAATAAGTAAATAAAATCTTTAAAAAAAAAGATTATAGACTATATGATTTCACTTATGTAACATATTTGAAATGATACAGTTTTAGGAATGTACACGGAATAGTAGTTCCCAAAGTTTAGGGACCTGGGAGGAAGAGTGGAAGGGAGGTGGGTGTGGTTATAACAGGATTACTTAAGGGGTCCGTGTGGTGATGGAGCTCTTCTTTATTTTACTTGTGGTGGTGGCTATACAAACCTACACATGTGATAAAATGGTATAGAACCAAATGTGCACACACACATATACACAAATAAGCACAAGTGAAAATGGAGAAACATGAGTAAGATGGTGGGTTGTATTAACGTCATTAGCCTGGATATGATATTGTAATATAGTTTTGCAAGATAATGTCGTTGGAGGAAAACGTGTATTGGGGAATTGGACATCTCAATATTATTTCTTCCAATTGAATAAGAAATTAAAATCATCTCAAAAATTTCAATAAAAAAATGCGAAAATAACTAAAAGTTCAAAGACTGCCTTTTTAATTTGCTCAAAACGGTGGATGTTCTCGATTTCTTTTCCACTTGGAATTTTAAAAAGTTGTACTCTCCCTATTAATTAATAATAAGTAGTTTTATCTAGGAATGTCACCCACTAGTGGGATGTCTCTGAACAAGTTTCTTAAACTCATTGGGTCTGTTTTCTAATATGTAAGTGGATATAATATCTTTCCTCACAGGTCTGTTTTTTAAAAATGTATCTTAAGTGCCTGATACATAGTAGTCGCTCAAAAAATTCCCTTTCACATTGGAAATCATTTTTTTCATGTTTAGATTGTTTTTAGGACCCCTGCTTTTCTAGTTTTGCTCTCTTTTGTCTTGGAAATTTTCGTGTCGTCTGGAACATGGAAAATATTTATGTACAATAAACTCTCTGTTTAAGAAAATTGAGTTTGGAGAGAAAGTTTAAAACCAGTGGCCAAAAGAGATACTGAATTATCTGTGGTTTTCAATTATCTATTCTCTTCCTGGCCAAGTAGCATATGAATTCAAGAATTACTAGCAATTTGGGGCACCTGGGTGGCTCAGTCATTAAGCATCTGCCTTCCGCTCAGGTCATGATCCCAGGGTCCTGGGATTGAGCCCCACATCAGGCTCCCTGCTCTGCGGGAAGCCTGATTCTCCCTCTCCCACTCCCCCTGCTTGTGTTCCCTCTCTTGCTGTCTCTCTCTGTCAAATAAATAAATGAATAAACTCTTTAAAAAAAATTACTGGCAATTTAAAATGTTGAACAATTTAGCCATTAAAGATGAATGTAAATTCTCATGGTGGTCTCTCATCAGTTCTCATTCATCATCAAGGACACCTGTTGATTTAAAATGTGAAAGGACTCAGTGAGAGCTTGTTCTGGCCTTCTAATAAGAAGTTATGAAAAACCAGCATTGCACCATCAGTAATTATGTGCATTTCTGAGTCCACCTACTTTTGTGAGGCAAACAATGAAAAAGAAAAATAAGACCTTTTTTGAAGGCAAAATGAAAAAAATTACTCTTAAAAAGCAAGCGTGCAAGGAATATTCTACTTCTAGTAATGGTGTTATAGATTGCCATAGATAAATCTGGCTACAGAAAGCAACCAGAAAAGCTGAATAAAATACCCATCACCACCACCACACAAAAAAATGCTGAGTATTAAGAGTATATAATGCTCCAAAATTTTCTGAAGCAAAAAAGCAACACAGTGCAGTTAGTCTTATATTCTTAAGCTTGACATTCCATGTCATTTTTTTCCCCTTGAGGTATTTGTTAATTTATAAGATTTGTGGATCCAAAGCACTGGGAAAGTAAATATAAAGTGACAGCGGAGGAGTCTGAAAAGCTTTGAAGAGCTAACACTGCCTCATGAAGTTGGGAAGACAAAAATTAGAAATCAGGGCCAGCTGAAAAGGAAAGGTCCTAGTAAATATCTTAAAATTTAGTTCCCAGAAGGTCTATACCTAAGAAGTAAGGGTGGACCAGAAATAGACAATCCTTTTGTAAGGACAAAAATCCATCTTCAAAACCTCTCAGTCCCTGAGTGAAATAAGGTGATCTATCCATAATATGAACCACTCAACAGAAAGAAAAAAAACTCTCAAGAGGACCTCAGAAAGACCCTCAAATTATTGCCACAAGTTTTAACAGGTGATTGAGATGTTGCAATCATTGGACGCAGGCTTTAAAGAAGATTAACATATTCAGAAAAGTAGATGATAGAGGATTTAACGAGAGAAATTCTAACATATTATAAATTGAAATTAAGAATTCAATAGATAAGTGTAATAGCAGATGAGGCAGTGAAGGAGAGGATCAGTAAACTGGAAGATAGAACAAGATAAAGTATCCAGACTGAAGCAGAGAAGGAATAAATGGATAAAAAAAAAATACTGGAAAGTGTGTAAGAGACGCATGGAACACAGTAAAAATATCAAATATCTATAAAAGTGTTGGAGAAGAAGAAAGAGAATGGGACTAAAGATTTAATGGGCAAGATATTGGCTATGAATTTCCCAAGACTTTCAAAAGAACTTAACCCACAGATTTAAAGAAGCTCCACCAAACCTAAACAGGACTAAAAACAAAAACAGAAACCCAAGCATATCAGTAGCCAGTCACTAAAAGTCAAAGACAAAGAGAAATCTTAAAAGCAACCAGAGGAACAAACGACACATTAATTTTAAAGGAGGAAGAATAAATTGGAGAGTGAATTCTTTAAAAAAAAAATTGAAACTGTAAATTAGGTTCTATCATCTGTGGGGTGTGCGTGTGTTTAGTAGGGGGGAAGGGGTGGGTTGTGTGTGTGTGAGAATTCAATTCAATTCAACCCTATTCTGACACTATCTACCTGGATATAACATCAGATTCTACAGGTTAAGTAAGATTCCTTCCTACAAGACTGCTCCTTCTGCCCTCCTACTTCAGATGCCAATCACAAGCCCAAATGGTTACCTGTACTTCTGACTGTAAATCAGAGGTTCCCAAGAACCCCCACATCAGGTTCAATTAATTTGCTAGACTAGCTCACAGAACTTGGAGAAACATTTTATTTACTAGATTACCAGTTTATTATAAAAGGATATAACTCAAAAGCAGCCTGAAGGAAGAGATGCATGGGGTAAGGGATCAGAGCTTCCATGCCATTTTTAGGTACACCACTCTCCCAGCATCTCCAAGTGTTCACCAACCCAGAAGCTCTACAAACCCTGTTCTTTTGGGTTTTTATGGAGGCTTCCTTACATAGTCATGATTGATTAAATCATTGGGTATTGACATTGATTCAACCTCCAGCCCTCTTCTCCTCCCCAGCAGTCTGGGTGTGCAACTGAAAATTCCAGCCCTCTAATCTCAGGATTGGTTCTCTTGGTCCCTCGGTGGGATCCAAAAAAAAATCACCTTATTAACATAACAGAAGACACCTTGATCACTCTCAACACTTAGGGAATTCCAGGGATTTGGGGAACTGTGAGCCAGGTACTGTGAATGAAGACCAAATATATATGAAAAATATATTTTGGTCATATGAATAATCAAATGTATATTTCTTATAAATCACAATATTGCAGTCCGCCCCCTGGTCTTCAAACATAAATCCCTTATAGGAAAACAATCATAAAAGTCAAAAGATAGCAGCATACTACTAAAATCTCATTCAGTTATTAGTAACCATTCAGTCTAGCCTTGTATCACATGAAAATGTCTCCCAGAGCTTGGCCATTCAAGGTTGTAGGCTTCCATTCGATCCAGTCAGGTTTCAAAAGCAGAAGTGGTCTCATATATAGCTTCACTCTTTATACCTTCGCATTTAGCTAGTCCAGTTCATATTGCTTGAAGGGCAGATTTGCATGTCTTCTGTTTTACAATACTAGGTAGGGGAGACATTCCCCAGTGAGATACAATGTCCATACCCATAATACAATCAGATAAAAGAGTTGCAACCACTTCACATAAAGCCTGTTCAAACATACAAATTCTCCTACAAACTTCTACCTTAATTCCATCAACTCTTGCATTCCTAACTGTAGCCTCCATTAGGACTTTATCAACAGGTTTTGGTTTTACAGTGCTGGGTAGGGGAAGTGTTCCCTGGCCAGACATAATACCCATTCCCATAAAACTTTCAAGGAAAATTGACACAACCTCCTTATATAACACCTGCTTAAATATTCTGACTTTCATAACTCTATCAGCTCTTGTACTTTTACAGTTTCTCATTCTAATTGTAGCCCAAATCAGGACTTTACCAGTGGATTTTGGTAGCACGGTTCCTGAGACCCCTATATCAAGAGGAAACTTCTCTAACCCCTGGTCATTTTAGCCACTTTTGGGCAAAAAAGCTTTGGATCCCCAGTGAGGGATTGAGGGACCCAAAAAATAATAAAGGAAAAGTTACATAAAACACTAGAACAAATGGAAATAAAATCATAAATTGGCATATGTAAGCCCAGATACATCAGTAACCGCAGGAAATGTGAATATATTTGTTTTGTTAAACTTGAGTAAATTAAAGATTCATGAGTGTAACCACTAAAAAAATAGTGAAAGAATGTAAAACTAACAACAAAAGTACTGGATTCATTCAAAAGAAGGCAAAAAAAAAAAAGGAAGTAAAGTAAAAGGAATATTGAACATGCGGAACAAATTGAAGAAAAAGTTGTATACAAATACAAATGTATCAGAAATAACAATAAATAGGGAGGCCTGGGTGGCTCAGTCGGTTAAGCGGCTGCCTTCGGCCCGGGTCATGATCCCAGGGTCCTGGGATCGAGTCCCACATTGGGCTCCTTGCTCAGCAGGGAGCCTGCTTCTCCCTCTCTCTCCCTCTGCTTGTGCTCTCTCTGTCAAATAAATAAAATCTTAAAAAAAAAAAAGAAATAACAATAAATACAGAATAAATATTTCAATTAAAAGATTTCTTGGTTGTGAATATATAAAACCCAACTTATGAGCTTATAAGAGAACCACTTTAAATATAAAATATGGAAAGTTTACAGTACAGAATTTCCTCAAAAAATTAAAAATAGAATTACCATATGATCCAGTAATTCCACTACTGGGTATTTACCCAAAGAAAATAAAAAGACAGATATGAAAAGATATATGCACCCCTATGTTTACTGCAGCATTATTTACAATAGCCAAGATATGGAAGCAACCCAAGTGTCCATCTATAGGTGAATGAATAAAGAAGATGTGATATATAAGTAGATAGATAGATACATAAATACATACATACATACAATGGGATATTACTTAACCATAAAAAAGAATGAAATCGCCATTTGCAACAGCATGGATGGATCTAGAGTATATAATGTTAAGCAAATGAGTCAGAGAAAGACAACTGCTATATGATTTTATTCATGTGGAATTTAAGAAACAAAACAAATGAAAAAAGAAAAAAAAGACACAAAAAACCCCAGACTTTTAAATATGGAGAATCAACTGGTGGTTCCCAGAGGGGAGGCAGGTCAGAGGATGGGTAAAATAGGTGCAGGGGATAGAGGACACTTGCCATGATGAGCACTGAGTAATGTATAGAATTGTTGAATCATTATATTGTACACCTAAAAGTAATATAACACTGTATGTTAATTATACTTGAATCAAAAAATTTTTTTAAAAAGATATGTAAGTTTGAAAGTACAATGGTAGTGTTTTAGTTAGGGTTTATTTAATGAAGCAGAACCACTATGAGAAAAAGGAGTAAGAAGCTTCCGTAGGAATTAGAATTTATACAATTAGGGAGTTAGGGTAGAATTTTCTGAGAACATTACCTGTGTCTGGTGGTGGCCTAAAGTAGGCTAGCAGGGCAGGCATTTGGGAAGAAAAGCTGAATGTGAAGCTGGGGAAGTGAGGACAAAAGGGAAGCCATGCAGATGAACTAGTTTGTGTTTTCTCCTCCAACTTTGAGCACAAGTATGGCCTGGAGAAGCCAGCATCCTTCCCCATGGAGGGACCTGCACACCTGGTTCAGGACTGGGAGAGGCTGAAGAAGGACATCTGGCAGAAACCGCAGGAGCTACCGTCCTGGCTATTAATCCATACCAACAAATGAGCCAACAGATTAGTAACAATGTCCATAACTTTTGCTTCATTTCTGCTTCCAAATCACATGGAAATTTCTTTTATGGCTAACCCTAACCCAGAGATGGTTCTGACAAACATAAATCAGGTTCCTTGGTAACTTGGTGCTCATGCTCAAATACTCAGCCTCTGCTAGGGCCTGTGAAAAGCCAGATGCTATTTTTTCAAAAAGAAAAAAAAGCTCTCTCATCCTCTGCAGTTGCGCAGAGGATAGAATAGCTTGCTTCAGAATCCTAAAGGTTTGTGCTGTTATTGGCTTACAGAGAAGGGACCTATAAAAGATACCATACAGTATTCTTATCTCTTACCATTACATCAGATGCCATTGAATCCTTGTCATGTGACTCAAGCAGCGGAAGAGCTTGCATAGCAGCCTGGACAAGTTACAGAGCCTTTTTATTCTGGCCCCAACTGAAAACTGGCCAAATTTTGGGTTACTTGGTAAACAGGTATGAGGAGCATGCCCAGATTAATTATATGCTGCCTCAGAAATCCAAAGAAACTTAGTATGTGTTGTGCCCCCTTTCCAGTGGTAGATGCCACCTTATTTATCACCTTGGAATGAATATCTTGATATACCCAGATATACCCAGATAACTGGGGCTCTACAAATTTCACCAAGGTCACAAGCCCCTGAATGTTTGGGGGGTTTAGGCATACATATGTCTTACCAAGGTGTCTAAACTAGTTGCTGCTTCCTGCTCATCAGATTCAATCAGGACATTATCATCAATGTAATAGACCAGTATGATGTCCTGTTTAATGGGGACGTAGTCAAGATCCCTGCAGACTATATTATGATATAGGACTGGAGAATTGACAGACTCCCTGAGATAAGAAAGTAAGCTCTGTGAACTACAAAAAAACTGCTTCTGATGGTCTTTGCCAAAAGATACAGAGGAAAAAGCATTTGTCATATTAGTAGCTACATTCCAGGTGCCAGGGGTTGTATTGATTTACTCCAGCAACGAAACCACATCTGGAACAACAGCTACAATTGGAGTCACTACCTGATTAAGTTTAAGATAATCTGTTGTCTTTCTCCAAGATCTGTTTGTTGTCTGCACAGGCCAAATAAGTTGAATAGGAAATGTAGTACAAATCACTATCGCTGCATCGTTTGGTCACCCAATACCTTACACTCGTACAGAATGTATCAGATCAACTATCTGCTGGCTCACATTACAAGCTACAAAGCACCTGATACTGTACACCAGCTTTCAGAATGTAGTGTCAGCTGCCTCACTCATTTTCCCAATCTCACAAAATTTTCTCCAGTTGCTAATGCAGAACTGTGCAGGGAAGGGAATTACGGGAAATATACTTCCAGTTTAGCTAAACAGAAACTCAACACAGATGGTTTGGAACCAGAGATGGTTGTTGAAGAAGGGAGGCTCAAGGTGGTGAGACTAATTAACAAATTTTAACAATTGAGAATAAAAGTAATGGGAACCTATAATTATTAGTATATAAGAATACTAAACCAAGGGCACTCATACAGAACATATTGTAAAGGAAATACCCAAAGGCTTGCTTGAGGAATGTACAGAAGAAGAAACAGTTGCCAAAGAAAGTCTTCAATCTATTAATTAGGAAACTGGAAGAATGATATGGCCAGAGACCAAAATAAGAAAGGAAAGAAGAGGGGAGAATTATGGGATATTATGTTTGCCAAGGTAGAGGTGACCTGTAGATATTTAAAAACATAGAATTAAAGAAAGTTGCAATGTAAATGGCTCTGAGATGGTTAATATATTAATAACTTAAGTTTCAAGACAAGTACTTAAAACCATGATCTAACTCACAAGGATCATAAACACCGAGATGGTATATCTATCTTTGGATAAAGATATAGATGTGGACATATAGATGAGTGTGTGGATATCTTCTATATTTCCAATGACATTACTTTACCTGAAAGTTATATTAAATTTGCTTTAAGCTCCTGTTCCTATCAAATGGAAATGCTGATGTACTCTCCAAGATTTCTTCAAAGTCCAGGGGGTTGACATTCTCATGATCAGACCTTGCTGTAAGTTCTTATTCCTTCTGAGTTCTTCATTTCACTCATGTGTCATATCCACCTGCTGTTCTCTTCCATTGGTATATTCGTGGGCTGCAACTTGCTTTCCTTAATTTCCCCATATCTCTACCCACACAAGTAACTTTTATGGGTAGAGATTTAGCTTAAGTTTGGAATGATAGAGAAGAGGTGTTTAGCAATATTTAGTGGTCATCTGGCTATCCCTACCCCCAGAAGTCTCTCTCTACGTGATACGGCCCTGGAGGTCTCTCCGGCCATGTTGATGATTAGCTCCTTCTTCTTTTCATTCCCTTCCCACCCCCATTTTTTTGTATCTGCAAATTCCTTTCTATCTTGTGTTTGTGGAACAGTTTGTTCTCTCTTTACTTATCTGTCTCCTTCCAGTTGTTATCTGGGTGCCCAAACTAGTTGATCAAGGTATTTGACCAAACAAAGCCATCTTCTGCCCTAAGGGTCAATAAAGCCACTGTAATCAATTATGGTTTAAGTACCAAATTAAGGTAATGCATAGATAGATGATAGATAGATAGATAGATAGATAGATAGATAGATAGATAGATAGATAGATAGATAGAAGAAAGGAGGAAGAAAGGAAAGAAAAAGCCAGAAAGGAAGAGAGGGAAGGAAATAGGGAGAAAGAGCTGACTATACACTTATTCCTTTCACCATTACTCTCCTTCTTAAATATAGAATTTGTTTTTTCTTCCTTTCCAAAAATGTCAGTACTGATAAACATAAATCATAAGCCTTTAAAAACAAGACAAAAAAGGAAACTTGCCCTAGAAACAAGTCTGCAAGTTGCAGCTGATTTACTTAAAATGGGGCAAAGGTCCACTTTACCATTGCCCAGTCTACAGAAAGGCACAAAATGTAATGAAAGAATTTGAGTGAAATTCAGCTCTCAGAGTAAATCCCTGGGTCTTGTATCTCAAAGCCTGGAAAGTAAACAAATTTCTTTAGGAAACAGGTTCTTTTAGGTGGTCACATCTGAGGTCTATAATGACAAATGCAATAAGTATATCGTGGTGGGATGGAGGGAGTGGTTATCCCAGAATGGAATACAGTGTTATTAGTAGAGAATGCCATCATTAAAAAAGATGAACAAATAATGTTTATTTTAGGTTTGGGCTATTTCGTTATTTCATTTTATATATTTTTTTAAAGATTTTATTTATTTATTCATGAGAGAGAGAGAAAGAGGCAGAGGCAGAGGGAGAAGCGGGTCCCTGGAGCCCGATGCAGGACTCGATTCCAGGACCCCGGGATCATGACCTGAGCCGAAGGCAGACGCTTATCCATCTGAGCCACCCAGGTGCACTTTATTTTATATTTTTTATGTATATATTAACTATTTTATTTTATTTTTATTTATTTTATTTTATCTTTGATTTGGTTATTTTTAGATTTAGATACTCAGTCACTTCCTTGAAAGTCATTCAGTCCTAAACACTGTGTCTTGTCCCACCCTACCTACTACTTTTTTCTCTGCTACTTCCCACACACTCCTATAGTAATTAAGGGCCACTTGTTTGCAGCCTATAGACCCTCTTATGCTTGCTCCTGTTTCAGTATAAATTCTCATGCATTTTCACTGCCTTTCTTCCTTTGCACTTACCTGTAGGTGTAAGCAATATTTAGTGGTCTAAATATTAGACCTAATATTTAGGTCTCTAATCTCTACTTTAAGACCCAGATGGAGTCCCATCTCTTTCAAGCAGCCTGCTCAGTTTAATCCAGAGCACTCTATTAGTCTCATTACTCAATTCCTACCATATTTTCAATTAGTCTCACACAGATTGGAAAATAATCATTCCCTAGGCCTTGTTTTTCTTTTAGAGACCCTATAATGCTCCCTCCCCCACCACACACACACACACACACACACACACACACAATGAGGGTCCATAATTTGGTGATCAATCTTAACTAATTGGTTAATAGACTGATAACAGAACGATTAACTTCTCAGATGCTTTGGCCATTCTCCAATACAGACTGAAGTTTAGCCATGGCCAACATTAAAGCAGTGGAATTTTCCAGTGAAATTCCATTTTCTTTTTTAATTTTTTAATTGTTATGTTAATCACCATACATTACATCATTAGTTTTTGTGAAATTCCATTTTCAGCCAGTGTTTTTTTGAGGAGTGACAGTTCAATTTTTAGATAGGAAGGATTCTAGAGAAATAAGCAAAAAGCTATGCAAACTGTGAAATTCCACAAATGTGTTGACATCTCTGTCCTTAGTAGAATGGGCCCTGATTAAACTTATTACCACCATTGTTCTGGAAAGTAATGGTTCTCCCTATAGCACTGAAAAGGAAAGAGTGGCGGTGGGGGACGTGGTCAGCAAGGGGTAATGAAGAAGGAGTTCAAATGGAAGCTAAGGGATATGGGTTTTATTTCTAGTTTTGCCACTTAACTACTTTGTGACCATGAGCACATGCCCAAATCTCGGAAGCCTTTTTCCCTCTTCTGTTAATAAAAACACGGACTTCCACTGTCCTCTAAAAGCAGCCTCCTCATAGACCATAGAAGATGGACCTTTGACAATGGACCAAACAGCCTCTCAGACTCTTAACAGTAGTCATTCCAAACAACACAAAAAACAATCTAGGGTCTGGGTGAGGGAAATTATTTAATTTGATAGCATGAGTGAGTATAGCTAATGCTTCATGGAAAAATTAATCTTTAAATCATGGATTCAGAATCGTAAAATATAGATGCTGCTACAATTTCTACAAAAAATACTTTATAATTGTATAGAATTTCACATTTTTTCTTTTCCAAATGAATCTTGAGAAGGCTTTGACATTAGGGACAGCAAAGCCTTGGCAGTAAGGAGAAATTCAAAGCTAGGAGGAGTACATAATTGCTTGGATGAAAGTCTCAGTAGATTTGACTGCCATTTTCAGGCTTTGATACTTAATGGAGGCGTGAGTATAATTACACAATTTTTTTGTGTGTCTATACTCCCATGTATTAAATGGGAAGAGAATTTTATGAAAGACTTAGAGTATCACAAAATCAGAAGTCTATAGGGACCAGAGACATGAGCTGTAGTAAGTAATAGGGAGTAAGTAAGATGGAGTGTAGTATATTAGAGAGATCAGGCCCAATTTAAACAACCTGACTGGCATCAGGCAAGCAAATTGCTTGGCACAATATTGTAATGTCATTTGATTTTTCATGTATATTTGATATGTGAACCTTTAGATTTTTGGCATTTAATTTAAAAATTTTTGTCACTTTGCAGATCAAACAAAACCTGTTTGTGGGTCACTATGTGAACTCTACCTTAGAGTGTATCATCAAAAAAGAACATTAAGAGATCATACCTGATTCTGTCTTCAGTTCCTCATTTTATAAGTACAGAGAGCCAAACTGCAAGAGACCACCTGGTCAGTGAACATTTTATGTTCAACAAATATACCAGACATTATGCTAGAGACTGGGAAATATTTAGTGAACAGGAGAGACATAATCTCTAATATCATAGAACTGTCCTGTTGGACCAAGGAAATTACATCCTAGATAGTCAAGACTCTCAACAACCAACTTAGATTCCTTCCAAATCCATTCCCGCCTCCCACAGTACAGAATCTGTTGTTGCCTTGGGCTGGATAAGGCACTCTCAGTCACTGGAGTGTTCAGATAATCAGAAATATTCTGCAAGGAAGTTGGGCTGTGTCACAGCCTCTTTATTCACTACTTTAACAAGAAAGATAAGTAAATGGTAGTAGAAGAAATGTATTGAAATGATGGAAAAGTTTTTTTTTTCTACTTGATAGAAATGACATTCATAATTTTATCTTACATGGTAATTTCCTAATGTGATATGGCTTAGATGTTTTAAGTGAATTTTGGGGAAATAAAAGTTCTTTTGGAAATTATTGTGTTACCACTTGGTGAATAGTTGTAGAGATAGCAGAACAATTAAGACCTTATTGGCATTCACATGGTCTTGGTCCCTTCCCACTTAATAGCTTTTGCTCATTCTGTTCTCTCTTTACCTCTCTGGAATGTCTTTCTGCATGTTTAAATCCTGTCCGTTCATCAATGGTGTCTCTTCAGTAAAGTGGGTTATCTCTTCCTCTGCTGAATCCTCATCATGTTTATTTCTTATTCCAGTAACATGATGAGTTTCTTAAAGGCATAGGTAAATAAGTGATTTTTTTTTTGCCTCAAATTATGGAGTACATCCTCCTGTGTTTAGAATAATAGTATCATCTTAAATTGTGTGTTCACTTATAAATCTGTTCTACTAGGGAAATGACATAAATACAATAAAAATTAAGGACGCCTGGGTGGCTCAGTTGGTTGAGCATCTGCTTTCAGCTCAGGTCATGATCCCAGGGTCCTGGGATTGAGTCCCACATCGGCTTCTTACTCAGCGGGGAGCCTGCTTCTCCCTCTGCCAGTTTCTCCCTCTGCTTGTGCTCTCTCTCTCTGACAAATAAATAAATAAAATCCTTAAAAAAATTTATAAAAAACAATAAAAATTAAGATAAGTCCCCTCTAGCACTATGCAGGGCATACATAATGCCCCCTCACAGGTTGGGGGAAAGGAAAACAAAATCTGTTGCAGTGGGGAGATAGAAAGGGCCAGGAGAGAAAAATCACTCTTTCAGATCTGTACAGGAAATTTTTTTTTGTATGTCGTAGGATAGAGAAAAAAATACGAATTGGATATTAGTTACTTCATTTTAGACAATTCCAGAAATAAGTCATTTACTCTTTTTGTTGCAGAAGGAGCATCTTTTTGCTTCTCAGTACTTTTTCAACATTATACCATTTTCTCTTTCTCTTACAAAGATCTGCTAGGTTCTACACAAACAGAACTAAATTTATATTAGGTCCTATTCTAGGTAAGCAGAATATTTGGGGAAAGAGAAAATACTGCCTTATCCATACTACTCATATCAAAATATGCCCAATCCTTCATAATAGCAGAGCAAGTATTACATGACGAAAGGACAGAACACAAAGCATGGAAAGTAGGGAAGGGAACTTTCAGAAGGAAGCTGTTGGAATAACACACAAAATCAGAGGACATATAATCAGCTATATAAATTGTGAAACATAGCTCATGGCCCTATTTCTTCAAGGAAAATGTAAAAATCAGATTTTTAAAAACTAGGCAAAAACTAAGATCAAAGAAAAATTATGAGCACAGTCTTGCAGAGAAACCTGGATTAGCTCTGAGGTAAATTGATACAAGGCCAGTATCATTATGTAAATTCACATGTATGTGACAGAATAAAGGACTAATACAAGACCAAAAAATGAGGAACTTCTAGCAGCAGAGAGAACCATGGCATCAGGGACTTCATTTGAAGGGATTCCCCAGGAAACTTCAACCATGAAGTGCTGTTGGAGTCAGAAAGAGAACTAGGCTTAAAGACAGAGTCAATGGTGCCTTCCTTTCCTGAGGGATGTAGATCTTTAAGGCCTCAGCTGCCAGATACAGCCGTAGGTTCAGACTGAGATAAAATACAACTCATTTCTTCAGGAGGGCTCTAGAATATAGCTAGATTTTCTAGAGGCACTGAGCCTCATTTGAAAGATTGTTGGCCTAATGATCCCTCAGGAAACTCACATTCCTGTCTTAGCTCCTGTGATCACAGATGAATCTACCTACAAAAACTGTCTAATGACCTAAATCCTACCTACATTTTGAAGAAAGTATTTGTTGAAAGAAATGGATTCTGTTCTCCCTCCTAGACTCTTCCTCTATCCCCATTCTCATATTCTTCACCTCTGGATCAGCCAAATGTACTCTGGTGTAATAATTATTTCCATTTAGTGAGTATCTATTATGTATCAGATACTGGTGAGAGATGTCTTACCTGTCTTATTTCATATTTTTTTCATCAACCCTACAAAGTTGAAGAAACAAAGACTCATAAAAGTTAATGGAATTGCTCAAGGCTGGTTAGTAAATGGCAAAGGTAGAATTTGACCCTAGACATATTTACTTCCAAAGCCTGCCAGAAGCTTGGGAAAGGATTAGGAGTTAATACACCTTAAATAATTAAAACTATCACCTTAGTTGGCTAATCCTCAGCTGCACCAATAGAATGTCACAAATAGTGGTCAGGCAGCTGGTTTTTAACCACTGCACAGAAGTTTCAAATGAAATACTGTTGTTATGCAGATTGCCTGGCTTAGGAACAAAAAGCAAACAAAATCCAAAGCTTTAGCAAGGACTTTGAAGATAAGAAGCTTTTAAAAAGGAACGAATGATTGTTTAAAAATGCTATTGAGGGATGCCTGGGTGGCTCAGTCATTAGGTGTCTGCCTTTGGCTCAGGTCATGATCCCAGGGTCCTGGAATCGAGCCCCGCATCGGCTCCCTACTCAGCGAGGAGCCTGCTTCTCCCTCTCCCACTCCCCCTGCTTGTGTTCCCTCTCTAGCTTTGTCTCTCTCTGTCAAATAAATAAATAAAATCTTAAAAAAAAATTGCTATTGAATGAGTTTCCAGGGAGGCTATTGTTATGTTTAAAAACAAAACAAAAGAACTTTGTGTTTTTCATCAACCCTACAAACTTGAAGAAACAGAGGCTCGGAAAAGTTAACGGAATTCCTCAAGGCTGGTTAGTAAATGGCAAAGGTAGAATTTGACCCTAGACACATTTACTTCCAAAGCCTGCCATAAGCTTGGGAAAGGAGTAGGAGTTAATACACCCTAAATAATTAAAACTATCACCTTAGTTGGCTAATCCTCAGCTGCACCAATAGAATGTCACAAATAGTGGTCAGGCAGCTGGTAAAGTGTTGAAATACACAGAAGAGTGAATAAACCACAATCTTTAAAGAATGATTATACATCAAACACCCAAGTAATGGAAGGAATATACTCTGAGTGTCTTTTTCCCATCATGTCTCATTGAAAATGTCACTTTCGAGTAAGGGAGAGAGTTGTGTATTTCTAAGGGAAAAAACATTCTAGGCAGAGGGATCAGAACTTTTAAAGGCCCGGAGGCAGCAATAACTCTGGCAAGTTCAAGGCAGGTTCAAGGACAGTGAAAGTCCAGTTCAACTGGAATAAAGATAATGAGGAAAAGCATTATGAAATAAAGCCAGAGACAAAATGGAGGGCTTGGTTATATGGGGCCTGATCATGTGGGCCTTGTAGATCTACAAGGACTTTATGTTTTATTCTGACTGATTTTGGGAGCTATTGGAGAGTTTTGAGCAGAGGAATGTCATGAACCAATTTACATTTTAAACTGATCAATCTGGCTGAGGGCAGAACCAGAAAGACACTTTAGAAAAGATCATTGCAACAATCCAAGCAAAAGATGTTGGTTTAGCTTAGGGTGGCAGTAATGGAAGTAGTGAGAAGAGATCAAAATATCTATGTGGTCTGGACAGGATGTGCTTGCATTTCTATTATCACTCACTTATGCTTAAATATGTTCACTTATGTGTGCTTATACTTACCAGTTTCTATGCTTTTTATTCCTTCTTGCATCATAGATATGTGTTCACTTTACTTCTTCCTTTAGAATTTCCTTTTGTGAGAGTCTGCTGTTGGCAAACATTTTTTTCTGAAAATGAATTTATTTCTCCCTTATCTTTTTTTCCCTCCCTTATCTTGGTTGGCAAGTATTTCCTCTGCAAATTGAAGATTTGCGTTCCATTCTCCTATAGCTTCCTTGGTGTCTGTTAGTTGAAATGTTGCTCCTTTGTGGTAATCATCTTTTTCTCTCTGACTTACCTTAAATCTCTCAGTGGTCTTTGTTGTTGGGCAGTGTCTCTATGATATGACTAGATATGCATTTCTTTGTGTTTATCCTGCTTGGGATTCCTTAGGATCCCTATGTCTATGAATCAATGTCATCTTTCAGGTATGGAAAATGCCAGCCATTATATCTTCAAATATTGCCCAAGTCTCTTTCTTCGTCTCCTCTTTGTGGAACTCCACTTATATGTACGTTACACCTTCTTACCTCATCTTCTCCCGTCTCACAGCTGTACATTCAGACTCTGTATCTCTTTTGTCTGTGCTGCATGTTGAATTGTTTTGCTTGGCCTAGTTTTCAATTTACGGTGACTTGGTTCAGGTGTATCTGCTCTGCTGGTAAGTCCACTTATTAAGTTTTCTATTACAATTATTATATTTATCATTTCTGAAAGTACTATTTCATCATGATTCAAATCTCTTACACCATATTTTATATTTCATATTTCCTGAAAATATTTTCAAGCTTGTATTTGATTTATTTTAAATCATGAGTTTTATTATTTCAACACTTGAAATTTTTCAGAGCTCCATTTCTGTTGGATTTTACTTTAGACTTGTTTCCTTGCGCATTTTTGGGTTTTGACTGTGTGCATGTCCTTACAAAAATATTTGTGGGAATTCTCAAGGCCTAGAGTGTTGGTACATTCTTTCAGAGGGGACTTGAAGAGAGGATCATGAAGCACTAACAGTTTGGAACCTTTTTATTTATTTTATTTAAAGATTTTATTTATTTATTTGACAGAGAGAGACACAGCAAGAGAGGGAACACAGCAGGGGGAGTGGGAGAGGGAGAAGCAGGCTTCCCACTGAGCAGGGAGCCCGATGCAGGGCTTGATCCCAGGACCCTGGTATCATGACCTGAGCCGAAGGCAGATGCCTAACGACTGAGCCACCCAGGCACCCAGTTTGGAACCTTTTTAAAGATTGTATTCATTTATTTATTTATTGAGAGAGAGCAGGGGGAGGAGCAAAAGGGGAGGGAGAAGGAGGGGGAAAGAATCCCAAGTAGACTCCACACTGAGCACAGAGCCCACCATGCGACTCAACCTCATAACCCTGAGATCAGGACCTGAGCTGAAACCAGGAGTTGAACACAACCAACTGAGCCACCCAGGCACCCCTGGAAACTTTTTAAGATAAAAACTCAGTTTCAGATTTTTGAGGACTCCTGTAGTTAACTTTTTTTAATTAACATATCCCCTCTCCTACCATACACCGCCTCCCCTACCATCTACATCCTGTACACGTGTGGTACATTTGTTGTATTTTCTTAGTGAATTTAAATTTAGCTAGCAAACTGTCATAATGGCCAACTTTTTTTTAAGATTTATTTGAGGGAAGGGGGTGGGGGCTCCACTATGAGTGCAGAGCCTGGCAGGGGACTTGATCTCATGACCCTGAGATCATGACCTAAGCTGAAACCAGGCGTCAGACATTCAGCCGACTGCACCACCCAGGTGCCCCAGGCCAGCTTTTTTAAAATAACTTTTTAGGGACATTTTCCCCATTTTTGTTCAGCACCAAAGCAACTTTCCTTGAAGTAGCCTCATGTTGGGAAAAGAGGGGGGTTTGCATCTGGTTCAGACTTAAACTGCGAATGGAACTTTATGAGGGAAAGGTCTCTTATTAAAGTTCCCTGTCAGCAGGTTCTGAGTGCGGCTTCTGTTCCTGTTCCAGTGAGGCGATGAAAACTGAAGTTCAAGTTTGCCAGGTTCAGCATATGCTCCCAGAGTAAAAGTGATTTCCTCTTATGAGGGAAAAACTTCTAGGTTTTCTCCTACAGATAGATTTTGGCCTGAAGAATCCCCACATTCTTACAAGATCTTCAGTGCAATTAATAAGGCTTAATAAGTATTTTCCTCAGCCTTTTAGTTATTTTCAGTTGGATACCTGACCAAACATTTGATCAGAACACAAGTCCATTTTTTTCTCTCAATCAATGAACAATATTTGAACCTCTATTATCATGCTGGATATTTGAGAAGGCAGTCATGTGTTATATGTTATTCCTGTACTTGAGGAGTTTTCAGTCAAGTACAGGAAGAAGTGCATCAAGACTATTTAATGTAAAATTTTGCTGAATTGTTGGAAAGTTCAATATTATTTGTAATGCAGTATCCCTGTGCTTTCCCCAAATGCAGTTGGAGTAATTAAGAACTCAACTCTGTGGCAAGAGATCTATGAATCATTACTCTCTGTACCAACACCTCATTTTTTTCCTGGAGATTCAGAACTCCAACAGAAGAAAACCAAGGAACAAAACTGGGTGGATATGGGGATTTTAAGGATATTATCACTGGCCAAAACCCTGTTGTGTTGGGGCCATTAAGACGCTAATATATTTTTTTCTTTCCTGACATCTGGACCTGCTTCCCTTATGTGAACCATGAGTATAACCTTCCTGGGGAAACTACTATCACCAAAATTGTCAAGGAGATCTGATAAGTGTCACTTCCAGTACTAACTCTAACAATGAGTGTCGCTTATGGAGTCATTATTTTATGGTTTCATGTGATCATAAGGTAGTTCTATGGACACTGAAAAACCTGTATCAGACCTGCACCTGCCATAAGATTCAGGTATACTTTTTTAATCCCAGGAAAATACTCAATGCATTTTTCATGATTAGAACATTAGATTTTATTTATATAGCATAGAAAAAATCCAACAAATCAACTTTAAACGGTGACATATTTGATACCATGTCTTTATTTACACAGCATTCTGAGAACAGCAGATCTGAAAGGCAAACCAAGGTTAATGTTCTGGCAATCAGCTGAAGTTAATTGATGGAGACATTTCAGGGTAAAATAAAATTATCTTGACAGCTTTTCATTAGGATAACAACCTGACAGTCAAGGACTACCTAATTTTTTTCCTAATCATGACAAATTATTATTAATAGCAGCTTACACATGTATTACATCTTGAGAGATCCATGCAGACCTTAGAGCATAAATTGGGGAAGTATCCCCCCCCATTAGCTAGATTCCGGGCATTCCTAAAATAATGATATAAGAGTAGTTTATTCCAAATAAAGTTCAAATGGTGTTTAACTTCTTAAATTTAGACCATAAGTCAAAGATCTAAAAATATGAGGAGTGTTAAGAGGTAATGTTCCAGAAATTTTCACCAAATAATTGTAGCCCACATGAGTAATTTTTCTTTTCTGTTTTTGAGAGAATGACTCACTGATCAGAAAATTTTGCTTTACTCACAGAATATACATTATATAGTTGATGTGAATAAATCTTTTATGACTTTGGGGAATGGGTCATAATGTCGTAAGATGAAGGGGAAAAAGGAAACTCTTTTCATTTGGACACGTTTTCTGGGATAGACTTGGGAATAGTTCACCAACTTTCTGGTGAGAATTTGATGGCTTTCATTCCACTAAGCCTTGAGATCATGCCTTTATATATTGATGAGTGCTGGAAGAAAGAGCAGAACATGGAAGATAAAATCCTGGGTGGAAACTGGAGAAACTTCATCACTTTGGCCCATCTTTACATCCTTCTAAGAATCCAGGAAAACTCCAGAAGAGTAGTATGCAGAGAGGAGCCTGGCAAGAGGCTATCCAGGTAAAGTGAAACTGAACACAAAATTGGGAATTCCTGACTAAAGGTGAACAGGCCTGCCCCTAAAATTTATGTGGCCTGGGAATTTGTAAGTTAAAAATCAGTTGACAAACTGCTAAATAAAACATGTTTTATCTTCCTACCTTGAAATTGTACCATGATAGGGTTCAGAGCAGGGCATCCCAAAATATGTCACTTTGGAATACTGATGATGTTTTTTAATAATTTTTTCTTATTATGTTAGTCACCATACAATACATCATTAGTTTTTGATGTAGTGATCCACACTTCATTGTTTTCATATAACACCCAGTGCTCCATGCAGAACATGCCCTCCTTAATACCCATCACCAGGCTAACCCATCCCCCCAACCCCCTCCCCTCTAGAACCCTCAGTTTGTTTCTCAGAGTCCATCGTCTCTCATGGTTCGTCTCCCCCTCTGATCCCCCCCCTTCATTTTTCCCTTCCTTCTCCTAATGTCCTCCCTGCTATTCCGTATGTTCCACAGATAAGTGAAATCATATGATAATTGTCTTCCCTGTTTGACTTATTTTACTTAACATAATCTCCTCCAGTTCCAACCATGTTGATGTAAAAGTTGGGTATTCATCCTTTCTGATGGCTGAGTAATATTCCATTGTATGTATGGATTTTGAATTAAAGTTACTTAAGAAACAGCCAGTGTAATAAGGATACTCTGACCCTCCTCTGTCCCTCTGAAAGCAGGAAATAAATTTCCATGTGAAGGGTACTCTATCTGTACCCAGAGGGCAAAAGGCGTACTCGTCACCAGAGAGAGGGAATTCAGGGCCAAGAAGGCTGGATAAACAAATTTTGTCATGTCAATTCTTCACAAATTCTTTGTCTAAAAGGTAAAAAAGCTGCCTGCTTTGGTCCCTTCCTTGAGTCTCATATTTTTATGAGCTCCCATATGTATGGAAATTAAATTTCTTTTTCTCCTGTTAATCTGTCTTATGTCAATTTAATTATTAGACCAGCCAAAGAGCCTGGAAGGGAAGAAAGGAAAACTTTTCATCCCCTACAGCCTTCAAAATGACAAATAGAACATTTGTGTAAAGCTATTGTTTCTATACAGCTTTATAAAACTTAATATTCATAGTTATCAATTAAATTTAAAGGCAAAAATATGTACTTTAATAAATATCACATTTAAAACAAAAATGAATGAAGTTGAAGTTTTAAAATATTTTAAACTCAGTTTTACTAAATATTCTTATAGAAGTGTTCACAATTACATTATTCATGTTCCAGCTAGTTGCCAATGTAAAGAATCGGTATCCTGCTTCTTGGCATTTCGCCTAGTTGTACAGATCTAAGGGGAAAACGAATTGTTTAATATTGCAAAGTATTCCTTAGCCAAATACAACTGTTGTGAATATTGCACCAATCCATGAATATTTTCAGAATCATGAATTGGAATGCAAAGATGAGCAAGAAAAAAGATGTTTAGCACTACTGGGAAATGATGCTTTATTCTGCAGGAATCTATTGCTATCTGAATCTCATGATACCTGAGTGGAAGGATTTGACAAATTAATTCATCTTAAAAATTTTTTTGACAGAAGAGGTTTAAGAATTCCAGAATCATTGAATCTGTTTTTAGAAGCCTCTGGGAAACACACCCACGTTACATAAAGAACATTCACAGATGACCTGTGGAGGCAGGCATAAGTGTAGCCCCAGAGGACACAGGAAGAAAGCTTCAGGAGGGCTTGTTCCCTGATGGTTTGGGTGGGGAAGGGGCTGTGGATGGGATCAGGGACGGAAGCAAGGAGTTATTTGGAGATGCAACTCTTTTGTGAGGTTTCCACACCAACAAACTTTGAAATAGAATTGTAATTGCTCACGTGACCCTCTAGATTTGAAGTGTATGGTATGTTTCATGGAGTGTTTTCCTTCATCAGTGTCTATCAAGGATTCTTCAAATAACCCGAGACTCTTTAGAATCTATTAAGAAACAGTTTCAGAAAAGCTCTCCAGACCCCCATTTCAGCTGCTACAATAAGGTAAGATAAAAGGAATGGAAGCTAACTACCTCTATGATAGGCTCAGCTTTTAAAAGTATTTGTTACATCTGGCTTCTGGTTTTGTTTTGTGTTGTTTTGGGGATTTTTTTTTTTGGCAATAGGACAGAGGTTAAAGCTGTGGAAAAGAATAGCACAAAGCTACATGATAATGAAAAACTGGACTTTTATTGTATATTCTTTTATTTCCAAAGACATCAGACCACAATGTTTTACACATTTTTAATGAATTCCATTTTTTTTGCCTGTGATTTTTGCCACCAAACAACCAGATAATTAGTACTTAAAAATGACAATACTAAAAATTTAAAGAGAAAGAGTGTTGCTATGGAAATTATTCTATGTACATATGATAGGTGAGTGTCTTGATTTGAAATGTGAGGTAGTCTCAGAAGAAATACAAGTTTAAACTGCGCTAATAGTATAAAAAAAAATCCACTAACCTACATGAGAAGGACACTATTTGTGTTGAAGAAGCTCTCACATTATATTTATATTAAAAGTATGGTCAGAAACTGAATTAAAAATTTGAAAATTCCCATTCTGTTATTTGTGTTTAATCAGTTAGTACATAAGCATCAAGTTTGGAAGAAAATGAGCACATGTCCCCTTTTACGACAGGAGTGGGAATGGGTCACTGATAAATATTCAGTGTAGGGATGGTGTATATGCCAGAATATCAGGGTCTAAATCAAAATCACTTTACTGAGCAAATACATAGTCTCTAAAATGGTGTTCTAAACAAATTAGAATGCCATCTGCTATGCTGAAAGGATTGGGCATAATGAAATATGCTTTGAACACAAATATTCCATGATACCAGTGGGCTTATGTAGACACTGGAATTCCCACAGCACTGAGAAAGAAGTCAGATAGGTTAGAAAAAGGCAGAGATCCTGCTGGAAGGACAGGGGTGTTGTTTTGACTATTTGTTTAATAACTTTTCATTGAGAAGCTGGTTCCTAGACCCACGATATAACAACTTTCTTTAGTCTCTAAATAATCTGTAAATTCTAGAGAACTTATTTCTCGTGGCAGGCTTCTTAAAGGCCTTGGAGTTCTTTAAAATGTGTTTTCTGGGGGCACCTGGGTGGCTCAGTCATTAAGCGTCTGCCTTCAGCTCAGGTCATGATCTCAGGGTCCTGGGATCGAGTCCCGCAGGGAGCAGGAGACTGCTTCTCCCTCTCCCACTCCCCCTGGTTGTGTTCTCTCTCTCACTGTGTCTCTCTCTCTGTCAAATAAATAAATAAAATCTTTAAAAAAATAAAATAAAATGTGTTTTCTGGAGTTATCAGATTCAAGAGACTCTGACTCACGAGGCTTATGCCTTTATTATTTAGCAAGAGCCATTGACTTAAGTACCAAAGAACCAGAGTTCCAGCTTGACTATGACTGTGCTGCCAAAACTCTTCAGGAAAAATTAAAATCTTAGCTGCACCCAAGGAGAGGCTCACAGATAATAAGGCTATATTTTAAAAAATTTTTAAGTAATCTCTACACCCAATGTGGGGCTCGAACTCACAACCCTGAGATCAAGAGTTGCACGCTCTACAAGCTGAGCCAGCCAGGTGCCCCAAGACTAGTTTTCACTGTAACTCAATGCACAGATTAGGATCACTATTTATATCACTATTTTGTGTTGTCACCTGCACTGAGCTCAGGGTTTTCTGCTAAACACTGAAACAGGTAGATTAATTTTTTCTGGCCAGTAAGTGTCATTCAGCGTGCTATTGTTGCTATGCCTTTAATGACACCCTAAAGACTTGAAAGAGTTAATGTTCCCCCCTTGGTATCAGAGAGTAACTTAAGGCTCCACAAAAATTTAGATTCTCATTATTATAATTAGAGATAATGAGGATAAATGTGCAGAGATAATTGGTGCATAGCGACTGCAAAAGGACAACAAGCATGGACAACACTATTTGGCAGGAACACACGTTAATACATGGGGAGCAGCTGACAAGCTCTGAATGCTTTAATTCCTAAATCTATTCTGTTTCAGGTTTATACAGTGCCCATCACCTGGGCTCTATTCTTTATGACTATGTGCTGAACATTGACTGAGTCAAAATTGTTTTGTTATGAGCTATTCATATCACCTTAGGGAGGCTGGCTTATATTATGACCCTCAATTTTCCTATAAGCCATTGAACATGAAAACATATCTTAGAATAAATTAGTTCCTAAGAGGAGAGTATGACACCATGAAACTCTTATTGCTTATTCTCCCCTAAGCACTGAACTAGGAAGAAATTTTTAATGTTTTACTCCCTCTGTCAGTACTATTCCATAGATCCAGTGGTTGAGAGGAGGCTAGGGTGATGGGTGGGTGCTGGCCCACACTTTCAGTTAAAAAGACAATGACCTGAAAAGGCAGTTGGCTTGAGAGAAAAGAGAGGGTAGCTCTGTGAATTAGCACTAAAGAAAGACCTAGAGGTGATGGGTATCAATTACCTATACAGCCTCTTATCATCTCCAGGATACAATAATGGAGACTGCTTCCTCCTCTAGTCATGTAACATATCTTCTTTTGTCTCTTTATGATTTTCCTTTAACTGTAGGGCTACCCTTGGTGTTCATGTTACTGTGATTTAACTTGAGTAAATTCATGGAGGAAGGAGGAAAAGGGAGACATGTGTGGGATATGCCTAGAGTCTATATCCCCTTACAATTATACCTGCCCGCTAATACTGCTATACTTAAAGACTCTGATCCACCAAGCATTTTGCCTTCTCAAAGAGCCAGTCTAGAATGTCATATTCGAGTTTGTTACCATTTCTTCTTTAAACATTTCATCGTCCACCATTCAGATGTAAACATCTAAGTTTATAGCATTTTAGCAGCTCGTGTGTCTCTTTTGTATCCCAACAAATGCAAGTGGTTAAAGCTGTATTTGACAAAAACCAGAGGAGCAGTGTTTAATCTTCCACACTCTTTCCCTCCCCAGATGATGTTGAAGGAAACTTCAGTGTCAGTTTTCTCAATTGTCAAATGAGGACAGTTGTATTTGTAATGATTACTTGAGATATGCGGGCAAGTGCTAAGTGCTATATGAACAGTGTTATAAAAATTTAGCTCCAACAGGCATGTAAGAAGGGAATCCCTCTACATTGGAAAAATATGTCTTGAACTTCATAAAGAGCAAAATTTAGAAAAGGTTTTATGTATGTTTGTATGTATGTATTTTAGTCCTTAAAGTGTTTTAAATCAATTTTATGAATAATTGTAAAAGGATAACTTCTACGTAATGAACACCAGTGATTTAGGGACATATTCTTTATTGAATAAAATAGAATCCAAATTTTAGGTTAAAATAAGCAACTATGTGTGTGTGTGTGTGAGAGAGAGAGAGAGAGAGATTGTAAAAAATCAATGCCAAATTCTTTACCATTTATTTCTTGATTTAAAGCATAAAGCATTTTTCACATGTCAGTTTACAATATCATTTGGCCATCATCATTTGGCCATGTGAACTTCTTATCCTGAGTGTGATAGTATTTCAGCCCACATCCTTCATGGGTTTATGGGAAGCCCATCTTGCTGCTTCCTGACACTCACACAGGAGATATAATTGAAGTCTGAACTATGATTGCTTCTTGTCTTGATGAATAGTGCTTTACTTTTGTTGTGGCTAACTAGGCAATGAAAAATGAAGGTTATGAGTTCTTGATCTGCCCTGCCTTGGTTTCCTTGGGAGACCCACAAGATACCTCATGACCTTGGACAGTTTACTCCAGATCATGAAAACAGCATATTTATCTCTCTCATGACTGCTAGGGAATAGGATTTTAATAGTGTTATATCCACAAATCACTTATGGCCAAGAATTATGGCCAATCTCATTGGTAGTTCCATTATCCGCATGAAGAAACAATGGGTACTCCTTAGTAATTGAAATAGCTACCATCTTCCTGTGATCTGCAATTGGTTGAAAATTGTCATGTGACTTGCCATGGGGAACTCTGGCATCTCTTCTCCCCAAAACCATTAATGGAGTGGTTCTTAACCAAGGATGATTTACCCCTCTCACTCTAGGGGCACTTAGAAATGTCTGGAGACAGGGGTGCAAGATGGCTCAGTTGGTTAAGTGTCTGACTCTAGATTTTGGCTCAGGTCATGATCTCAGGGTCATTAGATCGAGCCCTGTGTGGGGCTCTGTGCTCAGTGCAGAGTTTGTTTGTCCCTCCCTCTGCCTCTGCCCCCATGCATTCTCTCTCTCTCTTAAATAAATAATTAATAAAATCTTAAAAAAAAAAAAGAAATGTCTGGATACATTTTTGATTGTCATGACTGGGGAGGTATTGCAGACATCTGGTAGGTAGAGGCCAAAAATGTGGCTAAATATCCTACAATATACAAGACACCTCCTCCTCCCACATATAAACATGCAACAAAGAATTATCAGGTACAAGATATCAATAGTGCTGAGATTGAAAAATTCTGTGTTTAAGGGATTCAGGATAAAGGGTTTCAGTTAGCTGACAGGGGGCAGGGAGGAAGAACCACAAGTCTGGGTAGGATCCATTCCACATTGTCTATGAAAAAGAGTCAGGTTTGGTGATAAAGTAAGATTCGGAGCATTCCTGTTAGGAGAAATACATAAGGCCCCCATTTTCCTCTTGGGACCACGTTAATGCTGCTTATACTTCACTGCTGATTCTCTAAAATAAAGCATTCAATGTTTACTTTCCCATTTCTTGATAATCTTTCAGGCAGGAAAGAAATCCAGAGCAATTAATGACATGCCACATTTCCATCATATTCCTCTCTACCCCCAGTCCAAATATACAAAGGATTGTAAATTGTACATATGGGGTAACTTGCACATCAACCTTTATGAGGAGGTTTCTAGGAGCTGCACATCATCTGCACACAAAATATGCAGGTGGTGTGGCAAAACAGCTGCAGAATAACTGATCGACTTCCAAGGATTATGTCAAGACTCATTCATATTAAGTCAACCTGGGATCTTCAATCTACTATAAACTGAACTAATTTAATAAGGGCATCTGTTATGTTTCCTTCCACTTTGCCTTCAGCAGGCATTCCTTTTTTCTAATGAGTGAGGTTTTTGTTTTTGTGTCTCATGACAGCACCTCTTCCCTCCATGAAGCACTGATCCTTTGCCAACTTTCCAGCTACCTTCTGAATAAATCAGCTATGTTCCATCAGGTGGCATAGAGGGCATTTTGAATTTTCTGTGGCAGATGGTTTGACACACCTAATTGAAGTAATATATCTTCCAGGTAGTCTTGATACGCTATAAGAAAATGTACAGCTTGTCATATTGTGACAAATCTCTGCTGGCTGAAATAGGAAATTTGGAGTAAATGTGTGGCACTCAAGCATAGACATGGCATTTTTCAAGGGAGAAAAAACCCACTTCTAGATATTCAGCTTTATTAAGGCAGACATTTATGCCAGTTACATCTAAGAAGGGCATCAAGGGCTCTATTAGCCAATTTAGGAATAGTGTTATAATGAACTGAATAAAAGTCACCTGTTCAAAATTAGGCATAATCCGGGAAAGGAATGGCTTTCAAAAAGCCCAAATAGAGGTATATAATTTAGAGAACCAAACTCCCTTACTGGCTTTCAAGATCCACAAAATGGGACTACATTTTCTTAAAATAGAATCATACTGGGGCATAATGGGAAAGAAACAACTGACTTAGAGTTCTAGCTTCTGAAAGAGTTTTCAGGTATGCTCAAAATTATCCATGGAAAGACAGTCCATGAAGAAATTTTCAGCGTCCACTAAGTGGAAGCTTTTATATATTTGGGTCTGAGTCTTTAGGTGGAAGAACTTTTGCAGTGGAGCAACAGATATAAAGAAGACTGTCCTTTTATCAGAAGCTGGATCATGCCTGTCTTCAGCCTCATAGGTTCTTTGGTGGGGTTGGTGGTACAGTGAGGAAGCCATTGCTGAGAGAATTGCTAGCACAGAACTGGAGCAGGGCTGTGGTCCTGAGAACCAGCTAGGAGGAAATGTACTATGGGGGTGGGGGGGAAGAAGAAAAAAGAGGTTTATGAGAGCAGGAATAACCCGGAGCCTGCAGCCTCCCCACACCCTACAACTCAGCAACGTCTAGACTGAAATGATTGCTAGCTTGGCCCCTTTATCCTGCCTGGGCCTCACAGATTCACTGATGTCACCCTGCCCCAGACATTCATAGAAAGACAGAGCCCCAAGCCGTTTTCCCATGGGGCTTGCTGCAATTTCTTAGAGGCCTGGTCCTTATTATTTATTATAGGTAATTATCAATTTGGAAGACACTTCCCCACCTGAGGGCTTGCTGAACATTTTCCAGAATTCCCAACATTTCCAGAACAATCTATATAGATCCTAAATACAGTGTTTTAAAATAAATCTGGTTGCTATTTATCCTATATCTCTCTTCAAATGTTCAGATGTCACCACCCCAGGGAGGTTTTCTTAGATTACTTTGTCAAAACACCAGGCCCTATTATTCCTATCTATATCATTACCCTGGTCTAGTTTGATTTATGGTACTGTTACTTGACATTGTTTTGTGTATTGGTTTGCGTATTTTCTGCTCCCCTTCCCTGGACATCCCCATTTCCTCTCTCCACCCCCATCATAAGACCACAAAGGCCAGAACCCAATAAGTCTGTCTTTTCACTGTTGTAGCCCCAACATCTAGACCAATGCCTGGAACGTAGTAGCTGAATAAATAAATTTTTTGGATCATTCCCATGTTGATTGTGACTTTCTGGCCTGGACCCTACCTGAAGAGGCTTGACATTGCCATGTATGAGAGGTAGACAAAGCAACAGGTGTTTAAGAACCTTAAATGATCTTTTCATGGATGGGGGGTTTGTTTTTTTGACTTCTTCTCTTCCAAATCTTGACCCTGACATGATGAGTTTCTCTCTTTCCTCCTCAAACCTTTGCTCTTTCTGACCTTAATACATCTTTTTGGCTCAAGCCTTATGCATCCCTGACTTTGATTTGCAGAGGCCTGTTTGGCTTTGTCCAAGATTACAATCAAATTTCTAATTTCATCACCACCATCCATTGGACCTATTCTTTCTCAGTCACCAAGACCTTCCTGTTGCCAAATCCACTTGATCCTTGTCTATCTTATTTGCCATTGATGCAACATTGATGCAACCCATAACTCTTTTCCTCTTGAAATATTTTCCTCTTTTGGTTTCTGTGCCCCTACTCATTCCCAATTCTTCTCTTTCCTTAATGGCCACACCTCTCCAGTCTCATTTACAGGCTTCTCTACTCTCCAACCATTATGAAGTGGAATCTCTAAGCCTGTGCCTCTCAGTTTTTTAATGTGTATACACTTACGCAGGGATTTGCTAAAAGGAAGATTGTGATTCAGTATGCCTGGGTTGGGGCCTGTGGTTCTGCATCTCTGATGAGCTCCCAGGTGATGATCACACTGTTAATCCAAGGCCATCTATACCCAACAATCAGAGGGATCTTTTAGAAAGTAAATTGTACCACGTCACTCTCCTACTCAGAACTCCTCAGTACTTCCCACTACACATTGAATTAAATCAAGTTATTCATCACAGATTTTTCATGAGTTGGCCCCTACCTACCTCTCCAACTTTACCTTGGGCCATTCTTCTGGCTCCGTGTACTCCAGCCACACTACCATTGTCCAGTTCTGTAAATACTTCAAGCATTGCGGTTAAGAGTGGGGTATGAGACCAGACTTCCAGGGAGCCAATCCCAACTCCACCACCACTATCTTTATGAACATGGGTGAAGAATTTAGCTTCTCTGCCTCTGTTTCTTCTGTAAAATGAGAATGATAATATCACCTACCTTATAGGAAAATTGTGGGGTCTAAAAGAACTAATACAGGTAAACAATTAGAATATAGCATGTGGACAGTGTCTAGTAAATATAGACCATTATTAACTCTTCCTCCTCGTTTGTCTTTCTCCTTGCCAGCATGTTTTCCTTTTAGCCTTTAAGAGATGCTATTCTTTCTGCCAAGAAATCTTTTCCCCTGCTCTTTGTATTGCTGGCTTCTTCTCATCCTGATAAATGAATGTCTGTTCCTGACCTCAGTTTGTATGCTGGTGTGGCCTGACCTGAATTCCTAAAATAAAGGGAATCTAGACTCTAGAATATAGACACTAGAAGTTGATTTACAGGCCTTTTAGCTCAACTGTCTTATTTTACTGATCCAGGAGTTTGTAATAGTATCCTCACTTTGATGACTGAGCTAACATTCCCAACTGTGTCTTGTGCCCTGATGCTGATTAGCTCTAGTATGCTAGTTTAGCAGAAAGTATTTGGAACTCCTTGCTGTTTCCAGATTCTTCATTCAGCCTCCTGAGCCTTTTTTTTTTTTTTCCCCAGGCACCTTGGTCTACTCCACATAAAGTTGCCTGGAAGGAAAAGAATTAGTATATGTTTGGGTGCTTTTGGAAGGAACCTGGAAACAGGTTTTAGGGAAAGACAGTTGAGAATGAGATGAAAGGAAGATTGGACCATTTTGATCAATGGCCAATTTCCTAGGACTTAAGAATGGACTCAAGGTTTGATATACTGTGCTCTCCTTTGTCCTAGCCCAAAGAATGACTTACTGCCACCCCTTCTTTCTTCCAAATCCACCTCTCTACTTTTCCCTATGCATTTTTGCCAAATTAATTTTCCAAGGACTCATCTTTGTATATGTCACCTTCCTGTTCAGCAATATTCAGTAGTCCCCCTTCTGCTTATATAATATATTCCTAGCTCTTGGCTTGAAGTTTAAGGCCTTCCATATTATGGTCCTATCCATCTCTCTTATTCTGAGTCGTGTTCCCATTATGATCCCATCTCTGCTAGAAATTTGCTTCACTTAGTTCTTCAAATGCTCTTTCCTGCCTCCATCCTTTACTCAAAGTGGTGTTCTTACATGCAATATTCTCTGTTCATCTCAGGGTGTTATCAGCAATTCCTTCCAACCCTCTGGTGATAGGTAGTCCACAGGAGGGTACATGGTATGCTGTTCTAAGAGCTCCTTCTGAATGTTGAATTTATAAAATCACCTAAGATGTGGTATTAGCCATTAACAGACATTATCCTGAAGAATAGAATCACAGCAGATCTGGAAGGAAAAAGACTTAAGTAAGTTCAGGCTAAAACTGCTTAGTCTAAGGTACTGAAGAAAGAGCCTTTTAATAAAAAAGGAGAGGTCTGCATGGAACAAAGACAAGAAGGACTTAAAATTAGTAGGGCATATATCTAGCTCAGCCTAGGAAAAGAGAACTTGGTTGTGATGGACATACAGCAATCTCATCTGAGACTAACTCCTTTGGCCTATGACTGTCTAACTCATTTCTCTTTGATCCTACCTCACTAACTACATCTGATTATGAATTCAGGTTCCTCTCTTCCTCTCCTACTCCCTCAGGTATCTTGAGTCCTAGCAGAAGGTTACCTTCCCTGGTTCAATTGGGTTTTGTCACAGGAAAAGAATATGCCCTTGTAAATATTTTGATATACTGATTTATCCATTGCTTTTTTGTGAATACAGTTATTAGGAATCAGTTCTCCACTTTCTGATCAGCCCTGGCCACCATAACTAAACTGAGCTTCTGAATCTGTACACATGAGGCCCACACCTTGGGGCAGGGTAGCCCCACTGGGTCCTGCCCTTGTGAATGAATGGCATCCAGGCCTCCTTCTCAGGCTTTTCACCTCTATCCTCAACAGTACTCATCAGTAACATTCACTGGCCTTTAGTAAAGGTGTCAGTTTTATGTAACTGCCCAGGCTCCCTAAAGAGACTGGTATCCCCGATAAAGTAAGTCTTTATGTCTTAATCCCAGGGACTGGCACACTACCTTGACTGACTATGGTCAGTGTGATATTTATATAGTCACTGTTGATCTTCCACCACTAGAATATAATGTCCATGTCATCTCTTGCCTATTATGCTTACTGCTGTATCTCCAATGCTTAATAAAGACTTCCTGGCACATATTTGGTGCTCAAAAATATTTGATGAATGAATTGTCTGAGAGGCCATGATATTCTATTCCTCTTAGGATCAATTTTTTTTATTTAAATTCTAGTTAGTTAATATATGGTGTAATATTAGCTTCAGGAGTAGAATTTAGTGATTCATCACTTACATATAACACCCACTGCTCATCACAAGGACCCTCCTTAATACCCAGTATCTATTTATTTTAAAACAAGCAAGAAAGTTAGTTAATTTAACCTGATCATGCCCCCTACTTCCTGACACCTCCCTCCCTGCATTGTCAAAGTTTTAAAAGCACTTGCTCTGGTTCCTGCTCAAATACAGTTTTTTGTGCACATGTGTGTCATGGGCTGTTGTAAGTACTTTGTATATATTCACTTTTTCGATCCTCACAAGTGCTCCGTGAGGAAGATGCTACAGTTATCCTCTTGTTGCATGTAAGTAAAGAGGCACAGGTAGTGAAGTGATAGCATCGCATGTGAACTCAGGCAATCTGGCTTCAGAGTTTGTGTTCTTTTTTTCTTTTTTTAAGATTTTACTTATTTATTTGTCAGAGAAAGATAGAGAGCACGTGCACAAGCAGGGGCAGCAGCAGGCAGAGGGAGAAGCAGGCTCTCCACTGAGCAAGGGTCACGGTGCAGGATTCGACCCCAAGACCCTGGGATCACGACCTGAGCTGAAGGCAGGCGCTTAACCTACTAAGCCACCCAGGCGTCCCAGAGTTTGTGTTCCTAATCACTAGACCAGCTGTCTCTCTGATGGTTATAGCACTTGCCTCTTTATTTGAAAACTATTGAGTTCATGAGATTATAGTTCATGTTAAAAGGGAGGCTTGGCCAAAACATGCGGGGAGGAAGACTTCTTGGTATATTGTTAACAAATCATGTTAATAATGAGCATAGTTTATTTGTTCACAGCATCATGATTAAACAAGCAGATCAACAATAGATGGGATTAGGTCAGACAAAGAGCTCAAGTTCTGCTAACTTAAAGGCATAAAATACACCATGTAGGCTATGAAAGGAAGACCAGCAAGGCTTGGAGAATGACAAAAAATTATCAGCCTTCTCCACCAGCAAAGGACTGTCTCTATCACCCTGCATGATGGAAACAAAATTAGCCTATAATACGTTCTTTCCATGGCTCTCTCTTTCCAGAACAGAATTGCCCTTGTCAGTTGCTGCTGATGAGGTTCAGGCTTGTCCAGGATTCTTGGAAGTTGCTGTAAGCAACTCCCCCCAAAGGCTGAAGCCCCTGCTGGCTTTGTGTGCCCTGGGCTCAGGGAGCCACTTGAATTTGTGTTAAGAGCTTATATTTTGGGTTTTTTTTGTTTTTGTTTTTGTTTTTTTTAAAGATTTTATTTATTTATTTGAGAGAGAGAATGAGATAGAGAGAGAGCATGAGGGGGGGAGGGTGAGAGGGAGAAGCAGACTCCCCGCCGAGCAGGGAGCCCGACACGGGACTCGATCCCTGGACTCCAGGATCATGACCTGAGCCGAAGGTAGTCGCTTAACCAACTGAACCACCCAGGTGCCCAAGAGCTTATATTTTGGAGCCAGACACTTCAGATACTACTTAGTCCTAATTAACCTGGTTAATTAACTACCTATAACCACTGTTCTCTCATCCATAAACTATGTACCTCATAGGTGGGTCCTCAGCCAACTCAGGCCATTGCCCAGCATGTAGTAAGCACTCTATACACTGTGTGTGTGTGTGTGTGTGTGTGTGTATTCTCTAGAACAAGGCATCAGGTTCCAGAAGGACAAGGAATTTGCACTCCTGGCAGATTGTTAGGCTCCAGCCTTAGGCACTTAGCCTTTTCACTGTTTTCTTACTTCTACAATAATAACCAACCTCGCAATTACTGAGCAGTCACCCTGTGTCAGATGATGTCTGTCTTATATTTTAAAGTCCCCAGCAGGACACAGATGGCAAGCTCAATTAGAATAAATCATGGAGGGTCTAATAAAAGGACATTCACAAAAGTGTGGGCAGGGTATAGGGAACTCACAGAGGAACAGGGCGACACCCCATGGGCTAGTAAGAATGGAGCCATTACCCCTGGAATGAAAGAATGAGAGAAGCCTATCCAATGCTGTAGGAATCAAGCTTGCCCCCAGCTGGAGGGCATTGGGCCAGCCTGTGAAGTGACCTTGATGGGAGAGGTTCAGGAAATACATTACCTCATTCTTCTCTTCCTCCGACCTTGTATCGGGGCTCCACAGTGACAAAACACAACCTGAAGTCAGAGGCCAAGGGAGTCCCTTGCTGTAGTCCATCCAGGTCAAGGTACAGAAGGGTGGGAGTATATCCAGAAGGGTAAACAGAGACCTTTGCATAGCTTACCTATTTAATTTCTACAACATCCTTGTAAGATAATTATTATTCCAGGAAATTGATATGTAAGCAATGCAACAATTATATACATGTATATGTATATTAAAGGTATACCTATATACACATATATTATATATTTAAATATATTTTTATTCTTGGTTTTATTTCAAAAATATATGTTTATTATAGAAAATTTGGAGATACAGACCCCTCCATCCCCCCAAAAAAATATTAACCAAATAACTTCATCATCAGAGATTACCTCTACCAACATATTTCCATATCCATTCATTGTCTTTTATGACATATTTTTATTTTATTATATTTTGTTGTATTTCCGTTTATTTCATTTGATGTATGAAGGCACGTGTAAAGATTTCAATGTGTCATGCACTGTTCTATGTGCTTTACAATTATTAACTCAGAAATTCTCATAACAATCTTATGAGGTACTTATGTAATATGTACATATTATGTACATATGGAAAAAAGATAGTCTC
This sequence comes from Callorhinus ursinus, assembly GCF_003265705.2. Taxonomy (NCBI): domain Eukaryota; kingdom Metazoa; phylum Chordata; class Mammalia; order Carnivora; family Otariidae; genus Callorhinus; species Callorhinus ursinus. The sequence continues at coordinate 60,430,334 of NW_027397065.1, forward strand.
TTCAACAAATGGTGTTGGGAAAACTGGACAACGACATGCAGAAGAATGAAACTGGACCACTTTCTTACACCACACACAAAAATAAATTCAAAATAGATGAAAAACATAAATGTGAGACAGGAAACCATCAAAATTCTAGAGGAGAACACAGGCAGCAACCTCTTTGATCTCAGCCATAGCAACTTCTTAGTAGACATGTCTCCAGAACAAGGGAAACAAAAGCAAAAATGGACTATTGTGACTTCATCAAGATTAAAAGCTTCTTCACAGTGAAGGAAACAATCAACAAAACTAGAAGGCAACCTACAGAATGGGAGAAGATATTTGCAAATGACATATCTGATAAAGGGTTGGTATCCAAAATCTATAAAGAACTTATCAAACTCAACACCCAAAAAACAAATAATCCAGTTAAGAAATGGACAAAAGACATGAACAGACATTTTCCCAGAGAAGACATACAGGTGGCTAACAGCCACATGAAAAGATGCTCAACATCACTCATCATCAGGGAAATACAAATCAAAATCATGATGAGATGCCACCCTCACACCTGTCAGAATGGCTAAAATTAACAACACAGGAAACAACAGATGTTGTTAAGGATGTGGAGAAAGGGAAATCCTCTTTTACTGTTGGTAGGAATGCAAACTGGTACAGCCACTCTGGAAAAACAGTATGGAGGTTCTTCAAAAAGTTAAAAATAGAACCACCCTATGACCTAGTAATTGCACTACTAGGTATTTACCCAAAGGATACAAACATACTAATTTGAAGAGATACATGCACCCTGATATTTATAGCAGCATTATCAACAATAGCCAAATTATGGAAAGAGTCCACGTGTCCATTGATTGATGAATGGATAAAGAAGATCACACACACAATGGAATATTACTCAGCCATCAAAAAGAATAAAATCTTGCCATTTGCAATGATGTAGATGGAGCTACAGTGTATTATGCCAAGTGAAATAAGTCGGAGAAAGACAAATACCATATGGTTTCACTCATTTGTAAAATTTAAGAAACAAAACAGATGAACATAGGGGAAGGGAGGAAAAAGAAAGGGAAGCAAACCATAAGAGACTTTTAATGATAGAGGACAAATTAAGGTTGATGGAGGGAGGTGGGTAGAGGGAATGGGTTAAATGAGTGATGGGGATTAAGGAAGGTACTTGCTGTGATGAGCACTGGGTGTTATATGTAAGTGATGAATCACAAAATTCTATTCCTGAAACCAATATTACACTATATGTTAACTAACTAGAATTTAAATAAAAACTTGAAAAGTTTAACCCCACCCCAAAAAACCAACAAACCAAGAGGGGTTAAGTAATTTGTCTAGAGTCAAATATCTACTGAATGGTGGAGTTCAGATTCAAATTCAGACATTCTAGTTTGAGTCCCATTCTTAACCATTCTTCTCTACTGACCCTGATTTAGATAGATAGATAGATAGATAGATAGATAGATAGATAGATAGATAGATAGACAATAGATAGAGATAGATAGATACAGATTATGGATATGGATATAGGTAGATTGCAGAGTTGGAATTGTGTTACACATTCCTGTTTCCTACCTTTGTTTTGTTTCTATGTCTTTAGCATTCATTAGTGTTGCAGTTATTTTTCTTGATTATTTTAATCCCAACTAGGTATGGAAATAAATATTTCAGCCAGAAATAGAACATGCTAGTAGCAAGCAGTTAAAAAATCAGTTAGGAAATAATATATACTCCCCAACACACATACACGCTCACATGCGGACACACATGCACATACACTGAAGAAGCCAAAAGAAAAAAGTTTATGTTTTTAGTCAAATATTGAATCACTTGACATCTAATTACCCTTACATGAGTTACTTAAATAAGACTCAGTGTACTTAATTGGTCCTACGTGTTTGATTAATTGAACAGAGACAGAAATAATTCATTGGCAATCAGTAAACTGCTATGGGCATTTGATATGTACTAGAGGCTTTGGGGATTTGGGGATATGTAGGGCAAGTCCACAAAACTTGTGCTCATGTTCTAGTTGTAGAAGTAAGATACATTTGCATAGAGGAATGTTATGGACTGAATGTTTATGTCCCCTCCGAATCCATATGTTGAAGTCCCTAACCCCCAATGTGCTAGTATTTTGAGATGGGGCCTTTGGGAGGTAATTAGCATTAGATGAGGTCATGAAGGTGAAGCCCTCCAAGTGGGATTAGTGCCCTTATAAGAAGAGACATCAGAGAGCTTTCTTGTGCCCACTCGCTTTCCATTGTGCCCTCAAAGAAGAGGTCGAATAAGCACACAGCAAGATGGCAGCCACCTATAAGCCTAAAGAAGAGACCTCTGAATGAAACCTACCTTGACAGCACCTTGACCTTGGACTTCCCAGCCTCCAGAACTGTGAGGAATAAATTTTTGTTCTTTAAGCCACCCAGTCTATGGTATTTTGTTGTCATGACCGAGCAGACTAATACAAGTAAGATAATTTTAAAAAGTAGTTTAAGGCAGTAAGTACTTAGCACTTAGTGAAGGACGTAATAAATATTTTAGAGGAGAAAGGCATCTAAGCAGCTGTGGTGGTTGGATAAGGTTCCCAGAACTTGGGGGGATTGGGGAGGAGGCAGGTGTTGCAGACTCACAAGCAAGAGTACTTAATGACCATGCAGATTCTAAACATGCTTCCTTATGATTCACATGCTTGGTCTGAGCAAACAGATCCTCTCAGGGCTCTGTGTTTGTCCTTCTCTGTGACTGGCATATCCTCCCCCTCCTCATATGGCTACCTTTAACGCCTGCTTAGCCTCAGGACTTCATTTAAATGTCTCATCCTCAGGAAGCCCGTATTGGCTCCCAACCTTCATTATGCTCCCAGTTGCAGAGTTCCCTGACCTTCTTCAGGGCACTTTTCATAGTGATATTTAAATTATTAATTTGTGTAATATTTTGTTAATGCTTGTCTGCCCCATTGGACTACAAGCTCAAGTGTCCAGTTTGGATTTATTTTGCTCCCCATTGTGGTCCCAAATCCAGGCAAAGTCTAGTAGGTATTAGGTACTTGATAAATGTTTGTTGATTGACTAAATGGATGAATGGCTATCTCCCCCAGCCCCCATGAGAGAGCCCTTACTTGCTATAGCAGTGACATATTTTAAAGACTACATTTTTTTTTAGATCTGAAGTAAGAACCACGTATATAATCAAAAGAAATATGTTGTGGTCTCTGGCCATTTTTTTTAAAGGATTTTATTTATTTATTTATTTGAGAGAGAGAGAGAGCAGGATCAAGAGGAGGGGCAGAGGCAGAGGATCAAGCAGATTCCCTGCTGAGCAGGGAGCCTGATGTGGGGCTCGATCCCAGGACCCTGAGATTGTGACCTGAACCAAAGTTAGGCGCTCAACCAACTGAGTCACCCAGGCACCCCTCTGAGGGCATGTTTTAAAAACATATTGGTTTGCTCTAACCTGTCATAGCCCTCTTTAGAGCTTTAATTTGTTTCTGATTTATAGAAATCTGAGAGGATGGAAACTTATGGTCAGATGACAAAATAGACTTTAGTGGAACTGATGGCCACATAATAGCTAAAGGAGAACTGGAGTGTGGTTCAGATATCCCTTCAAACTTTTGCAACTTGTCAACTTATCACAGGCTGAGAAAAGGGTTTTTAAGAATTATTATTTTTAGTTTTTTAGTCTCTCCTCAAAAAGACAAATATAGTGGACTAAACTACAAACATTTTCACTAGAAGCCTTGCCAGGTACTGGAGGTAAAATAAATGTAACTACATTTCTTTCTTTCTTTCTTTCTTTCTTTCTTTCTTTCTTTCTTTCTTTCTTTCTTTCTTTCTTTCTTTCTTTCTTTTTTCTTTTCTTTTCTTTTCTTTCTTTCTTTTTCTTTCTTTCTTTCTTTCTTTCTTTCTTTCTTTCTTTCTTTCTTT